>NW_020174561.1:7672070-7854066 GCF_003031525.2 Neophocaena asiaeorientalis asiaeorientalis
CGGGGAGGGCAAAAAAAGGGAGGGGGCCGGTCCCCCAAAAAAAAAAAAAAAAAAAGAAAATTCTGACATATGCTACAATATGATGAACCCTGAAGACATTATTAAGTGAAATAAGTCAGTCACAAAAGGACAAATACTATATGATTCCACTCATATGAGGTACGCAGAGTAGTTAAATTCAGAGAGACTGAAGATAGAATGGTAGTTGCCAGGAGCTGGGGTAAAGGATAAATAGGGAGTTTTAGTTAATGGTTTCAGAGTTTCAGTTTTGCAAGATGAAAAAATTTCTGTGGATGGATTGTGATGATGATCATACAACAATGTGAATGTACTTAAAGCCACTGAATTGTACATTTAGAAATGGTTAAAATAGTAAATTTTAGGTTATGTATATTTTACCACAATTTAGAAAAAGAAATAATTTTTAGAGTGTCTTAATTCACATAGGATTCTCAAGAAGCTATATCTAAAGGAAAGATTCATGTTTTGTGTACCATGATCCTTAGAGACTGAAGTAAGAGATCAATGAGACACGATTAATGAACACATCTGAAAACCCCTAAGTTTCACACAAATATATGGATTTTATTGACACACGATATTTTCCTACAGTAATAAATAGAATGCAATCTTAAGGGTTACTCTGGAGTTGAGAAGGCAGTGTATCCTTGATAGGGGTGGTCAGATTTTGTGGTACCATTTTCTTTAGAACTGCATCTGAGAGGGAACAAGTGTACTGGCCGGGAATCACACAGGTATATGCAACATCTGTGTGGGCCCTACTGTTTCTCTCCACACCGACATAATTCATAATTTAAACTGGCTAATATCCCCCAAGGTTTCCCCTCCTCCCAGTTTTAACATATCATAAAAATAGCTAGTGCCATAAAAAGTCAACATTTCAAATATAAAAATCTCTTATACAAATATAATTCATAATATAATCAGTCTTAAAATACAGCCATTTATATGAGTTTGAAACATTATTAAAATAAATATTTCCTAGAGAAAATTTCATTTGCATCACAAAATTATAAAACAGAAGCATATAAAACTAATTCATGATTGACTCTACTTCAGTGTGTCCATTATCTCTCCTGCTCAGTATATACAGTATGAAGTACACATAGGTAGCCTGAAAACACACCACATCACCCTCTCTATACCTAGATCTTTGAATTTCATGTACATCTACCTGTAGCGCCCACAGCCTACCTGCCTACACACTCTACCTGGAGCTTCTGGGTGATGAAGGGTTCTCCTGCACCAATTTGCATTAAAGCGTTTTTCCAGCCATCCTTCAGTTCAGAAGTCTTATGAGCTTGTTACTTTCTGGAAGCAGACATCTTCTCTTCCAAATCAAGGGAGCTACATCCTGGTTCCCTACATGGGACTGTAACACCCCGTTTCCCAGATAAGGGATGTTTTCTGATTTATTTGCATTTGGGTATTGCTGAATGGTACTAACCCTGATTTCCAAGGTCGGGAAGTTCTGTCTCCTGACTGATACTTAGGTGTTGTGTGGTGCATATTTTGATGGGCTGTCTTGTGACTCTCACAGCATTCCGTTACTTGCTTGGAAACGGGGCAGTCTGAATCCTTAACAGACAATATAGCTGTGTTTTCAAATATCGTGGAGAAAGTGGAGAAAAAGGTATATAAACATATATAAGCCACTAAAGTTTCCAGTTATCATTACTTAATTGTATCTCTAAGTAGTATGATTACAATTCTTCTTCAATAATACAAATGAGTAAGTTTCACTAAACAATAAGTTGAAGAATTAAGCTGGCTGACGTTTACAGCCACCTTTCCAGTGATGACCAAAGGGAAAAGTTTTCAGGAAAAGCTGGCTTGCGATTCCAAGTGGTAAACCTTCAAGGATTTGAAGTACCTGTCACACGGTTTGACCATTGCCAGGAAGCCATTCATCCACGGGAACATCCTTAATTCTTCTTACCCAAAGTTTTCCTTTTTTAAAAAAACATCATTCCTCCTTGTTTTCTGAGGCAGAAACTCTTTTTTTTTTCTTTTCTTCAACTCCACGCGTGAATGTCCCAGGCAAACCTTTGTTCTGCTCTCTAAAGCCTTGTTTCTTGTACCTCTTCTTCCGTCTCCTCCTTCAGGGCAGCGATTTTGGACCGAGACCTCTGCTTGCTCGAGTTCCGGTGGGGGAAGAGCTTCAAGCGGACTGCGGGGCTGATCGCCTGCCGGAAGAGGCTCTTCTCGCTCAGCAGCCTCTGGATGGAGTCGTACTGCCGCACGCTATTCTCCTCTATGACCTAGGGAAGTGGCTGTTAGTGAGATCTCGGACAAGGAGGCAGGGCGGACCAAAGCAAGGCAAGAAGGGCACAGGCTCAGAGGATGAGGAAAGCCAGAAAGAACACACAGCGCGTGTCCAGAGGCTTGCAGTCTGAACAGTCAGGGAGAGCTTGTTTCACTGCTGAGTCCTCGTGCTTTATGGAGCTTCTACCATTTGTGAAATCAGCTGTAATTTTTTACTTAGAAGCTGGGAGATTGCTTTTTTTAAATTGGTATAGTACTGAACAATGTGCTTCTTCAGAGAACTTTTAGAGGAACTAAGGGGGCTTTGAAAACAAGAACTATTCATGTTAGATCCCTTATGTATTAACCTTACAAATGAGTGTTAAGTCCACAGCACCATAAAGAGTTGAACCATGTCAACAGTGGATTTGAAGCTTAACAATTTCAGATTGGTCAGGATGTGCCTGAGTTGCTGTGCCTCCTTCACTCGTTCAAGCTGAACCTGACCGTAGCTGGGCAAGAGGTTGTAAGTCGGCCCCTAACTTGTCACTCGAAGCTTAGTAATAATAATGGTAATAACAATCCTTCGGTAAGAAAAGCCTGAAAAGCCTTAACAGAAGCCTGAAAAGCCTTAACAGAAATGATGTGATACATCATCCTCAGGATTTCCTTGTGGCTAAACCCAAAGGAATTTGTAAACATCACTTGAAAGAATCTGTGACAGTTTTGAAACCACAGTGAGAAGGTGGTTGGGAGACGCACTAAGCTGAGTTCCAAATAATGGCTAGAAAAATGAAATAAACCTTTCAACTACTGTATTAAAACCATACATCAGGTTGCAAGACAATCCAGGTCTGTCCTGGACCCCATCCATGGGAGATTTAGTTACTGAAAGCATCAGGACCTAGTCTTTTTCATGACTGATCCCCAAATAAAAGAAGCAAAAAGTACAGATGTTCCAATTTATTAATGTAATTTAGTGATAAGCTGCTTTTTTAGATTTGCTGAATTCCAACCTCAACTCGTTGCACAAAGTGAGACACTTGGGCAGGTATTTTGAGTAAAGCTGGATAGCTGTGAGCTTGTACATTGCTGTGACTTGCAGGAACCAGCACATATCAGATTGTTATCAAGAATCAAAGGAGAGATGAGATCTTAGGTAAATTAGAAACACTCACCAAAAATCGTTGACATTCCAACATTGCCTCTATCCTGTGTTCAGAGAGGATTACTGTGCAATCAGCAAATGCTTGTTTTAGGGTTCTTCGAATGATTTGGTATGTTCTAGCAAAGAAAAAATACCACATATAACATCACAGAATGTTAATAATCTGTGTCTATCCTTGATAACATACCTATTCTTCTGTCAATGTAACTCCTTAAATTATCTTTCCTTGAATCCTTTTAACAGAATGTTGCAATAGAGTCAGCCACAATCAGCTTTCCAACCACAGGGCAGATTCTAAGTTTTCATAAATAAATAGGACAAATATTTGGGAAAAATTTTCACAGTTTGAAAAAAGTTTCCCAAATAAGTATATTTTTCATTATGTAGCATCAATAGTTCTTTATTTTATGCTATAAATATTTCCTATGTTATAAATGGGATAGTAAGGAAAACCATAAGGACCCAAGTATGCCTATGTAACTAAATATTTTATCACACGTCAATAAGGGGGAGGAGTTTGTATGAAATTGCAAAATTACACTTAGAAGAGAACACATAGCTCTTATACTAGGAAATAAGTACTTGTGCGCATGTCAAATAGTAACTTTTCCACTGGGCAATTATTTCATATCTAGAAGGTAGTCTTCTGCTTGCAGACATGACAGCCTGATAGAAATTTGTGTCAATATGAAGTATGTCTCAATGATTCTTTTCCCCCTGTGTTATTAAATAGCAGGAATTCTGAAACTCACATTGGATCCAAATGAGCACTGGGTTCATCAAGCAGCAAGATTTTTGCTTTACTGAGAACGGATCTGGCCAAGCACATCAGCTGCTTGTGGCCGTGGCTTAGGACACAACCCCCATCCACAAGGACAAAATCAAGCTTCCCAGGAAACTGCTCTATCACAGATCTGAGTCCAACCTGCAGAAAAGAAAGAGGAAAAACACTGGGCTTAGGAGGGGTGGTTCACATACTACAGGGTTAAAAACACTTAAGAGGCTTATGATCTGAAAAGACAGGAGTTCTAAAAGTTTAAATTTCATAACAACCCCCCACCATTCCTGCTATTTGGCTTTAACTGAACAAAAGACTATGTATAATCTTGGCAGCTCTAAAGCATCAGTCTACAGACTGTTTCAGCTCTGTACTTTTCCTTTCATGAGGTTTTCAGGGAATGCCTACTCTATGCCAGGTCCTCCAATAGGGATTAAAGAGACGATAAATGGTCCGTGGGCCCTGCAAAGCTCAGGGTTTATAAAGACATACACAGATAATTATAACACAATTGAATACATGCTAGAAAAGATAATATGTATAGAATGCAGTTACTTACTGTATCATGACAGATTCTTTTATGTTACCTTCCATTCTCTACTCTGTAATAACAGAGCATGAAAGGCAGCAATAAAAATCAACTGAGGAGCCATTTAAAACCACATATGGCAATGTACTACTCATCTCTTTAAGTCATAAAAACTGACTTTAAGAAAGTCACGAAACTATGAAGTAAAAATAACTGGAGTTAAAATAGTGGTGTATTACTGGAGATTTAAAGGTGCTTAAATATTCGGGTGGAACGTGAGAGCTGTGTTAGGGTCAATGGCTTATTTTTTTAAGCTAGATAGGAAAAATAAATAGGTTGAAAAAGCAAATGAGATAGAGAAACCCATTCTTTCGAAATAAGATAAAAAATGAAACCTTGCCTCATATCACTTATTGAAATAAATGTGCTTTGACATATATATTTTTGCCAAGTGTTGCTGAGTGTTTGAGACCTAAAGAGATACACATATGATTATATCCTGCCCTTGGGAAGTCTGGGATTTAGTATCGGGAGGTAAGATGTGTTCCCACCTACCTGTAATACAGGCAGAATAAGATAGTGGCCTTAAGACAGACTCTCATGAGTTCAGTGATGAATCTGGAGATGGCCCACATCACTGTGTTTGTTCAGTAAATATTAACTGTGCCTAGGATATGTATTGCAGCCAATATTCCTTTCCTTGAGTGGATTTCTCATTAAAACAACCTCACTTTGTGGGAATTCATTAATGTTTGAAAAGAGTTTCTGAGATGGTAGGGAAAGTAAACATATTAATTAGACAAGGGGGACTATTCTCATGTATCCTGGAAAACTCAAACATAAAACTAATTTTGGATCTAACCAGCTGAGAATATGAATAAGGGCTCTTGGGTGAGGAACTGGAGGACTTGTGTTCTTTCTCTCTTCAACTTTCGCTTTTTATTGGCTTCAGCCTGTGAACCTGCTACATCTCTCCCCTCTTGAAACAAAAACCCCTCATTTGCCTCCAGATTCTCCTTTAGCTATTATTTAACAGATCTTTATTGGAGTATAATTGCTTCACAATACTGTGTTTCTGTTGTACAACAAAGTGAATCAGCCATATGTATATATATGTCCCCATATCCCCTCCCTCTTGAGCCTCCCTCCCACCCTCCCTATCCCACCTCTCTAGGTCATCGCAAAGCACTGAGCTGATCTCCCTGTGCTATGCAGCTGCTTCCCACTAGCTAACCATTTTAAATTTGGTAGTGTATATATGTCGATGCTACTCTCACTTTGCCCAGCTTCCCCCTCCCCTCCCGTGTCCTCAAGTCCATTCTCTATGTTTATGTCTTTATTCCTGCCCTGCCACTAGGTTCGTCAGTACCATTTTTACTTTTTTAGAGTCCATATATATGCGTTTGCATACAGTATTTTCTCTTTCTGACTTATTTCACTCTGTATGACAAACTCTAGGTTCAGACTCATCCACCTAACTACAAATAACTCAATTTCGTTTCTTTTTATGGCTGAGTAATATTCCATTGTATATATGTGCCACATCTTCTTTATCCATTCATCTGTGGATGGACACTTAGGTTGCTTCCATGTCCTGGCTATTGCAAATAGTGTTGCAATGAATATTGTGGTATATGTTGCTTTTTGAATTATGGTTTTCTCAGGGTCTATGCCCAGTAGTGGGATTGCTGGGTTGTATGGCAGTTCTATTTTTAGTTTTTTAAGGAAACTCTATACTGTTCTCCATAGTGGCTGTATCAATTTACATTCCCACCAACAGTGTAGGAGGGTTCCCTTTTGTCCACACCCTCTCCAGCACTTATTGTTTGTAGATTTTTTGATGATGGCCACTCTGACTGGTGTGAGGTGATACCTCATTGTAGTTTTGATTTGCATTTCTCTAATAATTAGTGATGTTGAGCATCCTTTCATGTGCCTTTTGGCCATCTGTATGTCTTCTTTGGTGAAATGTCTATTTAGGTCTTCTGCCCATTTTTTAATTAGATTGTTTGTCTTTTTGATATTGAGCTCCATGAGCTGTTTGTATATTTTGGAGATTAATCCTTTGTCCATTGCTTCATTTGCAAATACATTCTCCCATTCTGAGGGTTGTTTTTTTGTCTTGTTTATGGTTTCCTTTGCTGTGCAAAAGCTTTTAAGTTTAATTAGGTCCCATTGGTTTATTTTTGTTGTTATTTTCATTACTCTAGGAGGTGGGTCAGAAAAGATCTTGCTGTGGTTTACATCAAAGAGTGTTTTTCCTATGTTTTCCTTTAAGAGTTTTATAGTGTCTGGTCTTACATTTAGGTCTTTAATCCATTTGGAGTTTATTTTTGTGTATGGTGTTAGGGAGTGTTCTAATTTCATTCTTTTACATGTAGCTGCCCAGTTTTTGCAGCACCACTTATTGAAAAGGCTGCCGTTTCTCCATTTTATGTTCTTGCCTCCTTTGTCATAAATTAGGTGACCATATATGTGTGGGTTTATCTCTGGGTTTTCTATCCTGTACCATTGATCTATATTTCTGTTCTTGTGTCAGTACCAAGATTGATTACTGTAGCTTTGTAGTATAGTTTGACATCAGGGCGCCTGATTCCTCTAGCTCCGTTTTTCTTTCTCAAGATTTCTTTGGCTATTCGGGGTCTTTTGTATTTCCATACGAACTGTAAAGTTTTTTGTTCTAACTCTGTGAAGAATGACATTGGTAGTTTGATAGGGATTGCACTGAATCTGTAGATTGCTTTGGGTAGTATAGTCATTTTCACAATACTGAATCTTCCAATCCAAGAACATGGTATATTTCTCCATCTGTTTATGTCATCTTTGATTTCTTTCATCAGTGTTTAATAGTTTTCTGAGTACAAGTCTTTCACCTCCTTAGGCAGGTTTATTCCTGGGTATTTTATTCTTTTTGCTGTGATGGTAAATGGGATTGTTTCCTTAATTCTTCATTTTGATTTTTCGTTGTTAGTGTATAGGAATGCCAGAGATTTCTGTGCATTCATTTTGTATCCTGCAACCTTACCAAATTCATTGATTAGTTCTAGTAGTTTTCTGGTGGCATCTTTAGGATTTTCTATGTATAGTATCATGTCATCTGCAAACAGTGACAGTTTTACTTCTTCTTTCCCAATTTGTATTCCTTTTATTTCTTTTTCTTCTCTGATTGCTATGGCTAGGACTTCCAAAACTATGTCGAATAAGAATGGTGAGAGTGCACATCCTTGTCTTGTTCCCGATCTTAGTGGAAATGCTTTCAGTGTTTCACCATTGAGTATGTTTGCTGTGGGTCTGTCATATATGGCCTTTATTATGTTGAGGTAGGTTCCCTCTATGCCCATTTTCTGGAGAGTTTTTATCGTAAATGGGTGTCGAATTTTGTCAAAAGCTTTTTCTGCATCTATTGAGATGATCATATGGTATTTTGTCAAAAGCTTTTTCTGCCTCTATTGAGATGATCATATGGTTTTTATTCCTTAATTCATTAATACGGTGTATCACATTGATTGATTTGCATGTATTGAAGAATCCTTGCATCCCTGGGATAAATCCCACTTGGTCATGGTGTATGATCTTTTTAATATGTTGTTGGATTCTGTTTGCTAGTATTTTGTTCAGGATTTTTGCATCTATGTTCATCAGTGATACTGGTCCATGATTTTCTTTTTTTGTGATATCTTTTTCTGGTTTTGGTATCAGGGTGATGGTGGTTTCACAGAATGAATTTGGGAGTGTTCCTCCCTCTGCAATTTTTTGGAAGAGTTTGAGAAGGATCAGTGTTAGCTCTTCTCTAAATGTTTCGTAGAATTCACCTGTGAAGCCATCTGGTCCTGGACTTTTGTTTTTTGGAAGATTTTAAATTACAGTTTCAATTTCATTACTTCTGCGCACGGGCTTTTTCTAGTCGCAGCCAGTGGGGGCTACTCTTTATTTCAGTGCACAGGCTTCTCATTGCGGTGCCTTCTCTTGTTGCGGAGCACAGGCTCTAGATGCGCTGGCTCCATAGTTGTGGCTCATGGGCTTAGCTGCTCCATGGTGTGTGGGATCTTCTCGGACCAGGGCTCAAACCCATGTCCCCTGCGTTGGCACATGGATTCTTAACCACTGTGCCACCAGGGAAGCCCTAGCTATTATTTAATGTCTCCCCCTTTTCTCATCTAGAAATCTTAAATAATGAGTGTGTATCTGTCGTCTCTACTGCCTGAGACCATAGAACATTTTTTCGCTTCTTCAAACATCTATTCCTTGTCTTATGAGAAACCACACCCTCTATGGACATTTCTTCTTATTATCACATGTAGGTAATTCTCCCTCTTCCTGTCCCTTGAATATTAGTTTTCCTCATTGCCAACTCTCCAAATGCTCCTTCTGAGATCTCATTTATGCTCAGAGTATCAAATACCACCGATAAGCGAATGATTTTTCATCTTTATATCCAGCCCTGGACCTCTTCCAAATACTTCTTAATCTTCCATCTCCGTGCCAGCCCTATTACAACAACCCTAGGCCAGGCCATTATTGTCTCTTAAGCTTCATACTGTAATCTCAAGTTGACTGTCACCTGACAACCCCACAGGGATCCTTCTAAAATATAGGCTTGACCCCATCATTTCTCTGTTTTAAATCCTATGGTGGCTCTCCTGCTGACAGAATAACTGAACTCTCTCAGATGGCAGATAAGGCATCCAGAATCGAGCCCCCTCCACCTTTACTTCCAGCAGCACTAAACACTCAGCTTGTAGTTCCCCATACACCTTGACCTTCTCAGGTTTGTGCCATTGCTTAGCTGGGAGCACCATTCCAAATACCCCTGATCATCCTCTAGGGCAGTCAGGCACATAGTCATAGAAGTATGGGTGCAAGTTCCCCTGTTAGACTGTTGGCTTCCTGAGGGTAAAGACATGTGCTCTTTAGCTCAGTACCAATGTCAGACACATTGTCAGCCTCAACACATCCATTCATTTGTTCAACAAATGTGTACCGAGCCCCTGGAATGCTGGCCAAACAAAACAAACACAGTTTTGATGAATGACAAAGAAATCCGATTTAAGGAAGAATGACAAATGGTAAATGAATGAGTGCTGGTTTTAGCTCCCCCAATATGGAGTGTGATCTAAAACCAGTCACTTCACCTGTCGGTGTGCCTCCATTTTCTCATCTTTAAGACTCTATAAAACTCCTTAAAAACAAATTATCAAATAAGAAGTTCTTTAACACTGATAGGTCAGTATTTCCTTTCAGATCAATCAGAAATACTTGAGAATTTTTCTTAAGTCAAATTAAGCACCAAGAAAAGTACTGATGAAAGACTGGAGCTATGAAGTCACCCAGAAGCGGCTTTAAGTCTGCACTCCACCACTCGTTGGCTGATGCTGTCAGATGTGTTACTGGAAGTCTCACTTAGCTCACTGGAAAAAAATGGAGAAAATACTAGGATAGACTTCAAAGGCTTGTAATGGGGACTAAATGGGATAATTTGTGGAAAGAGCTTGCCACAGAGTGTAGCTTGTGGTAAGCACCTAATCAACCCTAACTATTAGTATTGTTAGAGCCTGGGAAATCCCAAGACATGGGCCTGGCCACTGAAACGTTTCCCTGGTATGACAGTATGACCTGTAAGACTTTCCCTTTACAAGTTACCTTGGAAAGCAAGTTAGCAGAAAGTGTCACAATACTAGTAATTTACATCATGCTTAGTAACAAGGTTGAGACTTTGGTAACAACGTTGCAGCATGTAGTCTCCCTTTAGATTCACAACAATCATACTCTAGTTTCCTAAGGCCATAGGGGGAAAGCTACTTTAGTGTGTTATACTTTGTACTTTCTCGTGATAGAGAGCTGAGCAAAGTGTGTGGTTCTTACCCAAATGCAACTATTTCTTAACACAAGTAAATAAGTACCTAAATATATAGCACTGTCAATATTTAGAGAAGAAAACTGTATAAAATGGGTGACAGAGTACACAGGCCAATCTAGGGTGCATTTTGCCACATTCCTATATCAACTGTTTTACTCACTACCAAGTATAGTAAAAATCTTTTAAAATCATATTCACTAGAGAAAGGTCAACATAAGTTAGTAAAAGTTTACTAATTTGAAGTCAGTGAATATTTAACAAATGTATTAATTACCTATTTTCTGCCAGATATTGTGATAGGCTTTGGAGAGGAAACGGGAAGCAAGATAGACTAGTAATTGGTTTTGAAAAGATATAAAGTTCTTGTTACCAACTCCATGTGCTGATAAGAATGGCTTAAATTAACCTCGTGATTGTTTGGGTGCTCAGTCATGTATTCCTTAATAGACTCTTAATGAGAGTTTATTAAGTTCTAGGCACTATGGCAGACCTGGGAATTCAAAGATGAATAACACAAGGCTCTGCCTTGAAGGAACTCATGGCTCAGTCAGGGAGAAAAATAATAAGTGGGAAATTACTGTTAAAAGAGAAAAGAGCTATGGGGGGGGGAAAGACTTAAAGGGAACTTGCTACAGAGATCATCTAATTTAGTGATCTTTAACAGCAGAATTCTTTAAAAATAAATATATACATGTATATACACACATATACATATATATTCCCAATATAACATTATTTACACTATTGTCACAAACCACTTTTCAACAGATTAAAAAAAAATACAAACTTTAGATTAGCTCTGTCCAAACTAAGGTGAATTTTAATTACTGGGATCTAAACATTTCTAAGTATTTTCGTTCCAACTTAGCATTACAAATTAATCAAAGCATCAAAAGTTTGTGGATATAAAGAACTTTGGGAAGAAAGAATTTGCCAGATTTATGCGGTTGAGCTAATAAATCATATGTATTTCCAAACTACTATTTACAAAGAAGAAATTTTATTTTGTGACATATGAAACTTAAAAGATGTATTACAGTCTGTAAAGGACCAGGTATTTTCTTCAAAGTGTTGACTTTTGCTATTGCTGCCCTCTGGAATGTTATTATAGAGCAAGAGTTTGCTCTTGTGATAAGGAAACATGAAAAAAAAAATCAGAAAAGTGAACTGTGGTTGGACTGGGCAGTTATAAAAATAGACTCTGTCAACTCCTTTAGACACTCCTTTTGCTATTCTGCAGGTTTTCCAGGGCAAATTTTCACCTTAAAAGGCCACTATTTCTCTTAGTCTGTTTGCCCTCTAAAATAGCTTACCTGACTATTGATGTGGAAGGAAGGAAACTATTTTCTAAGTACTCCAAAAAGCAAACAATTACCAAAAAGTCTTCCTTCTAAAAGCATTCTAAACCATTCTAGAACCAACAGATGTGCTGCTTGGATGACACAGGGTAACACAGACTGTGGTGAAGGAGGCTGAGATTATGGACGCCCCTGGGAAAGCTCACTGTGGCGAAAGAGCCCGTGAACCAGAAATCAAGGGAGACAGCTGTTTCTGCGCCCACCACCCAGCTCAGCTAAGTCCCTCCGATGTCTCAGGGCTCAGTGTCCTCATTGCTAATGGTGATACCCATTGTGTGTCAATCACAAGGCTACCTGCATGATACATTACACATGAACCATTTATTTATTCCTTTAAATAAATGAATCAGATCATTCATTCATTCATTCATCCAATCAATGTTTATTGAACACCATCCACATGCCCAACACTACTCTAAGCAAGGAAATACCACAGTGAACATCTCTGCCCTCAGGGAACTTACAAGCCGGTGGTGGACATGGACAAGTTAAGAGGTAAATCTCTCTCCCGTGTGAAGAAAGCTGTGAAAGGGGTGGAGGTACAGGATACACGTAGGAGGGGCTCCTCTCTCACACCTGGAGCATCAGAGCAGGTTTCTGGGAAGAAGTGATGTGTAAGGAGAGGCCTGAATGGTGAGGGGGGTCAGGCAGTGAAGGGCTGGGGGTGCCCCAGGCACAGAGCATGTGAAAAAACCTCTGGAGAACAGACAGCACATGGTACCTTAGAGGAAACAAAGGAAGTCAGTGTAGCTGGATCCTGGCAAGCAGAGGCAGTTGGGGAGGGGGTTTAGAGAGGCAGGCAAAGATGAAATCATGAAGGACGTTACAAGCCACCTTGAGCAGTGTGGACTTTGTCCAACAGGCAATAAGGAGCCTTAGAAGGGGAGAAACAAGTGCTCAGATGCAAGGCTGCAAAGAACAGAATGAACTGTAGGGAGCCAGTAAGAGAGACATCGGACAGGAGCCTGTTTCTAAAATCCACATGAGAATTAGTAGTGGTGTGAGATGGGGATGGAGAAAAGTGAGTATATCCTAGATTTTTGCAGGAAACAGTCTTGACAGGGCTTGATATGTGAAGACAGGTGGAGAAACTGGGAGTCAAGGATGAGACCCAGGTCTTGGCTTTGGGCAACGAGAAGCTGGTGATGCCATCCACTGGAATTGGAAACGCAGGACACTTGTGTGGGTGGGGCAGTTAAGAGACTCACTTATGGACATAAGATGCCTGTCCATGCTGAGATGTCAGGTAGGGAGCTCTGGGGACAGGCGGATTTGGGAGTCATCAGCACAGAAGTATTAGTTAGAGCTAAGAGGATGCATGATATTTCCCAGGAAGAGTAAGTAAAGTAAGAAAACAATTAGAATTCTGGCAAGGAACAACATTTAAGAGACGGCCAGGTAAAGACCTCATGAAAACATGATTATAATAGCTAACATTTACTTAGTACCTATTATGTGCCAGGCATTAGGCTGGGCCCATTATACATATTAGCCTGAAAATGTACAGCAATGCTACCAATTTATTAGACCACAATGTTAGGGTCATCTTTTTGTTTCCTTAAGATTCAGCCTCCTTTGAGATTCTCTTTGGTCTACACAGCTGGTAAAGTCAGTGCTCCTGTGGAGAAGCTATCTGGTCTTGAGTTGTCTGTGAAGGGGAAAATTAGATCTCTGTAGTTCTGGGTCTTAGAAACTCTTTCCCTCCCTTGGACTTGCTTTAAATTCATCCATAGAATTATAAGGCATAGAGTGCCAAGATGAAGGTACGGGCCTAGGGCACAAAGGGTAAGGAAGCTGCTTTGGCCAGTTTTGTTTCCAAGTCTTAGAGCTTGTAACTAATCATGCTCCTCATGGCTTCACACAATTCAGCCCAGATCTGCAAAGATACGGTTTCACACTGGAGTGCAGGGCCCGATCCAAGGTAGGAATAGAGTGTTTCTTGGCCTGACATTGTCATCGTGCACACTTTTGATTTCCGTTTCAGGGAAAGGGGAATTACAAAGAATTGGGCTAAGATTCAAGTGTTTGGCTCTCTGCTGTTACTCAATTCATTTCCCTCTAGAGAAGCAAGTCATACCAAGGTCACAGAGAGGACTAGATGAAATGAAATTCAATCCCAGTTTGCCCTGGCCAATCCTGGTTTACACCTTTTGTCCCATTATCCTGTCCAGGTGAGAAACTGACCCCTCCCCACATGGTCCTGTTTGGGCAAAGTATATGATCAACCACATAGGACTAAAGTCCAGACCCCAAAACTTGTAAATCAACGCCTTTTCTGCTTCTCTGGGATGTTGCTTTTTTGTCTGTGCTCCATTCTCAGGCCTCCTCAACAAAAATTTATCACTGCTACTCAAACACATGGCATAACTGTAAGGACAGCAGCCCATCTCTGTTTCTGAACAGCAAATTATTTTTAAAAGGATCAGTAAAAAGATATACCTAGGGGGCTTCCCTGGTGGCGCAGTGGTTGAGAATCTGCCTGCCGATGCAAGGGACACGGGTTCGAGCCCTGGTCTAGGAAGATCCCACATGCCGCAGAGCAACTAGGCCCGTGAACCATGGCCGCTGAGCCTGCGCGTCTGGAGCCTGTGCTCCGCAACGGGAGAGGCTGCGATAGTGAGAGGCCCATGCACCGCGATGAAGAGTGGTCCCCGCTTGCCGCAACTAGAGAAAGCCCTTGCACAGAAACAAAGACCCAACACAGCCAAAAATAAATAAATAATTAAAAAAAAAAAAAAGATATACCTAAGTATGAGTTGATCAAATAAAAATCTAAACAGGTAAAATTTCTGCACATATTGGCATTTAAAATCTTAACCATGTCTTCTAAAATTTTAGATTATTTTTATGATCCTGATTTCTTGTAAACTTTATTGTGACTTGGCAATACTTGCAGATTTTATAAAGTCTAATGTCTTCCTTTCAAAGTTTCTCTCCCACCACACTGTGTTCCTATAGTTCATTCTCTGAAGTCACATCAAAGGCCTTAAAATGTGTCACTTGCAATTTAGTTAATGTTTTCTTTAAAACCCCTGTTTGTTCGGTAATAAGGAAACTTTGATAATGAAGACGGTTAATCTAAATGCATTTTATTAGGGGCATGTTAAGGTTAGACACTCAATGGGTAAGTGTTTAACACTCACAGGCATTTCAAAGCTTCTGTCAAGATCTACTCTGAAGGGAGGAAGCCAAGGAAAGAACATTTGGGATAAACCAAATTGGGCTTTACAACAAGGACCAAATATGTCAGAGACAGTGGAATAAAGCTGTTCTCTGAGAAGACCTTTGGATCTCAATGTTCTTAGGTCCCATAATTATAGTCTGCCACCATCCAGAGCTTTGCACATAAACCTCAAGTTTAGTAAACTGGAACAATTTATGTTCTCCTTTTCTTAAATATAACGCCTGTATTTCAAGGATTATCAGTTAACAGCTAGGGTGTCTGTTAAGGGAACCAAGAATCCCACTCTAGCTCTCCCCCAGCCCTAAATTCCTTAACCACCTGGTGGGTAAATACAGGGTATTATTTAGGAATTTAGATTCCATTTTAATCCATGTATTTCCTATGGTGTCCTAATGACCTCAAGGAATAGAGTCTGCCACATCTACGTCATGTGGTATTTTGGCTGGAGGTGCTCACAGCCAAAGCCTCTGAAGGTGGTTGATTTCTGGTGACTTCCAGAGAAGATTGTAGCCATCTTCAGGTGTTCTAGGATGATCATTAACCTTTTGTGCTAAACCTATGCTTCCCAGAGAAGTATATCATGTCAAACCAAAGCCTCCTTCTTATGCTGGGAAAGTTTCAGAACCTAGACAGGGAGTAGATGAGATGGTGTGGACAGATGCTTCTCTGTATCGGGAATAATCCTGGTGTGCTGTAGGTGTCTGGGTCTCTCCTAGTTCATGTCTCAGTGATGCGCATTTGGGAAGAAGGCCAAAGTATACTATCTCTGGGGCCTGATAGTTGGAGACTTACTACTGAGGAAAGGGCTAGGTCTCATCCAAAAAACTTGGTGCTTGAGGTATATTAGAGTTTTCCATTTTAAAGTTATCCACACACACATGCACATACATGCACAAAAGTGTATAAAATTATCTCAGCTGTGATAACCACTCGTGTGTATGAGCAACCTTTCTCAGAATTACTTCAGTGAGCATCCTTACCTCATCAGCAACTCTCCATATTTCTTGATCACTCCACTGCCCATAAGGATCCAGGTTTTTTCTAAATGTTCCATAAAAG
Organism: Neophocaena asiaeorientalis asiaeorientalis; assembly: GCF_003031525.2. Taxonomy (NCBI): domain Eukaryota; kingdom Metazoa; phylum Chordata; class Mammalia; order Artiodactyla; family Phocoenidae; genus Neophocaena; species Neophocaena asiaeorientalis. The sequence continues at coordinate 7,688,269 of NW_020174561.1, forward strand.
ATGAATACTTTCTATATCAATAAAAAAAGAGGAAAGCATGAATAACCTAAAAGACTTTGTATATTTCCCTCATTTTATTGTGAAATATTGCAAACAGAAAAAAATATTTTAAAAAATAGCACAACAAACATCCATGTACTTACCGTCCAGTTTTCTTAAATTTTTATCATATTTGCTTTGCATCTTTTTTAAGAAGTAAAATATTACAGCTACATTTGAAGCCCCTTGTTAACACTTATCTAATCACAATGTCCTTAGAATAAAGAAATTGAGATCACTATAAGTTGTGGGAAATTAAATATTTTTTATTCCTAGTAATATTCCTTACTATGAACAAATATAAAAAAGTTAAAAATTATAAGTTTATGAGTTATAATTAACTTGTTAGAAGAAATTCCTATTTTGTTCATGTATTTTCCTTGGATTTCTTTTATGATCCTAGCTTCCTCAGGGATTCTGAAACTCTATGAATTTACAGACACTCAAACACATATGTTCATATGGCCTATAAACCAAGGCACACTTCTACTTATACAACTAGACAGACACAGGAAAGTGTCACGACTTAGAAATCAGTGAAAGAATGAGAATCAAATATTTGTTTAACTGAATGTATGACACAGAAGGGAAGGGAGGCAGATGAGCTGGATCCTGCTGAGGTAGCAAAATGACAATCAAATTTCCTGTAAGGAGCATTGCACAACTATCCCCCCTACTTGCTCCATCACTGTCTACTTAGGTCTGCCTATATGAATAAAAAATTTTTTAAAGAAAATCACTGTCTCACTGGGAAATGCTGATGCAACAATAAAGATAATATTTAGGTCTCTCTCTCTCTCTCTGTACACATGGGTGAACTAAAAAATACTTTTGATGTAACATTCAGAAAATTTTTTTCTTTACCATTTTTCTTTTGCCTTTGGTTAATAACATCCAGTCAGGAGAATTGAGAACTAAATTCTTTGAAGCTTTAGTTTTCACTAATTGCCTTAGGCTAAGAGAGAATGCTCAGTGCCCAACTGGTCTGTGAGGAACTGCACAAGGTAAGTCAGCCCCGGATGAATGGTGTCTGTGCCTCTCAGGCAGAAGGAGAGTATCCTCACCATGGCAGCCAAGTTCAAGGACAGTCACATTAGAAACCTCAGTCCCCGGGGCATAATTTATGGCTTAAAGAACAAAGTTGTGGTCACATATCACAGGAACCCTCTGGAGAAGGCAACAAGACTTATGCTGGTATTTCTTAATCTGCATCAAATCACGTTCCTAAGGGATGCTTCCACTGCTTTACAGAAGTGAATATAAGAGACAAATATATGACTCATAAGAGATGATGGATATATTTGTACATCCTCCTCCAAGCTTCCAAGTAAATGAAAGTAATGTCCAAATAAGCTAAAGAGAGCAGACAAAGTGTGCTATCAGGAGATTCTGATAAACTAAAGAGAATTAAATAAGAAGTGGCTCTGAGAACGCCAGTCAATGTATTATTGAAGCAATTAGGTTTATTTGGTATCTAAAGTTCAAAGGCTTGCCAACGGAATTTTGCCATTTACTGTTTTTCACATGTTTTCTTTTAATATTATGTTTCTTTATATAAAAGCTTCTAGCATTATTGAGAAACATAGGAAATAACAACTGTGAGGGTTTACCAAGTATAAGCCAATGTATTACTTCACTGAAGTTATCTCCACCAGGAACTCAGAGGCCAGAACACAGAGCTTCGGTCTATGGCAGGCTTACCATGTGCCTGGTAAGGCTCTTTACATGTGTTATATCTTTTTATCTTCATATCAGCCTAATGAAATAGATCTTATTGTACATGAAGAAATCACAGCTGGGAGAAGTTAAATGACTTGCCCAGGGTTACTTAGCTAGTAGTTATAGAGCTGGAATTCAAACCTAATAGTGTTTGTCTCCAAACCTGTGCTCCTCATAACCATAGCAAAATGCCTCAAGTCCTGGGAAGACCAGTTTTTATTCCTATCTGGAGCTCAAGAAAGATTAAAGGTTGAGCAGGTACAGCCCATTGGGTCCATAAAGAGCCCATCAGTGCTCAGCAGCACAGTCATAATCCAAGCACTGCTATCCATCCCTCTGGTCACAGGCTCAGTTCCTGCACTGGGAGTGGAGATTTTAGCTTCCTGTTCCTATTCAGGACCTGACTTGAAGGCTTTTATATGGGTTACAGTGTCCTTGTAACTTTCAAAGAGACTTAACACATCCAATGGAAGAGCACAATAGGAAATTTTACTTTGGCCAAATGGAAAAGGCCATTATTCTGGAGGACTGTGTAGAGGCCAAAGGTGTCATAACATCAAAGCAGACACAGAAGTTATAAAGGCAAGGTGCCTTGCTAAGATGCTGTGGCAATGCAGCTCTGGCCCGGTAGGTATACCTATGAACAGGAACCCAATCTCTTTGAGCCTTAGTGTTATTGTAAAATGGGGAGATGCTATCTTTCTTCTCAAATCTTCTCTAACTTTGGGCTTTCCCATTTTGATAGATGGCACCTTTGTTTTATCAGTCCACAAACTTTGGAGTCATCCATGACTTATCTTTCTTCCTGATCCTCCCAAAAGGAACCAATCATCAGTCCTGTGGATTGTTTTCCCCAATATATCTCAAATCCACTTGTTTCTCTATCTCTATGGCCACCACATAGTTCAAGCCACCAGTATCTTTCTCTGAACACTGTAAGAACCTCCTAATTGGTTTCCTTCCTTTCACTCTTGCCTACTTCCCAGTCCACTCTCATTTAGCAACCAAAGTAATCACCACAAGTGTAAGTTGCATCATGTCATTAACCGTTTAAAAAACTGTCAGTGGCCTTCCATTACATTCAGAGTAAAATGTAAAACCCTTAAGATGGCCTACAGACGCTGCACGATGCAGCCTCTTGCACTTCGTCTGTCTCATTTAGTGCCCCTGGCTACTCCACTCCCTTTTTCACTCCAGCCTCCAGCCACCTGGGTTTCTTTTACTTCCTCAGTTCACTTCACACATTCTATCCTCCCGGCCTGGGAATCTCATCCCCTACCTTCTTCCTATGGCCAACTACATCCTTCAGGTCTCAAGTTCAATGTCACTTCCTCAGAGAATCTCTCTTGATTCCTAACACCGAATAAGGTCGTCCAGTAGGCTATGGCTTATAGTGAATATTAAAATTACATATGCATTTATGAGCATTTTGTTTCTAATGTCGATCTCCTCTCCTAGACCATAACTTTGCCGTGTACCCTGTCATTAGCACACAGGCTTTGCATAGTATATGCTCAGAAAACACTGCCTGAGTAAGTAAATGGGCTGATGTGAACATAAGAAGTAAAACTATGAAACATCATAGTCACATTTCAGCACATACTATTTTTCTTCCTTTTGAAAGAATAGCTACCACAACCAGAGTGCTTAAATGAATAGTACTAACAGCCCATTAAAACTTTGATGTTTGTAATTGCTTGAGAAATGGTATGCCTAACTTTTTTCACAGTAGCCTGATAATTTATACGTAATAAATGTATGGCAATATACTATATATTAATTTTATTTAAAATAGATACATATTAAAAATTACACTGGAAGAAAGTTTTTGTTGAAACTAGACATCCAAAAATTTTAGATTCAGTGGATTTGATACCATTCAGAAATTCTATAGGTCTTTTGTTTACAGTTTATTGTCTAGCATTAAAATAATACTTCAATTTTAACTTTAAAGAAAAATTAAGTGAACGAACTGGTTCAGTTAAAATTCAGTTTCATACAATTAATCAAACATTCCATTCTTGTCTGACAACTAGTACCTGGCACTCATTTGCTTTGAGGGGTGCCAGTGGGTGTCCCATTGTTTTCTATACTATTGGAAACAGTGTTTCTACAAACTCATCTCTAAAGCTGAGAGGTCCTTGGAGGTCACCTATGTCCTTTTCCTGGTGTACAGATGAAACAGCCAGGGTCCTAAGAAATTATATGGTTTGGCCAAGGAGGCACAGTCTGATTGTTCAGCAAAAAATACGCTGGAAATTATATATCACAATGATCTTCTACCTCTCTTTCAAGAAACTGTTCACCGGTGGGAAAATTAGGATGTGCAAATATTTGATATTTATGTAATGTCATCACGTATGTATGCTACAAAAACAATTCTTGGGGCTCAAGGAAGAACAAAGAGAGCACCATTGTTCGCCACCTGACTCATCTCTTCCCTGAAGCTGACTCCTCAACCGCTCAGGTCAGTGGCGATGGCTGAGCCTGTGTGGGGCATTCAGGGCTGGCCACGCATCACAGCAACAGGCATTATGCTTTAGACTTGGAGGTCAGATGAAAAACAAAAAAGCATTTGTCTTCTGCGGTTATTGAGTGTAGTATAAATTAAATAAGTGGGAGGAATGACTCCTTATCCTTAAGTATATAGTGTTGCTTTGTTTTGGCTCAGAAGGGTGGGAAAAAACAATATATATATATACACCATATGTATATACATACATATACAATGTATAGTTTTATTAAAATGTGGGCCAAATGTTTATAAGCAACAAAGTGTCTGTGATCTTGCCTTTTGGCAATGTTTGCAAAACTTTATTATACATTGAATTTGTACAATAAAAATTCATCCAATATGAACAAATCGAGATCCTAAGGTTGGATTACAGAATGTCTAAAAATAAATGCTGCTTTGCTTTTAGGAACATCTAGAAAGAAAAACAGGGTGAATTTTATGAGTCAAAAATGTTTAAGCTTGATAACAACTTGAGAATAACCTTAAAATTTTGATGTACATATCATTTATTTGTAGGTAAATTGCATGTAACGTGTTCAGAGTTTTGTTTCTGTAAAGTCATTTAATGTTTCACGACCTTTTACACTACGTTTTAATACACACTTTATCAGAAATAGCATTAAAAATGATTTTCAGATCTGGCCAAATTATCACAAATTTCAAATGGTTAGGCTCAGAAATAGTACAATTGTGTTGCACTAATGTCCATACTAGTTATTTTTCGTTTCTCCCTTGAATTCGGCACTCCACGCCCAATGCCCACTGTCCTCTTCACTTTAGTCCAGGCTCTCACCACATCACAGCTAGAGAGTTTCTGAGCCCATCTCTCTGCTTCCCATCCTGCCTGCTGAAGTCCTCTGTCCACACACAGCCAGCAGCAGCATACCCTTTGGCTGCTCTTTTCCTACCCTCTTTCCAGCTCAAGAAGACTCAACCCACTCTTCGACCACTTTAGTACTGGTGAAGTCTTTCCCTCTTTCTCCTAACGCTCCCTAACAGGAGGCCTCCTCTGCCCATTTTGCCCCCACAGTTCTTTCTAGTTCCACCTCTGTAGCTGTTTACAATATCCATGTCTAGGATCCTAGAATATCCTCTCCACAGCTCCCTGCCCCCAACCCTTCTAAAACCTACACATTTTACGACCCTTTAAGGCCCACCTCCATCATCATCTTCTTTGTGAAACTGTCAATACTCATTTGTCAATACAAAGATGAAAGAGACATGCTCCTCTACCCTTAAGGAACTCTAAAAAATAGTAACAACCAGCATAACACAGTGTGTTGTAATTTCTACATGCCAGGGAGTAGTTTAAGTACTTCGAGTTATTTATTCCTTTACTCATTTAATCCTCATAAAACCCCAATGAAGTAGTTACTACCATTATACACATTTTACAGACAAGGAAATTGAGGCTCAGAGAAATTAAATAAATTGCATAAGGTTATATAGCAAGAAAACCCAGACACTGGTAGAACCACAGCCTCTTGTAAAAGAGAGCAAACCTTTAGTGACTCAGCAGAAAAATATACATCTTGAATTCCTACCATGTAACCTACTGTATGTGCTATATAAGAGGTAGAAAAATCAGTAAGGGAAAAAAAAATCTATGTTGAATTTAGCATTGCTACTCTATTCTTCTTGCTAGATTTCTTTGTTGATGATTTTGTCTTTACGTCTTGCTTCCTTAACTAGTATGTCTACAAAGTGTTTATGATACTGAGTGGAAATTAAATAAATACACAGATAATTCCAATATAAGACATAGAGAAGTACCAGGAGAGATTTGTAAACAAAGTTCTAGATCCCATCTGGGATGGGGATGTGGGAGTGGAGAGCTGGGGTTAGAGTCAGGGTTAACAGGGAAAGGGAGGGAGTCAGAAGAGGCCATCTGGCAGAGTTTAACATCTGAGATGCCAAAGTGACTCCAGTGAAGGAAGATCATCTCAGACAGAGGAAGTGCGTGGACAGAGGAAATGAGTGAGAAAAGTGAGGTATATCTCACGGCACAGTAAGTCCAGCTTGACTGAAACTTAAAGGTGCCCAGGTATGAGGAGTGGTGGATCTGACTGGACAGGTTGGGTTGGGACCAGATTATCAGGGACCTAAGCCACAAATGGAAGAATCTGGATGTTATTCAGTGAAGAAAGGGGTGTCTTAGAAGGTTTTTGACTTGGCAAATCACAGAGCTGGAATGCTACTGTAAAAAGTTTAATCTGTGTGCAACATGTAATAGAGAATTCCAAAGAATAAGGTGAGAAAAGCACAGCAGTGGGGATAAAAGAAGGAAGGCTACAGTTCTGTGGTGGAAGTAGTAATGACGGAGCTTGGAGCGGGATTCTTGCTCATCATTACCCATGGCACTCCATCACTATACTTAATTACCTATGCTTAATTTAGCATTTTGGCTTCTTCCTCTGATCGCTGACTTAAGGCGATGAGCTCCCACTGAAAGCTCATGGGTGGGATTGGGACCTCAGTATCTTTTACGTAAGTATGGAACCTATGGTAATTATTATCATTTAAAGCATATGGAAGTTTAATAACTAATTATTAAACTGTTAATTATTGTGAAATTGAATGTGAACTGCTGCACTCACAGTTTAATTGTTCAGCTCTACAGATACATGATTTGGCCCTATCTGATAGCCCTGATAGCAAAAGATGCTCCAGCCCTGGGGGAAGTCGTATGCAGGTATGGATTATTTTCAGATCATAAAGTCTTATTGCAGGAATAGGCCTAGTCATTCCCCAATTATAGTTTGCAGCCTTTCAAATTTGTAATTGAGGCTTTAAAATAAATTTAAACTTATTTTTCTGTTTTTCATGAATTAAGTGATTAACAAGATTCAAGGCGAATGAACAATTTTAAGTCTTGGTGTTCAATTGCCTAAGCCAATGGGACTCTGACTATAGGCCTCACTGTCTTCTCCACGCTCTCAGAACTGAGAAGTAAAGTAGAACAAATTAAAGAAGGCTCCACGTTGAAATGTACACAATGTCCTGTTTTCCACGCTGGTACCTTCTCTAAGATTGCTTTCTAGCTGCAGGAGGGAAGAACACACAAATACACACACACACGCACACACACACAAACTGCAAGAATTTGCCGAAACTAATGACATCTTGTGATTCCACAGCTGACGTCTCGGGATCACTATGAGGGAGAGGGAAGTTTCTTGTTCAAAGTTCCTGTTTCATGTGTCTGAAAACAAGTGATTAATTGACCTAGAGATCTCTGCTATCTCAATGTCAGAGGTCTTGGGGAAACTCTTGCAAGGTCAGAAAGAAGGAAGGGAAAACAAAAGATGGAAAAGCAAACAAAAATAGTTCCTGGATTTTTAATTTCTTCTTTCTGCTTTTTAAAGATCAAACTCCAGAAAAGGAAAAAAATTACTTAACTTGAACTTTCAAAGGAAAGTTGGGAAAATAAAAGCAACTCTTGGTTAGGAGGTTAAAAAGGTCTGAGGAGTTTACCCTCTTTCTCTCTTTCTTGGGCATTCACTTAACGTTCTCAAGATGTCACTGTACAAGAAATAGTACCTTCTGTCTACAGACATCCTTGTGATACCGGAAGACAGTCCCAGAAACCAGGGTCATAAACATGTACAATGAGAAGCATTTTTATTAGCACGACTACACAGTTTTAAAGGCGTAGCTCAAAGTACTTCTTGTTTAGTTTATAAAAAACTTGATGCCGTAGAAGAGGGAAAAGGCAAGTTTGGAAGATTCATGTTGGCAGAGAGGCAAGATAAAGAATTTTCATAATTCTAGCTCACTTGGTTTTCCTCTACGTTTTGCATATTTGGGTTCCTAAATAGAACATACAATAAAACAAAAATCTTTTCATCACATGGCAGATAAACTAAAGGATTCTCAATGAAACTGAAATTATTTCTTAGAGCTTTGCTTATTCTAATGGGCGGATTTGTATAAACAAGAACAACAAAAAAGAACAAGTTTCACTACTGTAGTTTAAAATGAGATCAGAAAACAGAGTCAACTGAACGGCAGGGCATCTCGGAAAACCAAATTCTATCCCATGCTCTTCAACATTGTTATCTTGCCTAATGCTGTCACCTTGGGATACTTGTATTCCCAGTGTTTCTTTATCTTCAGACCCTCTGACAATCCCTTTTTTTCTTTCCGAAGAAACAATACTGTTTTTCAAAAGTTCAACCAAAGCTGAACTTTTGAGAAAGCTTTTGATGAAGCTTCTGGCAACATGACAAAGTTTAGACAAATGAATTAAAAGCATCAGTCTAGCAGTTACAATATTTAGTGCCTCATTAGATGAAAGGAGCAAATGTTCCACAGAGGTAATCTATCAAGACATACAAGCTGTTTTCTCAGGCTAGATCTGTAGCCTGTAGCATCTACCTGGAGATGCTCCTGGCATTTTAATTTTGTGTTAAAAGTAGAGAATTGTTAGGACCATGGTAGTAGAAAGGATTCAGTGCCCATTAGTATAAGGGGAACAAAGATATTAAACCAGCAACTATATCCATAGAGATGAGAACAAACACCAGTAGATATACAGCCCATGCCTTTCAGATTTGGTGCCAGTAAAGACATTCCTTGGTTTCCATTAAGATCATTTAAAAATGGAACTGTGGCTATTTCTCTCATAATTAAAAAGTCCTCTTGCATAATACAGATAGAATGATACTAAGCCAGTGAGGCTGAAGATCCTTTGTGACCCAAATCAAAGAGTGACATTAAAAAAAAAAAAAGCTACAGATTACTCTGACATGGTTCATTCTTTTCAAAGAACAAAAAAACAATCATTACACTTTTTATTTTCAATTCCACTACTTCATGCTTCCAAGCGTTTGTTATTTCAGCAGCATCTTTTATATCTTGCAAAGCATTTCTCAACCTGCGGTTATTGCTAACTTGGAGCTCAGACCACTGAAGCAGAAAAAAAAAGTTGATAAAAACAAAAGCCCCATGCTCCTGCTGTGGTTTACGTCTTCCGGAAAAAGCTATCAAAACTATTAATAGTTCGATAACTGTATGTCAGAGAATTCCAAACTTCTAGAAGTAGTTTTTCTCCCTATGAAAAGGCTGCATTGCAGAAAAAAAAAGACAGCGATACATAGGGAATATATTTTGCAGGGAAATGTGAATTTCTTGAGTGCAAGTGTCAAATAAAGGGAACACTGTACTTAGTCATTTTTTTTTACTAGCTAAGTCTTTCTGGCTTACCTGTGGTAGGACTCCAAAGGCCTTCCTCCACTGTTGCAAAGTTACTGAATCCCAAGACACACCATCTATCTGGATTTCTCCTTTGGTGTTCAGCAGTCTCAAAAAAGCCAGTAACAAAGTGCTCTTCCCTGATCCAGTTCTTCCCAAGAGGCCCACCTAGAATATCAGTGATGGAATTACTCCTGTGACAGATAGATACGATACCATAAATGTAATCTGATATTATACGTTAATAAAAAAACCCACTGGAACCGTTTTCTCGTTGCTGTTGTTGTTTTTTAAATCATCACCAGGGGAAGTTTCACTTATTCATTCAAACCTTTTTGCACACTTCAAATTCTGACCAAAATTGATCTGGAAGAGAGCAACCCTGGAAGACAACATAGAAACTGGCCATAACAGATTGGACCCCTGATGCTGGGTTCATTTATCACTGACCTTGACTAATGGCAAAAAGGTTGAAAATGCCCATTTTGCATGGAAGAAAACAAAGATACAGTGTCTTAATGCACTAATTTTTTTTAACATCTTTATTGGGGTATAATTGCTTTACAATGGTGTGTTAGTTTCTGCTTTATAACAAAGTGAATCAGTTATACATATACATATGTTCCCACACCTCTTCCCTCTTGCATCTCCCTCCCTCCCATCCTCCTTATCCCACCCCTCCAGGCTGTCACAAAGCACCGAGCTGATCTCCCTGTTAATGCTCTAATTTTTGAGAATGGGCTCAAGCCAGAAGCAGAGACCTGTAGCTTGATCTAGTTCCAAACATGAATATGAGTTCGAAAATTAATAAATCTGCAACGGTTCTAATATTTAGATACTGCTATAATAAAATAAGTGAGCATCAAGTTTAGGCCTAAAATAAAGAATAAGTTCACATTCTCACAGAAGGCAGGTTGGGCCTTACCACTCCTCAGTGGATAAGCACATGGACAGTTGTCAAATCAACTTTTTATATCCATTCTGATTGGCAAGAAGAGAATTTTAGGAAGCAAAAGGGATATTAAGGAAAAGAAAAAACTAGTCTTGTTCCTTAAAGACTGTAAGAACACAGCGCGGAAGTTAGAAGGCTGTGCACTGCAAGGAGAGAAGAGGTGCCTCATGTGCCCCACAGGGAGCTGACTCTGTGTTCTGATGCCAGCCCAGACCCAGCTCTTAGAGGAAGGTGCTGTGAGTGGGACAGAACATTTCTGCAGTCATTAACTAAACCCTGAATAAAGTGCTCGACATTTAGTGGCACTGAATGTTTCTTTCTTTCCCCTTACATTATTGCTATTTCTTTCTTATCATTTGGCCTTTTTACAAGAGAGCTGAACAAATGGTCTTGTAAATCGTGCTTTTTATACTATTTGTGGTAAAGGACAGTTTTGCTTTGTGTTTTAGTTTCCAATCCACCATCAGTACTTTAAAAAGTAGAAAATAAAAATGAATTTCTAAATGCTTACTCTCAATTTCTATACTTATTACAGACTAGTAACAGTTCCTAAACCAGAACTAGTTACAGACCACAATAAATGCTTGAGAGTGAAACCCACAATAATAACTTATTGAATACTGACTAGGAACCTGGTAGTAAACTAGGCCTTTAGGTAAGCTGATAAACAAAAGTGACGCAATTGTCTTTCTGTCTATCATAAGAGCCCTGTAATGGGAGTTTCACACGTTTGTTTTCTGAGACAACTGAGAAAATCAGATAAACAACCTCAACCCTGTTGAGGTTCTTCATATTACTAATCACAATTGGTAATTATTTTATTTATTCTTTCCTTGATTATTGCTTGTATTCACCCAAAGAATATAAGTTCAAAAAGGGCAGTGTAATCTATCTTGTTTTCCACTGAATTCTCAGCACCTGGCATAGTGGTTGGCTCACATAAATACTCAATAAAAACTTACTTGGATTGACTGAGAGACAGTCAGATGGAAGGATGAATGGATGGATGGACAGACAGACAGATAGGTGGGTGAGCAGGTGGGTAGATAGATGGAAGGAAGGAAGGAAGGAGGGAAGGAAGGGAGGGAGGGTAGATGAATGAATCAACTTATTTAGTAGATCTAATAAATAAATGGATATAGTCAATTTGGGTCAATTACCAGATCAACTCTTAATTTAAAAATCTTGTGGAATTTCATATGCACACTTCTATTTCTGAATCAGCCCATGTTGTACAAACACATTCACCATACATCATGATTTTCCAAACACAACAGTAAGGCTTTGTATAAGCAATCTGAGTATGCCCTGTGTAGATGAGGCATGAGGAAAGAGAAGCAAAGGCAAGTTCAAGAGCAGGAAGTGATCTGCTCTAAAGTCATATCAAGCACTTTTGATGAAAGTTCCTTGAGTTTCAGACTCTTCAATCATTAGCCAGGATTCTAATGATTAGGATAAATGACTACATTCCTTTTCCTTAAGAAGCAAATATTGAATGTTTAGAGAACACAGGTTTTATGTTGGGATAAAACCAGATTAAGAGGCAATTTGTAAATCTTTAGCTTTAAAGTTTTTAGCTATGGCTCTGGTTTCCTTATATTGTTGAACTGCTGGCATTGCATTATGCCACACACGGTTTTCAACAGCGCGGAATCTAATTGGTTCATACATAACAAAGTCTTCTGTTGTTTATATAATTGGCACATAATAATTCTTTTCCAGGATTTGTTTTTCCAGGCTTCTCAGTGATCTGTTGAATAAGGCCAGAGTACTTCCCGCAAAGAAGCTTTTAAGATAGATCTTAATTCCAAGTCAATGTTTTCTAGTAACTTCAGTGTACCTCCTCTTTGAGAACTTTGGATCAAGATAAATCAAAATGTTATGTGGAAAGTTAAACAGTGTTGAGTTTGGTGCTAGCTGTAATTGCATTGTACCATGACTAGAACAGTCTCAGTACATTCTTTTCAGAGTGTCTTATTCACCATTTTAATACTGCAACAGATTGAAACCTGTTGTAATTATTTTTCATCTCCTTTAGTCTCCAGAAATCAAGATGCCAAATCAAATGAAATTTGGATCCCCAGAGTTATAATAATTGTAACTTTTATATGTTGATTATTAATCTGTTTATTATTAATAAAACATAATTCCTAACATAATAAGTTCTTGAGACTATGCTCCTTATAAAACCAGTATAAGACAGAATTCCATATGTGTTTAACAAATCAAATAGATACTAGGCACTTATGCTGCTATGATCTGAGCCCTTGATATTGTTTGAATTGTTTGTGGCATCTTAGTATTTTAAAGAGACTACAAATGGAGAGAGCAGATAAACTCACCCAAAAGAACAGACCTTGAAGTCTGATTCAATATCTATTTAATCAGAGGACTATCCAGTACTGTAATACATACAATATATCATCTGAGGCATTTTGTTAAATCTAGGTTTATCATGAAAGACCTAGCTCCAGATTAAAATCACAGCCTGTATTTTGAGAGGAAAGAGAAAAGGAAAAAAAAGAAGAGATATTCTAGTTAGGGGAAGGTGATGTTAAAAGTTTAGGCAAAAATCAAAAGCTTTTAAGAAAAAACTATTTGAGACTGAAAAGAAAAATAAGTTTTTTTTTAAGTTACTGTTTTTAAGTTAAAGTTATGAAATACTTTCTACATTTCTCATGTGTTGAAAATAAAATTTAAAGCACAGGTTCTGTAAAGTAAAGGCCTAAATTAAGAGCCAAGAAAGTAATAGGACATCTCTTCACTAAAGTAATTTCTATGAACAAAGTGTTTTAATATGAAGATTGAATCATTTTTCTGCACAAAATATTGATTTTTTTCATCTTTTCACCATGCTATAGGCTGAATATTTGTGTCTCTCCTAAATTCATAGGTTGAAATCCTAACCCCCAATGTGACAGTATTAGGAGGTAGGGCAAATGGGAGGTGATTTGGTCATGAGGGTGGAATCTTCATGAATGGGATTAGTGCCCTTATAAAAGAGGCCCCAGAGAAATTCCTTGTCCCTTCCACCATGTGAGGTTACAGTGAGAAGACAGACACCTATGATGAAGTGGGCTCTCATCAGACACTGAACCTGTGGGGCCATGATCTTGGACTTCCCAGACTCCAGAATTGTGAGAAATAAATTTCTGTTGTTTATAAGTCACGAAGCCTATGATATTTTGTTATAGCAGCCTGAATGGACTCTGACACACCATAGAACCAAGAACACCGAAATTTATTAAAAATTAAACAAGAAATGCCCATTTAGGTCCTTTTCAAATGTTTTCTCTCTCTCTTTTAAGAAGATGAATTAGACCACAGTTAAGATTGCAGGATTTTTGGATAATAGAAATAATATACAGATGGTCCCTGACTTAAGATGGTTTGACTTACAATTTTCTGACTTTACAATGATGCAAAAGCAATGTGCATTCAGTAGAAACTGTACTTTGAATTCTGAATTTTGATCTTTTCCTGGGCTAGCAATATGTGGTATGATACTCTCTCATGATGCTGGATAGCAGCAGTGAGCTGCAGCTCCCAGTCAGCCATGTGATTATCAGGGTAAACAACTGACACACTCACAACCTTTCCATAACCATACAACCATTCTGTTTTCACTCAGTATAATATTCAATAAAGTACATGAGATATTCAACACTTTATTATAAATTAGGCTTTGTGTAAGATAACTTTGCCAACTGTAGGCTAACGTAAGTGTTCTGAACTTGTTTAAGGTAGGCCAGGCTAAGCTATGATGTTCAGTAGATTAAGTGTATTAAATGCATTTTTGACTTAATATTTTCAACTTATGATGGATTTAATAGGACATAACCACATCATAAGTCAAGGAAGATCCATACTAAACTTGAGCCTACTTCTTAATCACCATGCAAGAAGTTTTTTGGGGGGCATCTTGTTACAGTTTGCAAGATGTTGTTAAAGGTTCTAAGGGCAAAGCAGTAGAAATTACATTCTTAAGAGAGTTGCTCAGAATAACATTTTAAGAATCAATTCCTACTGTAATCAATCATATGACCTAGAAATAGGTATAATCCATTCATTCATTCATGCATTTAAGATATAGTAAGCTAGGCAATGTGCCAGGCAAAGGGACAAAAAAAATTGAAAAACAAGACTTCCAGTTTCTGGTCTAGCATATAAGGAATTTGGGTGTCATCACTCTATATTAACAACAAGTGAAAAGCTAAGCAAACTGAAAATCAAAACTCTTCTTAGATCCTTCAGAAAATGAAGTCACACGGCAAATCACTGCCACCACAAGTGGAGACAGACAGAATCACAACTTACTGGAGCAGAAACCCATGATCAGAAACCTCCATAGCAACTCGAGCGAGGGTAGGGAAATCTAAACTGTAACCAACAAATTGCTGGAGGCTCAGTGTAGTCAAGTCTGAGAGTAAAAACCTCCCAGGGAGGTCATTCATAGAGAGGTCCCCACACTTTTGTAAGTATTACCTCCAGAAGCTCAATCACAGTTCATCTCACAGTGAAGTACACAGAAATACCCTCTGGTGCATCCAGCAGGAAGATGTGGGAAACCACAATTTCATAATATTACAGAACATTCTGTTTTTCTTAACAAGGCCTCCTTCAAGAGAAACTATTTTACCAGAACCTAATCTACTGGGTTTTTTATTAGAACCTAACTGATCGAAGAAAGGAGAATACTCAACTCTAGCCCACATAAGTGTACTGTTGCACCTAAGGGGGAGAAAAATCTGAGAAGCACTTGTGAAGTTCACTGCTCAAGGACACAGTCTCAATAAAAGACCGAGACTTAATTATAGGACAACAGAACACTTCTCTTTCCCCCAGACCTTACACCACTAAAGGCCTAATTATCAGTTTCTTTTATCTAGTATGTCATGCCCACCTTTCAACAAAAAAAATCACAAGGTAGGGAATTCCCTGGTGGTCCAGTGGTTAAGACTTCGCCTTCCAATGCAGGGGGTACAAGTTCGATCCCTGGTGAAGGAGTTAAGATCCCATATGCTTCGTGGCCAAAAAACCAAAACAAAAAAACAGAAGCAATATTGTAACATATTCAATAAAGACTTTAAAAATGGTCCACGTCAAAGAAAAAAATCTTTAAAGAAAAATTACAAGGTATGCTAAAAGGCAAAAAACACAGTATGAAGAGATTGAGCAAGCATCAGAACCAGAGTCAGATATGCCAGAAATGTTGGGATTATCAGTCTAGGAATTTAAAACAACTATGAATAATATGCTAAGAGATCTAATGGAAAAAGTAGAAAACATGCAAGAACAAATAGTGTAAGCAGAGAGAATGAAATTTTAATAAAATTAAAAAAGAAATGCAAGAGATAAAAAACAACAACAACACTTTAACAGGAATAAAGAATGGCTATGATGGGCACAGCAGACTGAACGTGGCTAAGGAAAAAAAACCTGTGAGCTTGAGGCTATGACAACATAAACCTCCAAACCAAAAAGCAAAGAGAAAAAGACTAAAAAACAGAATATCCAAGAACCGTGGGACAATTACAAAAGGTATAATATACCGCCAATGGAAACACCAGAAGGAGAAGAAAGAGAGAAAGGAACAAAAATATTTGAAACAATAATGACTCAGGACTTCCCCAAATTAATGTCAAAAACTAAACCACAGGTCCAGGAAGTTCAGAACACCAAGCAGGATAAATGCCAAAAAACTACATGTAGGCATATTATATTCAAACTACAGAAAATCAGAGATAAAGAAAAAATCTTGAAAGAAGCCAGAGGGGAAAAAAACCACCTTACTTATAGAGGAACAAAGAAAAGAACTAAATTCAACTATTCTTCAGAAAACATGCAAGCAAAAAAAGAATGGAGTGAAATATTTAAAGTGTTGAGAGAAAAGAACCACCAAGCTAGAATTCTGTACCTTGTGAAATTATCCTTCAAAAGATAATGGAGAAATAAAGACTTTCTCAAACAAAAATCAAGGGAATTTGATGCCAGTAGATCAGCTTTGCAATAAGTGTTTTAAAAAGTTCTTCAGGAAAATTATTTAAGTCAGAAATTCTGATCTACATAAAGAAAGGAAGAGCATCAGAGAATGAATAAGTGAAGGTAAAATAAGAAATATTATTTTTATTATTCTTAATTGATCTGACAGGTAGTAGTGTGTTCAAAATAATAATAGCAACAATGTATTCAATTATGTATATTTATATATATGCTTCTGTATAAGTGAAATGAATGGCAGCAACAATACAAGGGACAAAGAGGGAGGAAGTGGGAATACAGTTGACCCTTGAACAACACAGGTTTGAACGGTGCAAGTCCACTTACATGCAGATTATTTTCAATAGTAAACACTACAGTGCTACAATATCTAGAGTTGGTTGAATTAGATGATGCAGAACTGCGGATAAAGAGGGACCATGTGTACAGAGCAATCCCGGATAAACAGAGAAGATATTTTCGACTGTGCAGAGGGTGGACACCGTCTACCTCTACTCTGTTCAGGGGTCAACTCTATTTTGTTATAATAACATACTTCCAAGACCTGTGAGGCACTATAGTGTTGTTTAAACGTAACCTGGATTAGCCGAAAACATATATTGCAAATTTTAGGGCAACTACAAAAAATTTTAATCTCTCTCACCTATTTCTCTCATCCTCCCAGTGCCCACCCCTCTGGCAACCACTTGTTCTCTGTATCTATGGCTCTCTGTTTTGT
This sequence comes from Neophocaena asiaeorientalis asiaeorientalis, assembly GCF_003031525.2. Lineage (NCBI taxonomy): Eukaryota > Metazoa > Chordata > Mammalia > Artiodactyla > Phocoenidae > Neophocaena > Neophocaena asiaeorientalis. The sequence goes on from NW_020174561.1 coordinate 7,705,405, forward strand.
TATATTTGTTCAGTTTTTTTGTTTTTAGAGTTCATGTATAAGTGAAGCCAGATGGTATTTGTCTTTCCCTAATTTCACTTTAAAGAAATAAACCCACTTTAAATGTAAAGGCATATATAAATAGATTAAAAGTACAGAAAAAGATATACCATGTTAATACTAATTAAAGAAAGTTGTAGTAACTAATTTCACACAGAGCAGACATCAGAGCAAGAGAAATTATCAGATAAGGGGTACCATATAATGATAAAGGGGCCAATACTCCAGAAAGACATAATAATTTTTAATGTGTATATGCCTAACAGTGTGCCAAAATAACATGAGGCAAAACCTGACAGAATTGCAAAGAGAAATAGATGAATCCACTATTAAGTTGGAGACTTCAATATTCCTCTATCAAAAATGGACAGACACAGAAGTTAGAAAATCAGTAAGGATACAGTTGAACTCTACACAATCATCAGTCAATTGGATATAATTAACACCTATAGACTACTTCATCCAACAACAGCAAAATAACATTATTCTCAAGCTCACAGGGAACATTCACCAAGATAAATCACATTATGGGTCATAAAACACAATTTAACGAATTCAAGAGAATGCAACTCATACAATGTATGCTCTCAGACCATGATGGAATTAAACCAGAAATCAATAACAGAAAGACAGCTGGAAAATCCCCAAATACTTGGACATTAAAAAACACATAGGTTAAAAAAGAAATCTCAAGGGAAAAAAGATTTTGAATAAATGAAAATAAAAAAGAAATTTATCAGATTTTGTGGTATGCAGCAAAAGCAGTACAGAGGGAAATTATAATATTAAATGCTATAGAAAATAAGAAATATCTAATATATCTCATACAAAATAAATATATATTTGTAGTATAATATAAATATCTTGTATAGAAAAGAATATGTAATACAAAAAAGAAGAAATATCTAAAATCAATAATCTAAGCTTCCATCTTAGGAAACCAGAAAAAGAAGAGTAAATTAAATCCAAATTAGGCAGAAGAAAAATAAATAAATAACAATTACAGTAGAATCAACCAATTGAAAATAGGAAATTGGTAGGGAAAATCAATGAAACTAAAAACTGGTTCTCTGAAAAGATCATTAAATTTTATAAGTTTCTAGCCTGGCTAACTAAGAAAATAAGGAGAGGACACAAATTACTAACATCAAAAATGAAAGAATATTTACCTTATTTAGCATAAGGAATGCGGTTAATATTGTAATAACTTTGTATGGGGATGAATGGTTACTAGACTTATTGTGGTGACCATTTCATAATGTATGCAGATGTCAAATCACTATGTAGTACACCTGAACCTTACATAATATTGTATGTCAACTATATTTCAATTAAAAATTTTTTTAAAGAAATGAAAGAGGGAAAGTCACTACATCTCTTAATACATATTATTAATAGTAAAGAAATACTATGAACAACTCTATGCCCACTAGTTTGATAACTTAGATGAAATGAACAAATTCCTTAAAAGATACAATCTGCCAAAACTCATAAGAAGAAATAGACAATCTGAATAGGCATATACTTTTTCAAGAAATTGAATTGATAATTAATAACCTTCCAAATCGGAAAGCACCAATCCCAGATAGATTCACTGGTGAATTCTACAAATCACCTAAAGTAGAATTTCTACCAATTTTCTACAATCTCATTCAGAAGACAGAAGCAAAAGGGTTACATCCTAAATCATTCTGTGAAACCAGCATTGCCATAATACCAAAAGTAGACATTACAGATCAATATTTCTCATGAACATAGATGCAAAATGCTTTTAAAAATTAACAAATGAAATCCAACAATGTATAAAGAGAATTATACACCATGACCAAGTGGGATTTATCCCAGATATGCAGGGTTGGTTCAACATTTGAAAATCAATTAATACAATCCATCATATCAATGGGCAAGAAAAATAATACAGCCATATCAACAGATGTAGAAAAAGCCTTTGACAAAATCCACCATCAATGCCTGATAAAAACTCTTAGCAAAGTAGGAATAGAGGGAAAGGTCATCAACTTGATAAAGAACCTCTGCAAAAACCCTACAGCTATTATTACTGAATGATGAAAAATGTGAAGCTTTCCCACTAAGATCAACATCAAGGCAAGAATGTCCCCTCTTACAACTGCTTTCAGCACCCTAATCTTAGCTAATGCAAGACAAGAAAAGGAAATAAAAGGCATACAGATTGAGAAGAACAAAATAAAACTGTTTTTGTTCCTACATACCAGCAATGAACAAGTGGAATTTTAAATTAAAAACAAAATACAATTTACATTAGCACTCCCCAAAATGAAATACTTAGGTATAAATCTAAGAAAATATACACAAGATCAGGATGAGAAAAACTACAAAAAGTGATGAATTAAATCAAAGAAAAATTAAACAAGTGGAGAGATATTCCACGTTCATGGATAGGAAGACTCAATATTGTCAAGATGTTGGTTCTTCTCAACTTGATCTATAGATTCAGTGCAATCCCAGTCAAAATCCCAGCAAGTTATTTAGTGTATATGGCAAACTGATTCTAAAGTTTACATGGAGATGCAAAAGAACAGTCAACACATTATTGAAGGAGAAGAACAAAATCAGAGGACTGACACTACTCAACTTCGATGATTTTGGAAGTTGACTTAAAATATTAAGGCAGCCTAATAAGAACACCTTCAGTTTTCCAGCTTTTTGCTCAATGATTCTCTTTAACTCCACTTATCTCCTTTCCTCCTGTCTCAAGAAACAAAACAAAACAAACAAACCAAAAAAACCCCAACTACTCCTATAGAACAAAGGCAAATCCCTCTATATACCCATCCTCTTAGACAGATGTTCTTGCTTTCTCTCTCCCACCACCAACATTGGTGTTCTATATAACCCCTCAATTTAGGAATCACCCATTCCCTAAGCCTTTACAGTTGGAATTCTACCCTCACTCTTCTACATCACTCCTCTACACCTAAAGACTCTCTTAAATATGGGTTCTCACAAGTAGATGGGCATGTATCAGCACCACCTGGAAGGTGTGATAAAACACAGACCACTGTCCCCACCCCTTGGGCAGTAGGGCTCAGTGAGGCTCAAAAATATGCATTTCTTGCAAGTTTTCAAGTGACACAGATGATGCTGGTGCAGGAACCACACTTTGAGAACCACTGCTCTCAAAGACCATGTGGTAGCAAAATCAATTAGGATTTTCTGAGTTATCACCTCCTTTTATTGCTTTGGCTCTCAAGATCCATACTCTGCACCAAGTTGCACCAATCTTGGATCCAATTACATCCTTTATGCATCCTCCAGTCATCGAATGACTGAACCAGTCATTGTTTTCCGCACATGCTCCATGCCTCATGTTTTTCCCTCTGCCTACAGCACCTTTCTTCACCCACCTTAATTATTCAAATCACAGTTTAAGTCTTGAAGCTTCATTCTAAATGCCACTTCCTGTGGAAAACCTTCCCTGAATAGCCCAACTCCTAGCCAAATGATAATAACTGCTTCCTCTTCTGAACTACCTTAGCATTTTATCTATATATCTCTTATTCAAGGGTATAATTTTTTTGGGGGGGAGGGGAGCTCTTTTCAAGAATAAAGATTTCAAAACTATAAACACAAAATTATGTACAGGGCCTTGAAAGGGGCTCAGGCAAGTGAAGTTCTTTGAAACCTCAGCCTTGTTAGCTTCAGAGTAATTCTGCTTTAGCTGTTACTGGATTTCACATTTCCCCTTTTAGATTGACATCTTCTGTGACAGATCTCTCTCTCTTTCTGTCTTCTTTCTTCTGCTCCTTCTTTTTCTTCTTTTAAGAGAAGCAGGTAAAATAGGACTTTGAGGTCAGACAGATCTGAGTTTGAGATCCCTGCTACTTCACTCACTTAACTGATTGTTAGTTTCTTCCACTATGCACAAAAAGGGTAATAACATCTACCTTTGGAGTTAAAATAAGATCAAATGTGATAGCAAATAAAGGTCTTTAAACAGTGCTTAGGACATGATAAGCACTCTATAAACATCTATAGCCTTATGTGAGTGATTTTCAATTCCCCCAAAGCACCTAGGGAGTGTCTTGCAAAGACACATCGCCTGCTTCCTGTATAAAGGTTCAGAGAAGATGGAATGCCTGAGCATATTGCTTCTTCCTCATTTTACAGCATCTCTGATTACTACCCTCGCATCAAGGAAACTACCTACAAAAACCAGGACTCTGAAACTCTGTCACTCTACTAGGACTTGTTTGTATTTAACTGAGTAGGCAAGTGAGCACTGGAAAAGCAAATGGATGGGAGAATGTCAGGAGGAGGGAAAGCAAATAATTTACCAAATCTATTCCTCCTGTGGATCAACCTATCTGTTGCTGTTGTTATAACTTCACAGCGCTTTTGGCATCCATCCTGGTGACCCTCAGCTGCCTATGGCATTCATTGATGTATAAAGCAAGAAAGAGTAATTAATTATGCTTTTCTCAATGGAAGGGAAGAATGAAGGCAAACCATTAATTTTACTTAGTTCCAAAGCATAACTTTAGACAATCTCATTCTAATATTAGGGGAAAATTCAGTCTAAAACCTAGTCTTTCCATTTATGCCCATTTATACTTTTCTCTCAGAAAAAAAAAGTCTCATTCTTGATGAGCATAAATATAATAGAGAGCTAATTTTAGTAGTATGTGAATATATTTTTCCTAACTAGACTAAAAGGTAAGTCAAAATTTCCAGTGTGCAATTTCAAGCCATTTAGCATAAGATGTAGAAAATTTTTGCTCACTCTATACATTTTTCTTATCAGAACTTTGCCTAATACAGCCAATTATCAAACATCCCTAAAGCCATGGGCAAAAGCAAGTGAAAACAGTCTGTTTCTGTGTTGGTGACAGTGATGGTGGCCTAACGAAACTTACTGACCATTATCTCCCCAGTTAAAAAAAAAAAAAATCTCTGTTTGAGATTAAACCACAGAGAGATGAAGTTTTAAAATTCAGTTTTCAGCGAATTTGTTGGTGGCGCAGTGGTTAAGACTTAGCGTTCCCAATGCAGCGGGCCGGGTTCGATCCCTGGTCAGGGAACTAGATCCCAAATGCATGCCACAACTAAGGAGCTGGTGAGCTGCAACTAAGACCAGTGCAACCCAATAAATATTTTAAAAAATAAATAAAATAAAATTCAGTTTTCATAAGAAGTGGCCCTATTGGATTCTATCTCAATTTAAATGGAAAAGAAAGCAATCAAAACAATATAATACTCCTGCTAGATTTATAGAGTGGCCCAGAATAAGGAATCTGGAGAGAATGTAAAATCACATTTACAGAGCATAAAATGTAGGGAGAATGACCATCCCCTTCTCTAAGAATCAATTCCAGAATCCGTATATTTGAGTAACTTCTGTGAATTCAGCCCAGCGCTGGGATCCATAAAAAAACACTTCAAAATAGTACAAGGTTATTTTTGCTTATTAAATAATAAAAAATTATTGCTTCATAAATAATTATAACTTAGCACATTATTGGGAAAAAAATTTAACAATCCATACCTTGATGAAAACTCCAACTAAACAAGAAAATTGGAAAAAGCTAAGAAAAAAAGTACCACTTGTTTGAAAGAGTGTCAATTACGTAAAATTTAAGAAAACTTTAGATGGAGTCAGCAACAAAATATTTCCCTCACCTGAAATGGAAGATAGTTTCAAGATGCAAACTCTAAAACATGTTATAATTTTGGTTTATTTAACAGCTTCTTTAGTTGGTAAGGTAGCAATCAATTAGATATTCTGCAAGTAGAATCACATTTAAAATGGTCCCAGGGCTTCCCTGGTGGCGTAGTGGTTGAGAATCCACCTGCCAATGCAGTTCGATTCCTGGTCCAGGAAGATCCCACATGCCACAGAGCAACTAAGCCTGTGCGCCACAACTACAGAGCCTGTGCTCTAGAGCCCGTGAGCCACAACTATTGAGCCTGCATATCGCAACCACTGAAGCCCACACGCCTAGAGCCCGTGCTCTGCAACAAGAGAAGCCACTGCAATGAGAAGCCTGCGCACCGCAACGAAGAGTAGCCCCTGCTCACCACAACTAGAGAAAGCATGTGCACAGCAACAAAGACTCAACTCAGCCAAAAATAAACAAATAAAATAAATTAATTAAAAAAAAAAAGATCCCATTATATGCCCAGGAGTGGGATTGCTGGATCATATGGTAGCTCTATTTTTAGTTTTTTAAGGAACCTCCATACTGTTCTCCATAGTGGCTGTATCAATTTACATTCCCACCAACAGTGCAAGAGGGTTCCCTTTTCTCCACACCCTCTCCAGCATTTATTATTTGTAGACTTTTTGATGATGGTCACTCTGACCAGTGTGAGGTGATACCTCACTGTAGTTCTAATTTGCATTTCTCTAATAATTAGTGATGTTGAGCATCTTTTCACATGTTTTTTGGCCATGTGTATGTCTTCTTTGGAGAAATGTCTATTTAGATCTTCTACCCATTTTTTAGAATATTACTCAGCCATAAAAAGGAACAAAATAATGTCATTTCCAGCAACATGGATGGACCCAGAGATTGTCATACAGAGTGAAGTAAGTCAGAAAGAGAAAGACAAATATCATGTAATATTGCTTATATGTGGAACCTAGAAAAATGGTACAAATGAACTTACTTGCAAAGCAGAAATAGAATCACAGATGTAGAAAACAAACTCATGTTTACCAAGGGGGAAAGAGGTGAGTGGGATGAATTGGGGGATTAGGCCTGACATATATACACTACTATGTATAAAACAGATAACTAATGAGCACCTACTGTATAGCACAGGGAGCGCTACTCAGTGCTCTGTGGTGACCTAAATAGGAATGGAATCTAAAAAAGAGTGCATATATGTATATATATAACCAATTCACTTTGACGTACAGCAGAAACTAACATAACTGTAAAGTAACTATACTCCAATAAAAATTAATACAAAAATAAAATAAAATGGAATAAAATGGTTCCATTATATAGACTCAGGATTTTGCAAAGTATATTTCACATGAAACAATGACTTCATATAATAACTTGAAAATATTTGTGTTCAATATTGGTCCTAGTCTACAATAACAGTGTTACAAATGGATTCTACTAACACATTGCTTTAGGCTACTGAAATTCACTTACTGAACACAGGTTTAACAAAGCAAGCAATGTTTAAATCTCACCCTCTGGCCAGGACTTATTGAGAAGGAAATGTTCTCTAATATGGCATTCCCACGGTCTATATACTTCGCTGTGAGGTCTTTCACAGTCATTCGGCCCCCTGAGGGCCAGATGTCATCTTTCTTCACATGATGATTCTCGATAATCATAACTTCTGAGAGCTGGCCATCCTTGGATGGTTTCAGTGACTTGTTAGGTTTACCATCTTCTGCTGGCATATCAATAAACTTAAAGACTCGGCTCACAGATCGCATCTGAAATAAAAATAATTTTTAATTTTTCTTTAAGAGCTGCAGACAATATCTTAATTAGTTTGGTGTTTCCCAAAAAATAACTTGTAAGATGTGATGCTAGCTAGTCGTCACTTGGTTATTTGTTAGTTTTTTCAATGAACTAACAGGAAATAACTGGATGTAATTAAAAGCTTAACCAAGAGAATTAACTAGGATTTCTATAAATGCGCTCTGTATAAAACTGCTTGTTTTTGTGATCAGTAAATTCTCAGTTATGCAAGTCACACATAAATAGCCAAACTCTACTCAAGGGAATAGATGATGTCAAGGGGAAAACTTTTTTCTACCATGAGTAGTACTACACAATGTTTTACAACTGGTATATTATAATAAAATGTTTCACACCTCTAAACCACTACATAAGAGTCTTGCCTTACTCTCACAGTACATTAATAACTATCAACAATTCTATGTCAGCTGGGTGGTAAGTGGACTCTTGAGGCTTAGTAAATTTTGAATAACCACAATAATCTTCAAACAAATTTAAGTCACTGGCATATACCTGTAGTTAAATATTACATTTTTAATCTGAATTACTTAAAGATCAATTTCCATTGCTGAGCAAAATGTGACTGCGTATAAGAGCTGTATTTAAAATTCAACCATTTTTAAAATTAATTTATGTTTTAAAATTTATTTTATTGAAATATAGTTGATTTACAATGTTGTGTTAGTTTCTGATGTATAGCAAAGTGATTCAGTTATGCATATGTATATAAATTCTTTTTCATATTCTTTTCCCTTATGGTTTATCACAGGATATTGAATATAGTTCCCTTGCAACAGTAGGACCTTGTTGTTTATCCATTCTACATATAATGGCTTGCATCTGCTAACCTCAAACTCCCAATACATCCCCCACCCCTGCACAGCCTACCCTGCTTGGCAACCACAAGTCCATTCTCTATGTCTGTGAGTCTGTTTCTGTTTTGTAAATAAGTTCATTTGTGTCATATTTTAGATTCTACATATAAGTGATATCATATAGTATTTGTCTTTCTCCTTCTGACTTACTTCACTTAGTATGATAATCTCTAGTTGCATCCATGTTGCTGCAAATGGCATTATGAAATTCAACTATTTTTCAAAGGTGCTTAAATTCTTTAACAAGAACATATTTCTCTGAACAACTATAATTTATTGGAATTTGATTTTTAAAATAGCCTGGCATATAATAAGCATCCAATAAATATTTGAAAAAAATTTAAGTGAATAAAGGGATAAATATGTGAATGATTAAATATATAAATAAGTAAATGAATAAGAAGAAAGAGTTGGAGACTTTGAATTCACTCAATTTCTTTTTTTTTCTTTTTTGCCGTACGCGGGCCTCTCACTGTTGTGGCCTCTCCCGTTGCAGAGCACAGGCTCCGGACGCGCAGGCTCAGCGGCCACGGCTCACGGACCCAGCCGCTCCGCGGCATGTGGGATCTTCCCGGACCGGGGCACGAACCCGTGTCCCCTGCATCGGCAGGCGGACTCTCAACCACTGCGCCACCAGGGAAGCCCTCAATTTCTCTTTTTAAAAGATATCATCCTTGATTCTATGGCTTAGTCCTTCACAGGTGTTAACAGCTTACTAGACAGAAATTTTTTTTGTCTTAAAAGTAATTGTTGATTCTGGCTTTACCCAGTCAAGAATTTAACCTTCTCCTTTACAATGTTAATTTCTTATCATTGTATTTATAGTTAAGGTTTAGATTATTAGAAATGATACTTTTTGCAAAAAAAATTGTGGGAAGAAATGCCTTTGGGCATATGTCTCTATTATTTCTATTTTTCATTATCAAAAGGTGAAATGGGAAGAATTCTTAACCTTTAGTATGAATGACTGGTAGATGAATCAGAGAAGTCTAGATATTGATCCCTAACTGAACAGTAACAGTTCCATCTTAGCAAATCTAATAGTGTTGCCTGTTTTCACATGCACTGATCAAGGCTGCTGTTTATAAAGAGCTTTCTTCTGTCTAGTAATTGTGTGCTTCAATTTCCTTCATCTTGCGAATATCTCGAAGTTTCTTCAATAATTATTCAAAATTCAAAAAGGGAATCCTTTTAAGCCAAACCCACTGTAAATGGAAGTGAAAAGTATCCAAAGCCCACATCCATCATAAATAACTCTAGAGGAAATGAAAGGCATATTATAACTAGTCCTCTAACATAGTATTTTAAATTCCAAATTATGGGTGATTTTCAGGGTTTGTTAAATCCTGATTCAGTTATTTTTTATTAATTTTGAATTAAAGTAAACTGCTGACATAGGATGTGGGAAGATGGCGGAAGAGTAAGACGCGGAGATCGCCTTCCTCCCCACGGATACACCAGAAATACATCCACACGTGGAACAACTCCTACAGAACTCCTACTGAAGGCTGGCAGAAGACCTCAGACCTCCCAAAAGGCAAGAAACTCCCCACGTACCTGGGATAAAGTAAACTGCTGACATTTCTGCATGTCAATGCTGTGAAGAATTCTGAACTAGTCTTTGTTAGGTGCTTTAGTATGTCAAGAAAGGTACTGTATCACAAAAATCCATCGTATTTTCATACTTCCAAGCAATCAAAAAAAAACATTTAAATATTGCTATCTAAACTACTCAAAATTATATGTGGTGTTATTAGAAAATGACATTCAAAACTACTATTTTGGTAGCACTAAAATGTAGTGGATAAGCCTTCTGTGTAAGGATTTGTGTTTGAGTACAGCAAATTACATTCTCCATTAGCAAGGGTGAATCCAGAACTTCTTTGTTTGCTTGTTTGTTTTTTGAATGCAGAACTTCTAATGTCAGCTATGATAGATAGAATGTACCTATCAAATTTAGAAAACAATTTTCAACTCGTCACCTTTCATATAGTCTAATTGCATAAAGTGACCCCAAGACAGGCTATTATAGTTACCCACAGCATGGTCAAATATCCCTGACCAAGAACTAGTTCACCTTAACAATGGGCACTCATCCACAGCACATGAACATCCACTCAACTCAATGGGTTAGAATATTTTCTGATGGGAAGAAAAGGTGGTTAGTGCAGACACCTGCGTTATGGTCAGTTTCTCAGCCACTGAAATGCCATTACTGAATAGATGATGTGGACAGATAATGTTATGAATTGCTAACTAATTCCTTGTACCTCGCAGGCTCTCCAATTTGCACATTCTACTTTCACTGCCTCTCAAAGGAGAAGCTACATCAGAACGAGAGCCCAGAAAATCATTTCTGGTCTTGCAAGTTGCAAAAAATTGCCTTTGTAGTCAGAGATTGACAGTTTGAAAATTTTGAGCCACATGAATATTGCCTTTTAAGCTTCAAAAACCAAAACCTGAAGGACACAAAGCACAGTGTTTATGTAAAAAACAGTAGTCATGGATGAAATTCTGATGGATGAGAAATAGCTTCTCTCCTCACTGCAAAATCCAACTCATGAATGGGCTGAGACACCAGTTTCTCTTAAAAGAAGCACTGCCTTGCAACTGAACTCTGGTTCTCTCCTCAAGTAGATTTGAGGGATTTTAGAACATAGGAAGCCTATGCCTCATTTCTAAGGTGGAGCCAGGAATGAGGAGGGCCTTAGAGAAGGTTCCAGTGCCCGGCATGGCACAGGAGCAATGGAGTAGACACGGATGCTTGGCATGTCTAGACATAGATAACTTGACATAGCTTCAGATTTTCTTGTATTTCCAGAATGGTGCTGAAGGGAAGCCAAGAATCCCAATGCTTTGATCCCTCAGGGTCTTCCATTCCTCAGACACATGGAAGCAGCTGAGAGAGAGAGAGAGAACTCACCTAGGGAGAGCTCAGAATCAGCACCAGAAGGACAAAGACCCAATATACCTGGACTGTACACTTCTAGGTCAGAGATAGTCTCGGAGACAGCAAGCACAACAAGGGACAACCCAGGGCCAGACGCCCCCCTCCTTCAGTGTCTTGGTATCCTGTAAACTCCACTCACAATTTATTATAGATTCACTTCTAGGAAGATCTCTGTATGTGCTGAGGTTGTTTCTTCCACTCGGCGGAAGGCATGTTCAAATAGAAAATAAATTTGACTATAGCACAAGTAGTCATATTTCTCGTACACTTGATTTCATAGCCAAAGATTCATACCTGCAGTCAGGGATGGATCCAGGTTTGGTGGAACCTGAAACTTCAGTAATTTAGGGGACTCTTCTTAAGAAAAAGAATATATATACAATGAACTCTTAGCCATAAAAAGGATGAAATATTGCCATTTGCAGCAACATTGATGGATCTAGAGAATATCATACTTAAGTGAAGCAAGTCAGACAGAGAAAGATAAATATTATATGATATCACTTATATGTGAAATCTAAAAAATAATACTAATGAATCTACCTACAAAACAGAAACAGACTCACAGATACAGAAAACAAACTTACGGTTACTAAGGGGGAATAAATTAGGAGTATGGGATTAACAGATGCATACTACTATAAATAAAATAGATAAGCAACAAGGATTTACAGGGAACAATATTCAAAAAGAGAGAAGAAAGAAAAAGAACTAAAATTCTGCATAGAAAATTAAGTATAGGGCCTTGAAAGGAGGGAGAACGTGAAGCAAGTGGGAGAACGTGAAGCTTAAATCTTATGGGCTTCAGTTAAATCCACTGTGTCTATTACAGTAAACTTATTCAAGCATTGTTTGTTGTATCTTCCCCATCTAGTGTTTACCATCATGCAGTCCCTTAATAAATCTTTGTTCATAATGAATTAATGCATTGTTCTACCTCCTATGCAGAAAGCAGTTTCTGAGCAGGGAGAATGACAGTGCTGTAAGGACCTTAGCAGGAAATCCAGGCTGCAGTTGTAGCCTCGGCCTCTCAGCCTGAAAATATACATGGCTATTTGGATTAGAAGGAAGTTGTAACATACCAAACTATTTTTAGTCTCATATATTTGTCTTCATTGAGCTTTTTAAACTAACTTAATCCTGTCTCTAATTAGGAATGTCTAAACATTTTCAGGTGATATGTAAAAACTGCTACGCCATTGTCCAGCTATGTAGATGGAGCTGGATGGAAATTCAGAGTTGGCAATTTTCAGAGTTCTGTAGATGGAGTCGGGCAAACTCCTTAAGCTTAAGCTGCTGCTTCTGTGCATAGAGACGTGTTTCCCGAAGAGGAATGAGGGGGAAGCTCTGTCTAGCCACTGACAGCAAAGTCTCAACGTAGCCATTACCAGCTTAGATGGGAGAATGTGTCTTAGATTTTAAGAAGTAAATGATGAAGCCAAAATGAGACTCAGGCACTGAAACATCAAACCTTTCCTCACATGAAGAGGAAAACTTGATATAATTTGCACAGACTTCTATAAAATTGGAGTTTAACTAAAATGAAGTGGGATTTTTGCTTGAGTAGCATCTGCTTTAAATTTTTGGCTTGATTATTTAAATTTACTATGCTCAAAAAATTCTCCTGAGTCAATCTTTAAAACTGAATCTCATTATCTTTATGATAGCATCTAAATCAGAGGTCCCCAACCCCCAGTCTGCGGACCTCTACAGGTCCGCGCCGCACAACAGGAGGTGAGTGGCTGGCCAGCGAGCAAAGCCTCATTTGCCGCTCCCCATCGCTCCCTATCGCTCGCGTTACCGCCTGAACCAACCCCCCAACCCCCCGTCCGTGGAAAAATTGACTTCCACGAAACCAGTCCCTGGTGCCAAAAAGGTTGGGGACAGCTGGTCTAAATTACTAATCTAAGCATCAGGAGAACAGAGTCTTTTGGGAAAGGACAGCTCCACAGCCTCATCTCAACTTTATAACAGATATATTTAGTGAAAAAGAAAATGATTCTTGATTTTCCTTTCCACCTGTTGTTAACAAAGAGGCTTAAAGATCTATTTTAGGGCAAGTCAGGAAGCCAGACTCCTCTCCCTCACAAAATATTGCTCTTTTTCCTTTCATCCTTTTGGTTATTTGGAAACCAGTACATCAAAACTGTGCATTAACACCTAAACTACATGCTGTAATACCCCAAAAGCCATGATGATAGAAAATATATTTCATAAGCCTGAGATCTGGCTGGCAACACTGTAAAGCGTTTTCATAACTGGTTGTTATAGGAAGATTATAAGAAATAAATTTGAAGAGAATCATCTAGAACAGTGACATGTGAAAAACCACACATTTTGCAAGAGAGATTTTCAAAATGTGAAGTACATGAAAGGGAGGATTAAAGTGTTTTAAATCATAGCTTCTTCCTGGTAGACCCAAACTAAATGCTTTTCAGAATCAACTAATTAGAGACCTGAGACCCAAGACCACGTTAGAGTCATTGGCATAATCTTTAAGCCATGCATATAGATTTAAGAGATAATGGTTGGGCTTCCCTGGTGGCGCAGTGGTTGAGAATCCGCCTGCCGATGCAGGGGACGCGGGTTCGTGCCCCGGTCCGGGAGGATCCCACATGCCGCGGAGCGGCTGGACCCGTGACCCATGGCCGCTGGGCCTGCGCGTCCGGAGCCTGTGCTCTGCAACGGGAGAGGCCGCAACAGTGAGAGGCCCGCGTAACTCTAATAAAGATGTAAAAAAAAGAGATAATGGTTATCATGGAAACAGACTCTGCCCAAAACATATTCTTGAAACTCTGGTCTATCTTTCTACGCCTATTACTTATGCTCCTAGAGCACTTAAAAAGTCAACCAGAACTGTGTTGTTATAAATTATTAACAGCATAAGTGAGTTACTTATCGTATACTGTAAATTCTAACCCTTTGGAAATTATTATAGCTTGCTATTTAATTTGTGGCAAATCACATGGCAAGTCAATGTCACTTTTTCTGACTGTAAGAAGTGAGAAAGAGAAAGAAAACACATTACAACTAATGACAAAAGACATATCCTAAATAAACGTAGAGGTATCAAATATGTTGTGCCTATTTCAATAATTAAGAGTTTCAATAATCAAGGTACTAAGTGCCAATAGGCAAAGGAAGACTCTCAAGTTTACCTATCTGAAAAGGTCTGGTATCACTTATTGAATCTATTACTCAAACTTGAACTCTTTCTGGTGTTACTGTTTTTTAAAAGCACATGATAGGCCATCAGCAAGGGCTTGGTGAATCCAACTGGGTCTATGTGGTAGCCATTAAACATATTTCAAAGGAAATCTCAAGAAGAGAAGATTTACTAAAAAACAAAATCCAGAACAACAAATCAAAATATTTCCCCATGGGCTTCCCTGGTGGCGCAGTGGTTAGGAGTCCGCCTGCCGATGCAGGGGACGTGGGTTCGTGCCCCGGTCTGGGAAGATCCCACATGCCGCGGAGCGGCTGGGCCCGTGAGCCATGGCCGCTGGGCCTGCGTGTCCGGAGCCTGTGCTCTGCAATGGGAGAGGCTGCAACAGTGAGAGGCCCACGTACTGCAAAAAAAAAAAAAAAAAAAAATTTCCCCAAGGTTTTGATTTTCTATAAGCATCTTAATTTTGAGATAGTGCAACTTCCCCAAGTTCTCTCTCATTAAGCACCATCCTTTACATGTCTTATACAGATTTATATGTGTCATTGGTTGATACACAGGACAAAAGTAATTTGCTGATGGTCTGTCAGTTCCAAGGTAAATTCTATCCCATAGACCAGAGGTCAGCAAAACTATGGCCCAATGGCCAGATCCAGCCACATCCATTTGTTTACATTAGCTTTGCCCGACAAAGGCTGAGTTGAATAATTGCCATAGAGACCACATAGCTCACAAGGCTGAAAAAAGTACTATCTAACCCTTTATAGACAAAGCTTGCGGACTCCGTGCCATGACTCACAGAAAACTGGAGTGAAAATGAATCTTAGAGACCAACTAATCCAGTGATTCACAAGTCTAGATATACCAGAATCACCTGGAACACTTTTTAAAAGATAGACATCATGCCTGGTCACCTTGCCCCCAACGAAGAGAACGGCTTTAACTAATCTTAGAGGACCCTGAGTAATCTCTATCTTTATAAAGTTTCCACATGCGCTGTCAGGTTGAGAACCTCTGTTCTAATCCATTCCTTCTTGGTACAAATGAAAAATTCTAAACCCAGAAAGTTAAAGTGACAGGCACAAAGCTCAACAAATTTTCCCAACTTTTCCACACTCCCGCAATCCCTTCAGGTTCTCATAAGCCTCTCCTACTAATCAAGACCCAAGAACATCTTAATGGTGCTTTCTTTGTCTTTCTTGGTTCCAGTAACACACTGGTTCAGAGTTCTTTATCAGCCCTGACAACTGCAGTGGTGAATGACCTAATCATTGGACATGAGCATTCAGGGCCAGTGACAGATATGTGTGATTCCTGAGAGCACCTGGAATAGTGCCTGTATACATGCCAATCAAGACTTGAAATCTTTCATAGGTTCAGAAGAGAATGTCAGAGCTAACAGAAGCTTAAAAAATTTCTAACCAAAATAGAATTAGGCATCAGGAGCACTGAAGAAAAGGCAGGTTCCCCACTTCTCCTCCCATCAGGTTTCTTGTTGGTCATTATACAATCAGTCACTTGATCTTTACTGGAACCCAAAATAAACACGGTCAATAAAAGGACAAAGGAGAAACAGAGGGAGTTTCTATTGACAGAAAACTCTTCTCAGATTACATCAATCTTGCAAGAACTTTCTGGAAACTCATTAACTGGAATCTAACTGTGAACCGTACAGAGGCACAGTCTTCCCTGCTCATCCCGCCAGCTTCCATACTCCTGTGTTATTAAGAACACACTCTATAACAGGGATGGCTTATCTGCTGCTGCAATTGGTGAATTAAGGCAGTAGATACTATTCATATGCTCAGATCTTTTAGCTGTGCTCACTAGGATGTAGACAGTCCTGAAAACAGATGAATTGTCAACTGCCTCATTCAAACATTGAGACTATGAGTGTGGGCAATTCACTAGTCACCAGACGGCTTGATAACCACTAAGTCTGAAACATCACCTCATCACCTTTCATCCTTTCTACCTCTTATTTATTTATTTAATTTTCACTCATTCATGGAGGCAAAAATCTAGGTATGCACAGCCTATTTAAGATATATAATGTTTTAAGTAGCTAACAATAGGAGACAGAGAAGCTTTATGGTACTAAAAATGGCAGGCATCTTGTGAATCCAAATAAAATAAATAAGCACACAGCTTTGTTAATTAAGGACACAAAAATTTTAAGATAATAGCTTTAGCAATAACAACTATAATCCATATAGTACGTGAGGAATGGAGCTAAAAAGAATTAACACTTCTCTTTTCATCCCATCTACAGAACAGTATGAGATACACAACTGAAATGAATAGAGAGACATACATGCTATTCATGTTAAAACGAAGAGTGAATTAGAAATAATAGCTTTTAAAACACTGTGATATCAATTGAAATAATTGGAAATCCCCTAACATGGGGGTTTCTAGTGGGAATTATTAAGTTGGACTCTGATAATCTTGCTATTTTAAAAATTTCTGGGGTTATTCACAACCTATTACACGATGCTGTTCACAAGGTGACAATGTTCAGATGATTTTTTTTCCTAACGGCTATATAAAACTAGACAAACTAGTAGGTAGAAGTTTTGTTCACTTTTAATGGTCTCTTGATACTGCAAGCATATTTTGAGGAGATTCCAAACAAGAGCTTTTGCCCTAAAATGTCAAGTCTACTGGAAGACATTCTATCACTGTGTTTTATAAACACTGGGAGGTGTCAAGTTAGTAGTTGGATATATATCTAGAGGGCAGGGGAGTGGTCTAAATTAGAGATATGAATGTGCAATGCATTGAGAGATGATTTCTGAAGCATGGAGTTAGATAACAGCTAGAGAAAGTGTAGATAGACGAGGGCTGGAATACAGCTGATGTTTAGAGCTCTGCAAGAAGATGAGAGGCCAGCACAGAGAACTATGGAGGAATCGGAGAGGTAGCGGGAAAACGAGGTGGGAGGAGCATCACCCTAGGGAGAGAAGAAAGGATCACAAGAAGGACGCGTCCGTGGCATAAGTAACTGCTGAGAGGTTGAGAGAAACAAAGATGCTGGCTCTGGAAAGACGCTGGTCATGAGTGCTGGGGATGATGGAAATGAAATGAAGCAGGTTATGTAAAGAATCGGGGGGGGGGAAGAAATGGACTCAGGCACTCTTTTAAGAATTTTTGCTGAAAATTGGTCAAAGAAATGGAGTGCTAGCTGGAGATCAAGGGATGGCAGTTTTTTTTTTTTAATATATATATCTTTATTGGAGTATAATTGTTTTACAGTGTTGTGTTAGTTTCTGCTGTACAACAAACTGAATCAGCTATATGTACACCTATATCCCCATATCCCCTCCCTCTTGAGCCTCCCTCCCACCCTCCTTATCCCACCCCTCTAGATCGTCACAAAGCATCAAGCTGATCTCCCTGTGCTATGCAGCAGCTTCCCAGGATGGTAGTTTTATGCTAGGGAGAAAGGTCCCACAAAGAGGGGTTGATCGCATATCACTGGCCTTTATACAGGAGCGAAGACACAGAGAGCACTGGAGCATATGAGTAGTGGTGCAGAAGGGTGGTGGAGAGAAAGGAGGGAATTCTTTCTGGTTGCATGTTTTTTTCTATATAGTATGTAGCAAGGTCCTTGGCTGAGAATGCAGGGGGTGGAATTATTGGAGCATCTGAGAAGAGACAAGAAGGTGGGAAAGAACCATCTTAGGGAATAAAATAGAGAATTTATTAGGAAAATGTAATAAAAGGGTTGTTGACCAGTTCTGAGTGCCAACATCTGAGATGTGCAGTCAGTCATAAATGCAAAGATACCTGAGGTTGTGATGAGGAAGTGTTATCCTCCAAATATTACCTCTACCGTTTGAAAGCTAATGAAAGCTAGGCACCTGGGTTAAGCAATGGATGAGCAGTAGAGGAAAAGTCATATTGCCATTTTTATAACATCGTATTTCTGTTGATGGTTGACTCTTTGTTCATGCCTAAACCCAGCCAGATGCATAAATGAAATATTCTTTCCAAGTCTAAAGACTTTTTTTCTGGGTACTTTATACTGAAAAACTAAAAGCGTGTGTCAAACAAAACACCCTGTTTACTGCATTTTAAACTCAGGTCTAAATCCATTTCAGAACTCAATAAAGTAAAGTGAGTTTTTACTTCAGAGGTCACAAGGACCTTTAGTGTTAACATATACGTAAACATGAAATTTGAGGGCAGACCTCTCTCCCCTTCTACTTTCAACGTATGCTAGGTGAAAACCAGCAGATTACTGGACAGCTTTAGCAGTTGCAGGGGTGGAAGCAGCAAGATGGGAATTAATAACTAGATAAAGGCCCAGGAAGGACCAGTTGTGCTGTTTGGCAGGGAAATGAAAACTAACATGATCGCTTTGATATTCAAAGAAAAGAAACCGACTTTAAAAAATATGATGAAATGCAAATATTGATACTTTTCATAGATTGTATTAGAACATAATAGTTTTTTGCAAAGATCCTTTTATGCCAGAAGGTGAAACAATGTCAAAGCACAGGTCACAAAGCCCAGGATGACCATGTGAAAAACTAGAGAAATAAAAATGCCTGAAGGAAATTTTAATGGAGATTAGACATGCAAAACAGACAGACACCAAACAAAGAGAGGCTGTAGAGGCTGTTACATAAACCAAGCAAATTAATGTGACAAACAGAAAGGAATTGTGCATATACGAGGTAAAGAGATGCTTAGATAAAGAAAATGAAGTGAAGTGCATGAGGATTTTCATCGTAAAGTCAAAGTTGTAGAAGGTTTGAACACAGAATTAAATAGATGCCAGCACAATATGTACTCACTACCTTCCTGCTATTTTCCAACAGAAATATTTTAAAGTACATTTACAAGACTCAACCCCAAAAGCATGAGAGCTAAGTGAGGAGACGAATGGCGTCACTAAAAAGAGTTGGTCAAACTCAAAAAAAAAAAAAAAAAATGATGTTAAAGGGTAAGAGAAAAAACCCTGCCATAAATCAGGTTAAGGTTAAATTACATTTCAATGAATTACTACAATGCTTTGGTTAAATAAAATATTAAGTCACATAGACAAGAAGAGGGCATGAAAAGGTTTGGATTTTCCCTATAGAAGTATTTTTTATAATGATACTTGTTCTGACAGGAATTGATTATACAAATGTCACAGCTGAACGAATGTGTGCATTTTGAGAACACATCAACTGTCTCAGAGAATAATAAAAAGAACCTAAGCCAAAAGGGTAATAACAAGTGTTATATAGTCATTTCCAACATGGGTTTCTAGACCGTCCACAAATAAAGTATTGGATGTCTGATTTTGAATATAGTACTCCAGCTAGACTAATAGAAGTTGATGATGAAGCTATCCATCCAGACCAACTATACCATCGGATGAAAATTATGCTTTTTTTGTGTGTGTGTGGCGATACGCGGGCGTCTCACTGTTGTGGCCTCTCCCGTTGCGGAGCACAGGCTCCGGACACGCAGGCTCAGCGGACATGGCTCACGGGCCCAGCCGCTCCGTGGCATGTAGGATCTTCCCAGACCGGGGCATGAACCCGTGTCCCCTCCATCGGCAGGCAGACACTCAACCACTGCACCACCAGGGAAGCCCATGCATTTGTTTTTTAAATAAAAAGGGGAAATATGCCTTGATTCCATTTATCTCTCACTCTTGCTGCCATGGGATTTGTGCCCTGGACACAGTGTTACCTCACATACATTACTGCAGGCTCTGCACTCCAAGGAACCAAAACAAAAGAAATCACAAAACCAAAATATGGTCTTTGTACACACTAATAAATTACATAAATATGTGGCAATATTGACCAAGCAAAAAGAGAAGGCAATGATAAACACTTAAGAATGAGGAGCTACCACCAAAGAAAAAAAAAAAAAAGACTGTGGAAATTTAAAAAATATGAAAAAATATTATGAAAAATGTAATGTTGATAAATTTGAAAACCCAAGATAGGGGAAGATTTCTTAAAAAGATACCAAAAGCACAAAACATAAAGGAAAATATTGAAAAATTTAACTTCATTAAACTCAAAAGTTTCTTTTCATCAAAAGATACTATAAGCCAAGCCACTGACTGAAGGACCATGTTTGAAATGTAAAGAAGTGATAACTGATTCAGAATTCATAAACTCCAACAAATGAATTAAGAAAGAAACCAATCTACTTGAAAAATGAGCAATCGAAATGCACAAGCAATTAACAGAGAAGGAATCTCAAATGGCCAATAAGTATGTATTAAGCTGCCCTATCTCCTTAGCATTCATTTCATACCCATCAGATTTCCAAACTTAAAAAGTCTGACAAGAATGGCTATCATCAGAAAGTCTACAAATAATAAATGCTGGAGAGGTTGTGGAGAAAAGAGAACCCTCTTACACTACTGGTGGGAATGTAAATTTGTGCATCTACTATGGAAAACAGTATGGGGAGGTTCCTTAAAAAAATTAAAAATAGAGCTACCATTTGATCCAGCAATCCCATTCCTGGGCATATGTCTGGAAAAGTTAAAAGCTAATTCGAAAAGATACACGTACCCCAATGTTCACAGCAGCACTGTTTACAATAGCCAAGACATGGAAGCAACCTAAGTGTCCATCGACAGATGAATGGATAAAGAAGATGTGGTACATATATACAATGGAATACTACTCAGCCATAAAAAAGAATGAAATAATGCCATTTGTAGCAACATGGATGGACCTAGAAATTATCATACTAATGAGTAAGTCAGACAGAGAAATACAGATGCTATATATTATCACTTATATGTGGAATCTAAAAAGTAATACAAATGAATCTATATACAAAACAGAAACAGACTCACAGACACAGAAAACAAACTTATGGTTACCAAAGGGGAAAGGGAGGGGCGGAGGGATAAATTAGGAGTATAGGGTTAGCAGATACAAACTACTATATATAAAATAGATAAGCAACAAGGATTTACTGTATCCACAGGGAACTATATTCAATATCTTGTAATAACCTATAATGGAAAATAATCTGAAAAAAATATATATAACTGAATCACTTCACTGTACACCTGAAACTAACACAATATTGTAAATCAACTATACTTCAATTAAACCAAAGTCTGACAATATCAAGTGTTGCATGTCATAGCTATGGACCTCTGAGAATTCTTATACTCTCTTGATGGGAGGTTAAACTGGTACAACAGATCTTAGAACAATTCGGCACCATCTTGTAAAGTTGAACGTGGGTGAATTCTATGGCCTAACAATACCACTCCTGGATGGCTATCCTAGAAAAACCCTGGGCAAGGAGACTGCAAGAATGTTCACCGTAGCACCAGATCTTAATTGTGGCTATTTATGCGGAGGAAAGAAGAGTTATGGGTTTAATGAGAGATAGATAGTGACCTTTGATTTATCCGCAGTGTTTTATATCTTAAACTGGGTCTGGGTATATAGTCATCCCTTATGTTATTACCTATATTATTTGGTTCATCTGAATTTTTTTTCATAGAAGATAAAAAGACTAATACTTACCAAGCTATCCACATCTATGCTAGAGTTTACGGCCCACTGTAGTGTACCCATGATATTCATGGCTAAAGTTAGAATAATCCCAGCGCTTCCTTCTCCTTCACCTATAGGTGGAAAAAAGATATAAACAAACTTTATGCTATTTCTCTCTTCTGTGAACCACTTTATGTATTCCTAGAAGAGGGCACATATTAAAGTTACATTTTGATTCTGTGCCAGTTTTAACCATTTTTCATCTCAGATCCCCACAGCATGTATCCCTAGTAATAATATGCCCTGTATATAATACGTATACAACCAACATTTTAAACCAAAGAGTGATTGACTATTAGGAAAGAGTTGCCCTTTTTTAAATGCTTCAGATATTGAAGGGGATGTTGGTGTTGGGTAAATATCACTTTTATCCCTTCTACTATTACTCTGTAAGTAATAATACCTTCAAATAATGGACAAGGAAAAAAAGTACTGTGTCTGAATAAGCTCCTCTACAAAGAAGTCAAAAGTAGGAGAGATATGTGTGTGAAAAGCATCCAGAAGATGTTTAGATGTACTTCATGCCTTTGCGAGGAAGACTTTCTCTGCCAATCAGATGCTGCTGGGAAGAAAGAACTTCGAGTTTCATGGGGAAGTCAGAACTCATGGGTCTGCCATTTGGAAAAAGAGAAGACTGCTCTTTATGTTAAAAAAAATTGACTCGTTCATCGAGGAAGAACAATACTTAAATGTCTAATTAGAGTAAATAGTTTTTAAGGGCTACAGGGGACCACTAATTAAAATTCATAAATACTCTCTATTCATAGCCCTACAATTTTTCTAATAGGAATGTTCTTAAATTATTATAAATTTAGGTTATCACGTCTCAATTGAGAGTCAGTCTTTGCATCTGTAATGCATGATAAAACTGTCATAAGGTTCTAAAATTGGGAGAAATAATTCATCCCATTATTATGAATTGAAACTTTGCTTCTATAATTCCTCTAACAGAAGACAAACCATAGATAGCAGGTATGTGCTTTTAATACTAAATCATTTATTCTAAATAGGTAAGATTTATCCAGGGCCCCAATATATTACTCATTCTGAAGATTAAGATGAGAGTAAGATAAAATTTTTAAAATAGTAACAATAATAAGTAATATGAGATTTTCAGGTGCTTACTATGGACCAGGCACTATACTGTTTTATACAAATTATCACATTTAACACTCACCACAAACTTATGGGATACGTACTATCATTATGTTTATTTATACATGAGGAAAATGAGGGCTTTAGAGAAGTTAATTAAAGTGTACAAGTTACCACAGCTGAAGACCAGCAGAGGCAGGGTTGTTATTAGCTGTGTGGCTAACATTCATTCTGGCTGGGCATCTGATTTAATGGATAGGTCCTGAACTATACTGATTGCTAAATGCTTTGACTATCATGCCTGGTAAATCGGGACTCAATCAGATCCTTAACCATTATGTTATAGCACATGATATATTGGTTTGAATTCACTGTTAACAAATCCTTGTTCACTCAGCCCTCTTGGATCCCATTTCAAATAACTTAATTAAAGGCGAAATTTTAAAAAAATTCTTAACTGCAAAAGAAATTTTATTTTGTTTTAAAGTTGCCCCAAATTACTGTACTGCTAAGGATTTAGTTCATTTGCTTGACCCTTTATATTCCTTTCATAGAGTAATTCCCCATCGCCCTAGGCTGAGAGAACAGTGAAGGCGGGGAATCCACTACTCTCATGGCACCTGTGTGGATGGCAGGTGGACCCTTCAGCCAAAATGAGCCCGTTTTCGGTTCTTGCCCATACTTGGTAACTGGACAGAGGAAGTCAGCTGTTCATTCAAAGGGCCTGAATGGAGAGGCCATATAAGGTCACTGTAGCACAGCTCTGGGACATCAGGGAAGCCAGTCTTCAGAGAAAGAGAAATGAATGAAGTAGCCAGAGGAAGGAATGGGCACAGCCGGCATCCAGTGTCCAGAGACAGGAAGCTCTGAGTCTGACTCTCCACGCCTGTCCCATTTTCCCTGGAGGCTCCGTGTGCCTCCCACCCTGTGCTCCACGAGGTCCTCCTATAATTCTCCAACATGCACTTCATTTTGTTTGATCCGGATTCTATTCTTAGAAACGAACGACCCCTCAGATTTGGCAGTCACTCTGAATCGCTGTCCACAGTCACATATATAAGATATTTCAACTTTTCTTATAGCTCAGTAATTCACCTTTTTTAATTAGAAGAGCTCACTTGTCTATATAGGTTTTCATTTTACTTACGATGAAATAGTTTATGTTTGTCACCCAAAGATCCTAAAACTCAGAACATCTGTATTTGAAAAATATGGTACTTTCACCTAAGTTATTTCACTTCTATGGCCGTTTTTCACCATGCAAAGTTCACATTAGGATGACCAATTGCACCAACAGGTGGTTAAAAGAACAAAATTTACCAGGGATGGAGATTTTGTGTGTATCTGTATATAAATTTGGATGTTTCTTTTCCCCTATTCAGAGAGTTCTTTAATAAAGAGATCTATTACTTTTGAAGCCAAGATCCTTTATCAAAATGAGAGTATTAGATGGTTTTTTTCTTTGAATCACAGATTTGTTACCTGACACTCCTTGTATCTCAGTTTTTCAACTGCATACATCTCTAATTCAAAGAAATCATTCATTGAACAATAAACAAATTTTTTGATCAATTAACTCTCAAAAAATTAACTTAAAGATACCTAAAATTTTTAACCTATAAGAATGTAGCATTTTATTGGTTGGCAAAGCTTTAAATTAAATGCTTAGCTAAATAGTTAAGGAGCTCACAGTACCTGTTGTTAAAATGGAAATGAAGGTAACAGCAATGAAGAAGAGGACAAAAATCATTTCTATTCTCATTTGGAACCAGCGCAGTGTTGATAGATACAAGAACCAGTTGGCAGTATGTAAATTCAGAGCTTTGTGGAACAAAGTTTCAAAGTAAGGCTGCCGTCCAAAGGCACGAAGTGTCCATAGTCCTTTTAAGCTCGTAACAAGATGAGTGAAAATTGGACTTCTGCCTGTGAAATATTCCCATAGAAAATAATGCAAGTCATGTAAACACATAATGCAAATTCTTACTTTAAAAAGAGTGGCTTAAAGAATAACCAAACAACAAATGTCACTGGTTAAAAAGGCTTTTCATTCTGGTGCTGTACTTTGAATAGATGCAATCTGTTATTTTTTTAATGAGTTACCCTCTTTTTTACTTGGTTACCATGGATGGGAACTTATTATAAAATCACTGTCACTATTTATTCATACTCCTTGGCTACCACTGGGCATGTTTATCTGACTAATCCTAAATTAATCAGAGAAAATGTTTTTCTTTTGAGACGATTTATTCAAGGCCTCAATTAAGAAAGTTTATGTGACTTAATTTAGCAAATAACCTTCAATGCAGAAACACACTGGAAATACATCCCCTGAAAATGCACCCAAACAGAGGCTGTTACTGAACAATGTGCTTCCCAAAGAGCTCAAGCAGTGTTTGGGGGCACACAAAAAGGCAGACCCCCAGGAGAGAAAGGAAAGGTGTCTGAAAACAAGCCAGAGGGAAGAATTTTGTCCAGTACCATTTGGGAACACACACAAACATTTAGTGATAGTAGCACTATCTTTTCAAATTTTAGTTTATATGATTATGAATGGGTATCATATACATCAAGCCTCCTAAGACTCTATATACTTGTTTTAAAATCAAAATGAAGTCACATGGTCATTAATTAGTAAAAACAATCTATGTGTGCTTTATAATTTACTGTTTCCTTTTCCTACTTATACTATTTTTGGGGGGGGCGGATAGTTTGTGGTTTAACATTATATTTTAAATCTGAAAGAAGACAAAGGTCAAATTCTCAATAATAATACTTAAGATCTAATGAATAACAAAAGTATGAGACCCAAGAGAGTTATATATGATGAGAATGTACAGACACGGCCTGGATCACAGTTGAAATAGATGTTTTTAAAAGTCATTGTCATATAATGCAAGAGTTTAAAAATAGGAAAAAAATTTTGGAAAGGTACATAAATCACAGATAAATATCCACGAATAGCTCTTGTGATATTTTCCCAGGTGAGCGTTGCACAGGCTGCATCATACCTTCAGATTCCAGCTGTTTGAGTTGCTGTGAGGTGCAGAGGAAGTAGGTTCTCAATAGAATAAAAGCCGCTATCACTGGCACTGTAGCTAGGAAGATGTAGGGTTGTAAAACTGAGACTACCACCACAGCCCCAATCACAATTAATAACAACTGTGGGATCAAAGAAAATACACTGGTAAGTAAATAGTTCCGTGTTGCAAAGTGGACAAGGTATGTTAGCAACATCTTTCTAAATAGGGTCTTCACACTCTGTTCCATTCTTAATACGGGGCAGGTACCTTCGTACTGGGAAGGCAGCCACCTCAAAGTACGTTTTTCATAAGTTCTATCAAAATTCCAAAAATTGTTTAGGTTGCTCATAATAATATTTTGAAGTTTAGAAAAAACGGTATTCTTGCACCTTAGTATACACTCACTTCCTATACACTTTAAAGTGCTGTATGACAAATACATTTTAAATGAACATAATTTTTTTCTAGCCTGGGCTTCTTTTAAAATAAACTTTATATTTTAAAATAATTTTAGTATGAATGTGAGATTTTAGGATTTATTTGTTCAGACAATTTCTGAAAATTGGGCATTCATCTTGGAGCCTTTTGAGTCAGAAAAATCTGGTAGGCTTGGTCATCTAGGCAAGCTACTTAATTTCTCCAAACCTAGTTGATGAACATTTAAGATGAAAAAAAAAGTATACTTAATAAATTTCACTCCCCTTTCTGTTTTTGTTACTGTTCCTTAAAACAATCGAAGATGACCTAGAGGCTCAAAAAAAAAAAAGAAAAAAGAAGATTTGGGGGGTATGGCTGATTTAATTTGAAATTAGACCACTTTTCTCTCATATATTATCAAATGAATTTTGTGTTTCAGTCAAGCCCATTCATTAGAGACATATCTTCACATTATCCACCCTCAAAACTGGATCCTTGTGGGCAGTCTCAGAAACAAGTTAACCATATTGGTGTTCTTCAGATCAAGTTCAATGCTTAAATTCTATATTTCCAAAGGACACTAAATCCATACATATTAAAAAAAATCTGCTAACATTTGTTCCACAATACCCCATGTGAATAAAGCATAAAGTAACTGTCACAACAAGGGTTGAAAAATAAACCTATCATAACATCTATCTGATAATCACTGAGCCAGTTGTCTACCAACTGCCATGGGTGACATATGTACTTTGTACAACCAATGTACTTTGTACAACACATGTACAACCGATACAGAAATACAGAACATTTTGGTAGATGAAAACATGAATAAGCATGTAACTAAGATCTGCATAAATCTTCTTTGAATGGGTTGTTATGTTCATCTAAAGCTTCGGATGATCATATCTCAATGATACGTTTCTAGGGAAAATGCCTCTAAGGTGTCCATCATCAAATTCTACAATAAGCCCTTCGCTCATTTTCGTTCAACAAATACTCAGATAAATACAGTGCCAAACACTGGACTAAGTACATATGATGACTCAATAATCTAAAGAAAGTCTTCTCTATTCTGTTCTTGCCCTACAAGTTCCACCAGTACAATGAGAAAGCCTCAAACGCCCTAGTTACTAAATGACAAGACTTCATCAATGGCGAAGGACTCAGTTTTTTAACTGAGGGTATTTATTTCTCAGAAATAGGATCTTTTGAAAAAAAGAGAAAAATTAACTTCCAAGCATTATTTACTAGGAAATACAATTTAATTTAAATGGGCCACCATATTAAATACCAGTATGTCTGAAACACAAATGCTATTGCATTGGCAACATGGAAACGTTCAGCTATTCCATTAGAATCAGGGTTTTTTTTTGTTTGCTGTTGACAGTTGTGAATGGCACCGTGTTCATTTGTCTTGTGCTATTTTTACCATGTAATTCCAATCTGGAGCTGTTGGATTATAACAATGGGTGGGGAAAGTGATCATTATTTTTTCTTTGTTTTTTCTTTTTTTTTTTAACATCTTTATTGCAGTATAATTGCTTTACAATGGTGTGTTAGTTTCTGCTTTATAACAAAGTGAATCAGTTATACATATACGTATGTCCCCATATCTCTTCCCTCTTGCGTCTCCCTCCCACCCTCCCTATCTCACCCCTCTAGGTGGTCACAAATTACCAAGCTGATCTCCCTGTGCTATGCGACTACTTCCCACTAGCTACCTGTTTTAGGTTTGGTAGTGTATATATGTCCATGCCACTCTCTCACTTTGTCCCAGCTTACCCTTCCCCCTCCCCGTATCCTCAAATCCATTCTCTAGTAGGTCTGTGTCTTTATTCCTGTCTTGCCCCTAGGTTCTTCATGACCATTTTTTTTTTTTTTTAGATTCCATATATATGTGTTAGCATACGGTATTTGTTTCTCTCTTTCTGACTCAATTTTCGCTAATATGGTGGAGATTCTTAGGAATGACAATAACTATTTTACAATAGAACAGGAAGAATTGTGCAGCCAACCCAACCAAGATATCACATAGGGTTTGAGAAGAATGGAGAAGGTGGGTAAAACTGGAAATGGTGAAATATTCACAAGGTAGATTTCCAGCGATTAAAATTATCCAGAATAAAGCCCAAATTGAGAAGTGAACAGTAAATCTAAGCTTTGAGGAAAATAACTCTATTTGCTTTATAAGGAGCCATCCTTAGGCATTGAGGTCAGAAGCTAATAATTTAGCACTTGTGCAAAACTAAAGGTACTGATTTAATATGTTTGATATTCTAATTATACAAAGAAACTTTAAATTCTGTCCTAGTTTTTAATTCACAGTGAATAGGAAACAAGTCATTTCAGACCAGGTATATTAGTGAGAGGACAACAAAATAAGTAAATAGAGGGACTTCAATACAAGATGGAAATGTGAGTACAGATTCTAATTCCCATTCATCCTTACCCAAATCCTAAAATTCTAGGGGAAAACAAATCAACAGACTATAAAACCTGCAAGGTACCAGATGATAAGAATGAAGGATCACTTTGAAATCATTTAGAAGGTTAATTAATTGATTGATCAATAAATAGATAATAAATACCTATTTAAAACCAGGCAATGAACACCAGATCTGGAATTTAATTCATAATTGA
Source organism: Neophocaena asiaeorientalis asiaeorientalis (assembly GCF_003031525.2). Taxonomy (NCBI): domain Eukaryota; kingdom Metazoa; phylum Chordata; class Mammalia; order Artiodactyla; family Phocoenidae; genus Neophocaena; species Neophocaena asiaeorientalis. Next base: position 7,734,617 of record NW_020174561.1, read on the forward strand.
TAGTTAGTCCTTGAGAATTTTTAAGCCAGGGATTAATGGGATTAATAGAATGAATAAGGGAGGAAAAAAGATGTCAAAGACACAGTAGAGATCAAAGTGGTGGGACTCACTGTGTATTCATATATTAGGGTAAGACAGAAAGAATCAAAAAAATCTAAAGGTTTTGAGGCTGACAAGAGAAGATTTGCATATTTTAAAACACGGAGGCTTCTGTTTTGTGAAAAAAGTCAGTCACTGAAGCATAGAGATAAGTAGGACGCCAGGATAGTTTTTTTTCTGTGTGGCTTCAAGTTCAAATTTGTCATGTATGGTCCACTTCCAGTATGCCCATCGGAAGCATACGACTTTAATATTGAAAGTGACCATCATCAGACTTATCTTCCTCATTTGAGAAACCTGAGACTCTTAGAGATTAAGTATCTTTCTCAAGGTAAAATAAATAGTGGTATCTGCAGAACAGAATCTGGATCTTTCATTTTCACTATACAATGTTCCAATCCAGAAAGTAAATTGCCCAGAATATTATCACATGTTAAGAACTAGAGTTAACAGAAATAACATTTTTTTAAAAAAAGGAAATTTACAAGTGTGCCTCATTCTGTGAAAAAATCTGTTTCTGAAATGTGACTAAAAAGAAATTTAACTAATCTGAACATAAGTATAACCAAAGGGGTTCACAATTTAAAGGACCCCTCTGATGCATTTTTTAATAAATCAAAATTAATCAGATTTTTACTGTATTTGATTGTCATGTATCATGCTTCCTTAATGTGAGACCCCCTTGTAAATAGGGAAATCAAAATAAAAAAGCCCTGCCCAATCACTTATGAAACAACTAGTGAGCTGCAACAACATTAGAAGTTGAGCAGAAACTACTGAAATTGCCTAAGAGAAAGGATGAGAACCAGCACGTATGTCAAGACGTGTTAACTCATAAAGTAAATGTTCAAAACTGCACTCTCCCAAAGGACTTCTGAAGTAAGCCTTACACTGATTCAGAAAATACTCAGCAGACTACAAAAGTTTTTTTTTTTTAATTATCAAGGGCTAACATTCGTGAATTCTTTTGCAGTCATGTCAAGATATCCATGTTCCAGTTTGTACCTGATTTAATAATATTACAGTTGAGATCAGTCATTTACAATCCTAGAACAAGGAAGAAATGTCCAGAAATTAAAGAAAGACATGGGAAACATTCCTTCACATGCATAAACTCAAAGCATTGGTTAAAGAATTCCAGCAGGGGCTGCTAAGTTATATCTCTAAACAGAGTAACTGAAGGAAACTCAAGATTCTAAAGTTCACCTGGAACAGTTAATGTGTTTGACTGTGCCAATCATTCCAGATGAGGCAAACTGGCAATCTGGTTTTTGTGCACCTGCCAATGTCAGTTGTGTATACACACAAATGTGATAGCCCTTATGTTATTTTATTTCATAGGTTCTCAGTGGCGGGGGTGGCGAACAACTCATCCTAAGATGGGCAGCATCCTGTTCCAAGTGTCTCTCCAAGGAGGTCATTGCGACTGCGTCATTTACTCTCCGAGGCTCAACCTAAGCCAGACAGTAAGCTGTTTTCAAACCTCATTCAACAGCCAAGGTTATTAACTCACAACACTCAAGTTCTGTCACTTATGAAGTCTTAATGCCGTATCCCCTAGGTCACCTTCATCTCCAGCCCCTTCTTCCCTTCTCCACTTTCACCATCAATCACCCCACCCCAAGGACACATGCTCAGAGTCAGGCTGCCCTGCAGGTGTCTTCAGATCTGTCACCCAGGGATAGTCCTGACTAGTCCTGAATTTTTCCTTCCTCTCTCACCTGCTTGAAAACTTACCTGTACTTCTGTCCCTGCATTATGGTTCTTACTGTGAGATTGCTAACTAGCTACTCTTTGCCAAAGTGTTCATGGATGAGACTGGTTGAAACTGTAGTCCACCAGGAAACTGACTGACCTACATTTTAACACGGGCCCTCTGGAGGTAGGTGACTTCTCTCAAATAATGATGCCAATGTCAAAAATCTCACACTTCATGGGCAGTGATTTGGGGGAAAGCGGTCTGCTATACATCTTAAATCACTCCCAAGTAGACAGCTATTATATCTAAATGAGGAATTGCCTTAGGTTTTGGTCAGGTAAACAGTTCTGACTTACTACTGAATTTACTAAATTTATGACTATTTTGAAGATTTTTTTTTAATATTGAAAAGATTTATAAATATACAGGCTTCAACTCTTAATCGGATGAAAAGTAAGCAAGAACTAATTTACTACATTTTCTAATTAGTTTTAAAAAGTGCAACAAAGCAAAGTCACTTAATAGTACTTATTTTTACAAACCTGAATGAAGTCAAATATGGTAAGAGGCAGAAGATCATCCAAAACTGCTATATCTTTGGAGAATCTATTAAGAATCCCACCTATAATGTGAAGAAAAATTCTTCAGAAACTAGTAATCTTAAAAATACATATCAATATTTCATGGATTTGATAACTTTGGATCACAGCAGAAGCCTTCAGAACTCAAATACAAATGAGTACATAATCATATATATATATACATATATATATATAATGACGTAGACAATGTTAGTACGAGGATTCTAAGTTGTACAAAGATTCTAAATAACTCTGTATTCAACTTATTGTCTCCTACTTTTAAACTTTTATAAAATACAGATTGCTATAAGATTCAGGCAAAAACCAAGGTCTTTAATAGAGCCCTATCACAAATTATGTCAGGAATAGGCACCCATCCTACTACTACAGTCTCCCGTTTACAAGCCTGAGTTTAGTAATAATTTTCTGGATATGCTCTCATCATTCCCTTATATCTGTATTTTGTAATATAGAGCCTCCCTATCCTTCAACTTCCACACCTTTCTTTTTTTTAGACATCTTTATTGGGGTATAATTGCTTTACAATGGTGTGTTAGTTTCTGCTTTATAACAAAGTGAATCAGCTATACATATACATATGTCCCCATATGTCTTCCCTCTTGCGTCTCCCTCCCTCCCACTCTCCCCATCCCACCCCTCCAGGCTGTCACAAAGCCCCGAGCTAATATCCCTGTGCCTTGCGGCTGCTTCCCCCTAGCTATCTCCACACCTTTCTAAAACATACCTCAGCAGAACCCGTGGCTGCTCTCAACCCCTTCCTGCCCACCATGTGGACCTCCTTTGCCATGTCCTCCTTTTCTACCCTCTTCACTGGCAATCTAAGCTTCAGCCTGTCTTCTAAATTAACAGACTCACATTTGTAAGTCTGATCATTTTTTCCTTCAGTGAAGAAAAGTTACACATGGAGTGCTAGGTGGCAGGCACAATGCTAGGCACTGAGATAACAGAGGTGAATAAGCCTTGCTCCTTGCCCTTGAGGAATACGTTGTCTAGGGGTGAGTTAAACCTATAATTATAACATATTACTGTACAAACAAAGTGATATTGAATCTTATCATTCACTCCCCCATTTACTGCAGGATAAAGTCTAAAATTCTTAGTTTAATATTTAATACCTTCCATGATTTGGCCTTAAACTACCCTAGGTACAAGCTTCCTCTTCTCAAACATTGTTTCAAACTGGCTTATTGTTTAAATACACCTTATACTCTCCTACCTCCTTGCCTTTTCCATGTAGCTCCTCTGCCTGAAAGCCCTTTCCTCTCATGTCTACATGTTAAAATCTATGTCTCCTTCCTGGCCCAACTCAAATGCCTCTCCTGCAAGGAAGCATCAATTTTTGCACCAGCTCAAATTAATCCCTTCTTCCTCTGGACACACTGAATACCTTTAATACATCTTTACAGCACTTCTGTGTTGTAATAATTATATCCATGTTGTACAGTCGCTTGTATACATGTCATCTCTTTTTTCTAGACTGTAAATTTCTAGAGGTCATTGGACCATGTCACATTTATTTTGTATCACTCTGAGCCCTCGGCAAAAAGCCTTATGTAGGAAGAATTCATTTATTTTCTTATTTGTCACTATCTCCTTGCCCTTACTAATGATATTTTATTTAGCATATTTAATTAAACATATTTGTATATCTTTTCATAAATGAATCAAAAATTGAAAAAAAAGTAGCGTATGGTATTTATTCTGTGTAGAAAATGAAAGTTGCTTTGGTAAAAAAAATATATATACATACATCATTCTAGTGCTTAGTATATTTCAAATGGGAAACAATAGAAAGGGAACAACAGTGGGGAACCGGCATTTATTTCATGTTGGCTATGTAACAGGCTAGTAGATGATGACTTTTTTTCATTCTCACAATGATCCTCTGAGATAATTATTCCTTTCCTCATTTTACAGATGTGGATGCAAAGTCTCAGAAGATTAACTTGCCCATGATCATCACTCTGATGAGGACAAGCCAGACCTCAAACAATTCCCATGCTCCTTTCATTATATCTCATGCCCATTTCTCACTGCTAGAATCCTGGGCAAATCCCCTACCTTCTCTGGATCTCAGTTTTCCCATTTAAAAAAATGAAATCATTGAATCAAGGTAATTGGGCATTCTCTTCTAGGTCTAAAATTTCTTAGCTCTAAAACAGAAGTGTGGTGATGAGTATATCCAAATGAGGCAAGGCTTTAGTGATACACAAGGGCTTAAAAGAATAAATGTAAGGAAGATCTTCTTGAATACGAACACTGAAATGTTTTACCCAGAAAAAAATGATGGACAATTCTTATCTTGAGATTTTTAGATACATATCACTCTAAAAATCTCAGTCTTGGAATTTATTCTTTCCTTTATAATCAAGTGTTCCTGTGTCTACCTCCTCTCCCTTGTCTGGATTCTTCCAGGGCAAGAACTGTGCCTTATTCATCTTTTCATACCAGTCCCTGGCTTAGTGCCATAGAAAGTAAGTGTTCAACAGATTTCTGTAAGAATAAAACTTGGGAGATTCCTTATTAACCTCAGATTCTTTAAATGTGAATTTGTCTAAAGGGGAATCAATAAAATTGATTACTTCCAAAGTACCTTATTGTCCTTAGTTTTTAAAATCTTTGGTCCCTTTATTTCACTACTCTTACTTTCTGTGGCCTTAATTATTTTTGTTGAGGTATAATTGACAAAAAATTGTAAGATATTTAAAGTATACAATGTGATGATTTAATATACGTATACGTTGGGAAAGGATTCCTCTCACTGAGTTCGTTAACACATTCATCCCCTTTCATAGTTACCTTTGTGCGTGTGTGAGAGAACATTTCAGTTTTATTCTCTTAGCAAATTTCAACAATACAGGACAGTGTTATTAATTATAGTCACCACATTATACATTAGATCTTCAGACCGTACTCATCTTATAACTGACAGCTTGTACTCTTTTACTAACCTCTATGATAGTGTCAAAAATACTTTAAAAATACATTTGGGATCCACCCAACCCATTTAAAACAACCCTGAATGAATTTATGGGATCATCTTTGAACAGTTACATGAAACTAGATTACTCTACCTCATCAAAACACTTTATTAGTAAAAGAATCTTAGAATTTTTTTTGGTCACTTCAAATCTTCTCCTCTTTTAAACAACAATATACATTGGCAGCAAGATGCTTAGAAGCTGGCTAGATCAAATATCTGAATAGAGAAGGACAGCTGACTCAGAAGGGCCTGCTTCTGCTGCTACAGTCCCATCAGCGTCATGTCCTAACAAACTGAGCTACTCTAATTAACTGATACAGAAATATGAGGAGTGACCGTATCTGAGAGCCTATAATACCTGAGACAGGTACATGCCAGTCATAAGGAAGCTCAACAAAGGGTAGATGCCTGCATGCAAAACCCAGTGCTACTACTAGAAAACCAACCAACTCACAGGCCCTGTTTGTGGAGGTGCAGTAGCTTCATTTTGTACACCTAGTCAAGTACCTGCTTTCAACGTGTTGAGGGTTGACATAGGGGCTTGAAGAACAGACTGTAACATTTTGTGGTGTAGTATTTTTGACACTCTGATTAGAGTATGCACCAGTGGTAAACCTCTGAAGAGTCCCAGAGCAAGCAAAGTGTCAGCTACTCCCACATAAATGTAAAAAACATAATACGAGCTGGTGCTGGTGATGATCACTGCATAACTGTTATTTGCACTCTTAGTACTATTCCCTTTGTCTTGAGGAAGTGTTCTGTAAAGCAAAAGGAAATTGCTATCAGGCAACCAAACTTTCCCATTGAATTTCCAATACATGTAAATGATGCTGAATTTGAGTCTAAAGAAACACAACATATTTCATTAGCAGAGCTTATGCCTTTAATCTGAAGAACGTACTATTGCAAGAAAGTAGATTAAGTTTTTAACCATTGAAATAGATAAAATTTCAAATACTCAGAGAAAATACTAAGTGTGCAAGGTCGTTTTAAATATTGTTATTGCATTTTATGGAAACTAAGCACAACTAAATCCTTTAAAAATTGGTAAAGAGCTGCAGGAACTGCACATGCTCACAATTTTAAACAAAAGAACTCAATTTTCCACTACAGTACTGTGGGGAAATGAAGCAGAGCGCATATTACAATAATTAATAAGACCCAAATAATCAATAGAAACAAAATACAATCCACAATAGGACATGGAATACTCACTTTGGAAGCAGCCACAACACAACCAAAGAAGCAGCCACCTGGAATGGAACAATACACACTTGATTTTTTTTTCCAGCATCTTCTCCTATTTTTCCCACACCCACTTCTAATTCCACCATGACTAACATTGAAATATACACAATTTCATTTTCCTTTGCTTTACTTTCCTGGGTCCAGCAGCTGCAATAATTGCTCTAAGAACCACTATTTGAGGTGAGAACATGTTAAGTTAATGGAATTCCAATTTCACTGAATAAAATACTTTTCCATTTCTCTCCTTCATTCAACAGGAACTGTTCATTGAACCTCACAGGAGAGCTAATATTGCAGTTAAACACTTTAAGTAATAAAGTTTGTTTCTTATGAAGAGATTACTCTCAGCCTGCTGGCAGATAATTTATCTGGTTGGTGGCTATAAATAATTTCATTTGTCATACAATGATTATGAGGGGCATAACTATAAGACCAATTAATTACTGGAAAAGATGAGATATCTATTCATGAAAACCAGTTAAAATCTCAAAAGTGTAAAAATTCATGTTTTTTTGGGGGGTTGGTGGTGGGATGAATTGGGAGATTGGGATTGACAGATATACACTAATATGTATAAAACAGATAACTAATAAGAACTTGCTGTATACAAAATAAATAAATAAAATAAAATTCAAAATAAATGAATAAATAAATTCATGTTTTTTAAATAAAGATAAGGTGCATTCAGGTTAAAACATACACTATTGGCACTATTTGGGCTTTCTCAAGGTGGAAACTTTTGGTTGAAGAACAAATGTTCTATCCCATAACTAAACCAAAAAAGAAAAATGCTTAACAACCATGATTTTAGTTTTTCGTTTCTGTGTTATTTAAATGATCTGTACTCTGTTCTATTTCAATTTGGCATTGCAGTCTCCTAAATGCTGTGGGAAAACAATCACGTGATGATACCAACACAGTTATAACACCAGAAATATTTACACAATTGTAAGACTGAAATTATACAATTAGCCTGATAATAACTTTAACAAAGAATCAAATAGAAAAAAAGGAGAAATTGTAAGTAAAATAATTTGAAAATGAACACAGAGTAAAAATAAATAGGGGAGAAACAAATACGCTTGGTATAAGAAATCTATCTCTTATTTCATAATCAATTTATCTTAAGTATTTAACAGTACCATATAAAAATTATGGAGAATAATTAGCATTAAGAAATTACATTATGAAGTTATATACTTTAAACAGTATATAATTTTTGGTAAATTTGCATATCAGATAGGAGTATAATAATGAAAAATCTAATAGCATCATTCTCACTTTCCTACTTTTTTTCATTATACACATAGCCTCCATGAACCATATTAATACAAAGAAAAACCACCTTTGTTTCCTTGAAATTCAAGTGAGTTCAAAATGACAAGAAACACAGCAATAATCTAGCTATTTCAAAAGTCTTTGTTCCAGTACAAATGTCTTCCTATTTCCTAAGACTAATCAAATTATTCAAGAACCTAGATAAGGGTTTATTTGTGAGGGACTCTTTGGCTATTATAGTCCCTCTTTGTTCCAGTGAAAGAAGTGTCAATAATGTTGGCATTCCAACCTTCTCTGAATGTGAGTAAATCCCAGAAATAAATATTTTATAATATTTACAATAACCAAAGCAGTTGTTCAAAGACACTGGTCTAATCAGTGTAATATAAAGTTATTTCTTGGCTCTTGTGAATAGAGACCACTTGCGGAAGAGACCACCTGTGGAACCACCAACCCAAACTACTTTTATTGACTGGAACAAAAACATTTCCAAGGACTTGACATAATGACTTTAATGAAAATGTCTGGGGCATATAGAAACAATTAAGCAAGCAAGTTCTAACATTTAATTTCCAAAATGTTTGAGGTTGGGCTTCCCTGGTGGCGCAGTGGTTGAGAATCTGCCTGCTAATGCAGGGGACATGGGCTCAAGCCCTGGTCTGGGAGGATCCCACATCCCGCGGAGCAACTAGGCCCGTGAGCCACAACTACTGAGCCTGCAAATCTGGAGCCTGTGCTCCGTAACAAGAGAGTCCACGATAGTGAGAGGCCCGCGCACCGCGATGAAGAGTGGACCCCGCTTGCCACAACTAGAGAAAGCCCTTGCACAGAAACCAAAACCCAACACAGCAAAAATAAATAAATTAATTAATAAACTCCTACCCCCAACATCTTCTTTAAAAAAAAAAAGTTTGCGGTTATAAAGTTCATACAGTTTGTGATAGAGTGACAGTACTGAAAGATTAGAGGAAAAGCAAAAAGGTCATTATTTTCAGCTCTTTCAGGGTTTTAAACATCATTCCATATCACATAGAAAATGGTCCCGTCTAGATCAGCACTGTCCAAGAGAAATTTCTACAAAACTAGAAATGTTCAATATCTGCACTGTTCAGTGTCATTGTCACTTAATACACATGGCACTTGATCACTTGAAATGTGGCCATTGTGGGTGACTGAGGAACTGAATTTTACATTGTGTTTCATTTTAAATAAGTTCATTTAATTTATGTGGTCATACATGGCTGGTGGGTGGCTACTGTACTGAACAGTGCATGAATAGACTAAAACTGTTAGTTAGATAGGGGTGTAGCCAGAGTATTTATTATATACCCATTAGGTATCAGGAGTCTGATGATGGTGTCCTCTAAGGATAGATCCCTGAACAGTCAACATGATGATTCACAAACTTTGCAAATGACCCCAAATGCAAAAGAAGTAGCCAGTATTTAGAAGCTAGGTCACAATTTAAATTATATAGATAATTTGTCTCTATTATTTAAAAAATAATGGCATGTCGGGGATAGAATATACAGCATATACATACGGAAAGAGAAATTAAGTGCCTCTTTCTGAAAGGCTTATTTGCTAAATGAACTAGTAAACATCTTCGGACACGTGATAGATGAAGGTTGATCATCTATATAGTAAAACACCAACAGTATGATTTCAAAAATAAGATGTGATGGAGAACTACAGGAAGAATACATTCAAGACTTAGGAGGAACCCTACCATGACATAACCTGGCTAGGTACAAGTTTGATACTCACAACGAAAGAAAATAGGCGTGAAAAGAGAAGAAAACTGCCAAGGCCAGGTACAGAAAAGGTTCAAAAACGTGAATACAACCACATGAGGTATAATGGTCCAATATTCTATCATGAAGAACTTTAATAAACTACAAAGAAGACACTCCTAAATACTTCACTGTGGAATATCTTCAGAGGCCTTTAAATATGACTTAAAGGTTCTAAACACTCTGGATGCTGAGCCTAGTTAATAACAGCAATCCCTTCCTGTCATAACAGATGTTCTGGCCTCCCTTTGTGTCCCCATCCAATCCATTTTCCATATAGCAGACAGAGTAATCTTTTTTAAAGCATAAAAAAGTCATATCATACCCTGAATGAAGGCTTTCAAAGGCTTCCTGTTGCACTTAAAATAAAATCCAAACTCTTTACTTCAGCCAATGGTTCTGCAAACCTGTTTCTGGCCTACTTTTCCAATGTCACCACGTGACATGCCACTCACTTCTCTCTCCCACTGTTCCAATTGTGCTGGCCTCCTCTCAGTTTCCATAATTTACCAAACTTTTCCAAGACCTTTGCATTTGCCCCAGTTTCTGCGTGTCTGAGTCCTTCTTATCTTTCGGGTGTGAATGAAATGTCATTTCATCAGGAAGCCTTCCCTGTCTACCCTCCTTTGCCCAGCTTTATATTAGCCCTTATTATAATATAAGTGCCTTATATTAATAAGGCTAATATAAGTGCCTTATATTAATAAGGCACTTATTACACTCTGTGATTATTTCCATCAAAATGTATTTATCCTCTGTTCTCTTTCCTATTATAGCCTTAGTGTCTAAAACAACGCCCAGTAAACAGTAGGCATTTGGTAAATCCGTACTTAATAAATAAAGGAAGGGATAAGTAAGAGTATACTTAAATAAAAAATACAGGGACTTCCCTGGTGGCATGATGGTTGGGACTCTGCACTCCCAATGCGGGGGGCCTGGGTTCAATCCCTGGTCAAGGAACTAGATCCCACATGCATGCCACATCTAAGAGTTCGCCTGCCACAACTAAGACCCAGCGCAACCAAATAAATAATAAATATTTTTTTAAAAATAAAAAATACCGATGTCAACAGACAGAAATTATATACTAATCACATAGAAAACATTTAAAAAAGCATAACATATCATGATATGTTATGTAGGATAAAGATAAAGAACCGGAACCAATTCATTCTATAAGTTCTGTACAAATGCAGAATTCAGAGCTCTTCCCAAGTCACACAAGGAGATCTGTGTGTAAATGACTACCGTTAAAATAGTATTGGCATTTTGAGTTTTCACCAAGGAGCACAGTATTATGAATGTTCTGCTAACATAAGTACATTAATGTATTCTATCTGTACACTCTGTTTTGTACTTCATGGTACACACAGCATATAGAATTATGCCTGACATACTGAAAGAACTAAAAAAATAGGTGTTGAATTAGTAAGTGGCTGAATGAATGACAGGCAGTAATAGTAAAGTGACACCTTGTTATGACTTAATCGCAGATTTCAATGCTTTGCAGGTTAAATCACGCCCTAAAACATAGACACTTGCTAAGTAATGCTGCCTTAAAAGTATTACTATCAATAAAGGTATAACTATCATTAAGGTATTATGGGAGCATATATTGTGTATACTAATAATGTAAAGCCACCTAGTGATTCCTCATTAGCAAACAGAAGGGAAATCATAAGGGAATAGTATATAGCAGTTCTCTGACACTTTTCTTAAAACTCTCAGGAATAAAAGGACTGAACTGGATCTTTAGATACTCCAGGCAACAATAATACCCTCTGGTTGTTGTAAAAGTAAGGAGGAAACTGCCTCCTACTGTATAATTTGCGTTTCTTCTCTATCTAGTCAATGCTGTACTGCCAAGTTAGAGCACTAGAGAGACCAACATAATAGAAATTTAAAAGCCTATATCCCTGGTGCTAATATCTAAGAACTTAACAGAAGATATTGTTCCATGGTAAAGAAAACAGTACAAAAATATAAGGTAGACTGACTCCTTTATCAAAATGACACTCTAATGATAATTGGTAACAAACTGAGTAGACCAAACTAATTTTTTAAGTTTAGCACTTTGAAGAAATAAAAAAGTTACTACTTTCATACTCTAAAGGGGAAGTTTATTGAACCTACTCTATAAAATTATAAAATCTAGATTGAAGTGGGCCCTATGAAAACTAAAAATGGGTGCATCACTTCCACAAAGGAAGAAATGTATCTTAACTTTTCTTTAGGTTCTCTGATCATGTTGAGTATGAGGCTCTAAATAAAGTTTAAAAGACCTAAACTATCTTCCTGGATTAGCCCTTGTACCATGATGCAAAGCACATATGAGATATGTCAATGGTAATGAGAAGAGGCACATTGGTATTAAGAAAGGAGCTTAGTCTAAAAGTAAAATTATGTAAATTTTGATTCAACGATGTGACAGAATTGTGAACATCTGAATGATTTGTTTAGCTGTATAACGGAGCACATGATGAAAACAATTACTGTTCTTCTACTATCACCAAGTTTTTGTTATTCAAAATTTTGAGAACCAGTCAATTGGCAATGCCTTCAGGATATTGGGCCAAAAAAGGCTCATAATTTTTTATGTTATTTCTTGCCTAGAAAATGACATTACTGGTTATTTTGTCCATTAAAAAGAAAAGTTTTTGCAATAATTGTGAGAGCTAAACTAATAATGGGAAGTTATGCAACATTTACATCCTCTGTTGTAGTTTGGTTTCTAGCCTAAAGACAAAGGACCACTGTCTTCTTGAGTAAGTGAGCTGCTAATATTGTACACATGTTCAGTGGCTCAACGCTCAGTCTCTAATTAATTAACTACACACTGTGTTGGAAGGCACGTAAGTTCAGCTCTACAGCTCTACAGCTCTACATGGGACAAGGGTCCTGTAAGTGAACATAAATCACCACCACATTCAGATAGGACCATTTTTTCTCATAAAACTAAACTGAAGACAGTCAAGTAATGTTGATCTTTCAATGAAGAGGTTCAAATCATTAACAATGACAAAGGGCTGGTTTGAGATTAACTGTGGCACAAGACTGAGTTTCATTCACATTAATGTTGGTCATTTGGCATGACTGGCAGAGATTAATGAGGTAAATTAAAAATACATTTCAACGTAATTTTCATTACCTCATGTGAGAGTCTCGAGTTACTCAACCCCATAGTTTTGTTAAACTGTAAAAGGAATTATTGAAATTTTTACTATATCTCTGTCATGGACTTGTTCACCTCAAACTAGCTTGAGCTTTATAATAATGATAGACACTAAGGATAGTAGTAAGAATAGCAATTAGCATTGCTCATTATATGCCAAGCCCTACAGTAAGTGCTTTATAATCATGATATCTCTTAACCCACAAAAATGACCTTTGAAATTGGTACTATTACAACCTCCATTTTATAGATGAGGAAACTGAGGCTCAGAGAGGTTAACTAACTTGTTCAGGGTCATAGTGTTAAAAACACAGAATTAGAATTCACAGCCAGATCAGTCTGAGTCCAGAGGTGGCACTATGCAATACTGCATCTCACATTCAGCCTCCATTTGTTTTATTAATTTAAAATAGTAGTAGAGCAAAAGAAGTGATATCATCAAAACTCAAAGATCAAATGGAAGCCAACACTTTATAGGTGAAGTGGTATGTACAACTTTTGGTACATACCTTTAATATTTTACACTACTTTACATGGTCAAGGAGGAGCGATAATATTTTATGTGGACTTCTTAACTGAGGTTAGAAGCAGCCTAATAAGACAATGGTGTAGTTTTAAGTTTGGGTTTCAGGTATGTATATAATTATACACCCTCAGGAGAGGCAGTACTTCACCTGGGTCATTTCTCCCCCTGAAGGCAGCCTGGGCCTTTATGTTGGATTCAGGCTGTACATTAGGACACATCCAGCAGTATCCTCCGAGATAAATATCTAGAGTAGTCATTCACAGGCTGAATCCAATCCAGATATGTTTTTTTGTACCCACGTAGTGTTCATTTGTTTGTTTTACTTTAACCAACTACTCACACTTAAAAATGAGAAATTTTTACAGAAAAAATCTGTATTTTCATCTTATGTTGAAAAATAAGAAGGTTTAGTGAAACTGATCCCAAAACCCCTCATGGGAAGTCCTTGGCTGGTGTTGAGTTACGACTGCCCCCGTTCGACAATTGGAGGGCAAATATTCTCCATCCAGCCTCAAAGCCACTTCACCACTAGACATCCTCTGCCAAGCCTCTTTTCTCATTTAAGTGGCTGCTCCTGATCTAGAGAATAACCTCACTCACCAACCAGCTTCAGAAACCTCTTACCTTAATGCAGAACTGAACCTGTGACCTACTGCCCTCCTCTTTTATTTTAACCTGGTGATGTGAAGGAGAGCAGCATGGTAAAGAGACCATGATGGTGACATTGAAGACAAAAGAATTCTGTAAGCAAATGGGTGATTTGAATCTCTGAAAGGCTTATTTAAAATGATTTCTAAGCTACTAATATATATTTATTTTATTTTGGGAGGAAATAGTCTTTTAAAGGTGGGATTCATCACTGGCATATTTAATAATGCAATATCTAGAGTCAAATGAATTTAATATTTAGTACAGAATAATTTTCATTGTTTAAATTCAATTCATATAAAGACATTCTACTTTGAGGTTTTGAATGTCTCAAAAACTCTGCATATAGAAGATATGTGCTTAAGTGTATTTTGTATGCTATGTATGAAGTAATAAAATATCAATAGAAGAACTATACATATCATTATATGATATAAAATTTCATATATACACATACACTTATATTTATGCATACATATACATTTATACATGTATATATATATATCCTTCCAAACTATTCCTAATTTAACTTTAAATCACATTAATATTTAATAACAGAAAATTCTTACCTCAGCCAGAAAAATGACCAAGCACCAAATTAGCACAAAAATTAAGCTCTTGCGGACAGTAATATATCGAAGGTATGTGTTCCATGTAGTCACTGCTGGTATGTTCTCCACATCATCAAAAAAGCACTCCTGAAACAAAGAATCATAGTTATTACAATGTGACAATACAGGTTCACACCAGCACTGTGGTTTTATTTTGAATGTGTGGAAATAAAGGAATATTACTATTTGAAACTAAGTGAATTTCAACAAATATAAACCATTATGAATGACACATGTGATGTCACTCCACAGCCAATATAATGTCCACTGGAGCAACAAGTGGACATTATATTGGCTGTGGAGTGACAAGTTTTGCTACATAGTATGTATTACATCCCACTCTTTGTAGCCAAAAGAAAAAAAAAGAAAGGAAAACACGGAAACACCACACTGATTACTTATACACACCCTTAAATCTTCTTCATTAATTTCTTCACTTATTTCCAAGCCAGTATCTTGAGATAACCGTCTTGAATATATATCTATTTCAGTTAAGTTCGCCTGAGGGGCCAGTGACATTTTTCGTGTAGATGTCGCTGTCTTTCGGTGAATGCTTTGACCTTGGTTCACCGAGGAGCAGGTCATAAGGTTCAGGACTGACTGCCTCCTTCGTCTCTGAAATGTGGGACCAGCATCGATCATGTTGCTCCGAGGCAGGATAGCCTCTCCCAGTTCAGAACCGGAAACTAAGGATAGTCTTCTCTCTAAAGGCTCAACAGAATCGTCTTCGATGCCATTCATTTGTAATGGAGTCTTCTGTACAAATGAAAATTTCCTCATAGAGCTGATTGAATTGAGAATGGAGTTCTTCCTCTTTTCACCAAACTCTCCAGTCTGTTTAAAAGATTGCTTTTTCGTTTCATTCCAGGACACAGAAGTATCTCCTTCTAGTGAGAAACGCCGTAAAGTCTCAGTTATGATTGAATTTCTTCGTTCTGCAGTAAACTGGTCAAAAGTGTCATATCCCATGAGCTTTGAGCTGAAGTCGGGCCGTTGATTTTGTAATTCAGAAAATGTCCCATAAAAATAGCTGCTACCTTCATGTAAAATTAATATTTTGTCAGCTTTCTTTAAATGTTCCATTTTAGAAGTGACCAAAATCCTAGTTTTGTTAGCCATCAATTTACAGACACAGCTTTAAGAATATAAAAATATATAAATATTAATTTAATAAACAATTTATTACAATAGTATATATATTGCATCTTAACATTTTATTAACCTATTCTTGTATAAAACCTCTACCATACAATGTTATTATTATACTTAAAATAAGTAAATATTCAATAGTAACTAATTTGCACTCTTGAATTATTATGACATGAAATACTGTATTACTGAATTATTATAGTATGCTACATTATAAAGTTGAGTGTTAACAGACTAGAATGAAATTAAATATCTGATATTAAATAAACATTTGACTTTGAATGAACTGGTTACCCTCTGGGTCATGGCTGATTCATCTAGAAAATAAGGGAATCGTTAGATGACCTTTAAGATTCCTTAGGGTTTATATTTCTACATGTCTTCTAAAATGTCAGAGCTTTCTTGTTCTTTAAACTTTCTACTCATTTCCTTTTATATTTTAAGTTGACCACCAATTTTGTCCTCAAGAGCTTATATTAAGACTAATTTTATTTGTTAAAAACACAACAACAGGGCTTCCCTGGTGGCGCAGTGGTTGAGAGTCCGCCTGCCAATGCAGGGGACACAGGTTCGTTCCCTGGTCTGGGAAGATCCCACATGCCGCGGAGCGGCTGGGCCCGTGAGCCATGGCCACTGACCGATGCAGGGGACGCGGGTTCGTGCCCCGGTCTGGGAAGATCCCACATGCTGCGGAGAGGCTGGGCCCGTGAGCCGTGGTCGCTGAGCCTGCGCATCCGGAGCCTGTGCTCCGCAATGGGAGAGGCCACAACAGTGAGAGGCCCGCGTACCACAAAAAAAAAACACAAAAAACAAAAAACACAATAACAAACCTGAGAATTGGATAATACATTTGACTGTCCTCCAACAAAACTTCCCTCTAAGTCTAGAAGTAAATCCTGACTAGAACCATCTGAAACCAATTTCTTTTTGGCATTAAAACATTTTATATTATATATTGATAGAAAGAGGCATCATTCTAGTCTATACTCTAACATACTAACATAACTAGCAAAGTTTATATTGGTAAGAAGGTACTTATAGTTACAGGATTATAAAAATAGTATCATAGGTATTAAATTTTGCTAAATTCTAGGAAAGGTGCTTCTAGGAAAAATATGGCCGCTTTATACACACACAATCTACATCCTTATTGATTAAAATGAATCATGATAATTCTCTTAATAAACTACTTTATAGTCTATGAAATCATTTTGAAACCTTAAAATCAAGTTATATAACTAACTGTTCCTGGTAGGAACTTCACATACGTTGAGCCCTAATGGGAGCTCCAATGAAATGTATACCCTGAGCTTTGCGTGACTGAGGAGAAGGTTCTGAAGGAGGTATTGAGGTAGAAGAATAGTCTGAGCATTCACCTATATTAAAACATTAAAACCTGCAGTTTCTTTGGTTCCTTAAGAAGTTTACTACCTAAGGAGGAGATAAAATAAAATACTAACACGAAAAAAGTGAATAAAAAGTTTAAGTATAATAATCAATTAAAATAATATAAGCTATGTCACAAGACAATAATACTATAAAAACCTACCTAATTAGTGATTGTTAAAGTAATAATGGGAAAAATTGGTTCAGCATAAGGTGGACAGAAAAGTGGACGTGATCTTTAATGTTGACCGTAGAGGGAAGATCAGATTTGAGTAAGTGGCTACATTACATTCTGCCGTTCTGAGTCACAATGGTAGACATATTTCTCAAGCAGTAATATGCAGCCTGTGGTGGTATAGTTGTTCCTTCTTGTCTTTTAGCATGGATAAGTTATTCAAAGAACATACCTTTCAAATATTTCTTTCTCTGTTAACACATCTAGGTATCCAAAGGGAGAGTCTAATAGGTACAAATCAGCATCTCTGTATACTGCTCTAAAAAGAAAATGGAAATGAAATTAGATTCCTTCAATATTTCCCATGTCTTTTGGTATGGATTATTTTAAGTGAAGAACAAAAAGATAAGTCATATGTGATTTTTATGGCTTTTCACAATACTCCAAAAACTGCTGAAGTGGTTTTGCTAAATATAAGTGACATACACTTGAAGTTACAAAAGTAACAAACTGAATCACACCATACATACAATTTTAAATATTACCTCAAAAAAGAAAAAGAAAACCTTTTAACAGTTGTATCTATTTACAGCCAAGCACTATGCCACACGCTGGGAATACAATCGTAAAAATTACACAAGTTCTGCCCTCAAAGGTCTTGCATTTTGGTGGGAAACAAAGAAGAATAGACTGTTTCAAACCTGTAAAATGTCAGAGACAGCAATTAAATTGCAGCACTTATGTGAAATTATTTTTTAAATATTTTTTCAGTGTTGACTGTTACCAACAAATTGATAGCAGTGTTGTTACGGCTGTATGATTGACATTGCTCTTTGCTCCTTATAGTCTTAGTTTCTGGACCATACTCATAAAAATGCCACACAAGTGAAGGATGAAAAATTTGCAATGAAAATGTATACCCATATTATTTTATATTATAAAATTTTAGAAAATTTTACTATTTTCTAAGTTAAAAAATAAAATTTTATGAGCAAGTAAAATCTTCATTAAGTTGATCTTAGGACAGTAATAAGATGAAGATATGGTCCCATATGAACGGAAGTGAGGCAATTTCTTCATAATATTTAAATTTTTTCAGCTGTGGTTGTTAGTACCCTATACCTGTGCCAGTCACATAGCATTCAGTGTTTATGTATAATTCTGTAAAAAAGGAAACTGTGTTTAGTCAGCAGGTAACTAAAACAAGTAATAATAAATAATAATCAAAAAACAGAAATGACAAAAAGTCAAAGTAAAATCTAGAAGAACCTTTGCAGTGTAACTTATTTTTGAAGATAACACATAAGAACTAGATACAAGTCCCCCATCTAAATGTACCCTCGAGGGCTTTCTTCCCTTACTCAGCTCTTCTCTCTATCTACACATCTATGACCACAGTTTCTCAAGAGATCAGAAATAACATATTCATCATCCCCAAATGGACAACACATGACACATTCAGATCAGAATAGCAATAAACAATTATTTTCTTTAATGCCTCAAACTGTGTGCATTTTATAATAAAACTGCATCTTCAACTGGTAAATACAAACTCAATTCTATTCTGAATGCCTGAAGCCATAGAGCATATCCTACCTAAATTTGAAATGAAATGTTTAAGACAAGTCTTACTTTGGCTCACAGATTAATCAACTTTCAGTTATTTAGAAAATATTATTTTGTCTGTGAATTATCCATATCTATTGATTTATTACTTGACATTGTAATCCCAAGATCAAGGTGTGGTTTAACGTAGAGTCAAGACGACCTGGTTCAAATTGTAACCCTAGAATTTCCCAGTGTGGATTTTGGCAAGTTAAGATCTAACCTCCTCATTTATCTCATTATCTCTTCTATAAGTTGGGGAGAACAATACTTTTTTGGCAGAGTGATATGGGGATTAAGTAAAATTACACACGTACTCATGCACACCCAACCCAGAATAGTACTAGGCAACTGTAGGTGTTCAGTGAGTTAGTTTCCTGTCCCAGCTTTTGAAAGCACAAGAAAGTAAGGGAAAGAAGCCAAAATATCAATAAGTCAAGGTGATTTCTTGCTAACAACTTCGGCAACACAGTAAGAAGAATCTTGTTCAAATAAACTGGAGTAACATTTGCCACACCACATCACCAATAATTTTTTAAACTGAGAGTTACAATTTAACCGCAAAGGTTTCTTCTTGACACAAATTAACTATACATATATATATATATATATATATATATATATATATATATACTTCTCTTTAACACTTTAAAATGCTTAGGCCAAGAATGTCTCCACCAAGGGATCACCATAGCCCCCACTATATTAGATGTGCTTGTCCTATTTATTTTTCTTTAAAGATTACAGACTTTAAGCTAAGAGACATCATTTGCCCTGCTATCTCTGTCATGAGATTAATTAGTTATGTTGAAAACTTTGAAAATTTATGTTTATCTAAACCAAGTAGCATAAACAGAAGCCTAGAGCAGGTGTGTACATTTTGGGATGGGGTGAGCAAGGAACTGTATGAAGGACTAAATAAAAATTTACATCTTCTCTTTCCTGGGCTAGGCAGAGTGCCCGGGTTTTCCATTTGCAGTAAATCATATCATCAGGCAAACAAACACACACACCAACATAAGGGTATGCATTTTTAAAAAGCCATCAGCTTTATCAGACATGAACACTATATCATTAACTATAATTCTTAAAGGTTATTCTTAACCTGCTACCTATAAGATCCTGGGCATTTTTCAATTCCAGAAACAGAATATGAAGAAATAGAGAATCATCTATAATTTTTTACATGCATGATATTTACAACAAATGCTCACTGGACCAATAATCAGATATTCACCTTGCTAAAGAAATTCTTGCTTGCTGACCTCCACTCAATGTGATTCCACCATCTCCAAGAACTATGTTGTCTTTCTCTGCAAATTTGGAGATGTCCTATTATCAAAAATAGAGAGGAATTGTCAGTATGTTGGATCTGAATTTGAAAGGTACATTTTCCTTCAAATGCAATCGTATATCAGACTTCTGCTTTAACCACAGCAAAAATTGTGAACACCGCATCTCAGTTACTTTAAATGCATTTCAATTGCTCAAAACATTGTTGAAATTTTATAAAGAAAACTTTCTTTAATTTTTCAAATGTTATTTAGGATAATTAAATAAGAATTGGAAAATATCAGAAAGTAAAGCATATGCATATTTATGATACGTAAAGATGTGTGTATATCATCCATTGACCATTTTACAAACCCAAGTGCTATTAATGTGCTAAAGTACACTTCCTTTCAATTTAAATTCACTCCTTTAAAAGGAAATCCCCAAAGATGAATAAACCTCCTAATAAGAGAAACTAAAAGAATACCATTTACAGCTCCCTGCAGTATCTAAGCATATTCAGTGACCAGGGGTACAAGGCATCTCTTTTCCACACTTATCTCACCTACCCACCCAAACAACACAGCCTTCTCCCTCATCCATCCTCCCACCTCATTCTTACGTCCTCTCCCCATCCACTCTGTCTCTCCTGTCACCTCCCTGCCACATGTGTCCTGTCATCCCTTCTCCAGTTAATGAACTCTGTGGCAACAACCATGCTAGACATTGTGAAAGATTAGAATTTATAAGAAACAGTCCTCACATTGCAGTCATTGTAAGTCTAACTTGGAAAATAAGCCATAATCCTGGAGAAAGCTAAAAAACATCCCAAAGAATCAATTAACCATTTTAAGATAATAAAACAATATGCAATTAATTGGCAAATTAATTGTTCAGAATATAGAAGTATAGTAAAGTAAGTAGAAAATGCTATAATGCTTTCTGGAATAGGTGAGGTTTGCCCTGAGACTTGAGAATGTGACGAGTTAGATGGATAGGATTCTCTCTTTAGTTGAAAACAAGTTCTTTGCCTTTTCTTTTCTCAACCCCATACATCTTCTCTTTTCTTTTGTTACCACCTTCTTCTCTCTCCCTCTATTAAAAATACTCTTCCACTCTATTCCTCCTTTTGCTTTCACAATCTAGAAGCAGTACATCCGCTCTCCTTGAACTGACATGAACATTACCTGTATTTAAATTGTCAAAATGGTTACTTATATTGTCCATTTGTTTTTGTTATCCACCATATGAAAGTCAAATAGAACTTCATACACAAAACTGTAAACTCACAAAGCTGGTAAATTAGTACATGATCATTCGTATTAAAAGCTAGTTGGCAGCTCCTGTAGGCTTAGAACCATGCCAGCCACTGCCCCCAAGGAATGGTTGCTGTCAATACTCCTGAGCTAAGGGGACCAAAAAGGATAAAAAATGTGACTTAAAAAATGCTGACATGTTGGAGGAGATACAGCAGGACCCAATGGAGCTAGCTACTCAGGCACTGGAGAAATACAACACAGAGAGGTCATTGAGACCCATAGAGCACTGTGATGAGGAGGACCTTCTGTAGTTATGAGACACGTGAAACGAAGTGCTTCATTTCTTTCCACTGGACTGAATTTTTTTGTTCAACTTATGGACCAGGCCACATAACCAGGACTCCATCCAAATAACAAGGACTACAGCTAAATTCCACACCCGAGGTCTTAAATCTCAGTCTTGCTAAGGGAGCGTGTCCAGGAGCACCTCAACCTTTAAGCCTTTAGTGAGCAGCTCTATGCAGCACAACCTCTGTACTCAATTTAGAGCAATTAGTAAAATGGCTCACATGTGTATTTCTTCTCTGCTGCACCATATTTTCCTTCCCCATATCCCATCCCCTTTTTAAAAAATTAAATCTTTTAGAGGAAAGGAAAGAATAATTTATCTTATATGAATAGATTGAGCAGGCTTTTGTAAAGGAGGCACATTTTCTAACACAATCTTTTTTTTTTTTTTTGGCTGCGTTGGGTCTTCGTTGCTCTGTGTGTGGGCTCTCTCTAGTTACAGCGAGTGGGGGATACTGCTTGTTGGGGTGTGTGGGCTTCTCATTGCAGTGGCTTCTCTTGTTGTGGAGTACGGGCTCTAGGTGTGCAGGCTTCAGTAGTTGTGGCTCGCGGGCTCAGTAGTAGTGGCTCACGGGATCTAGAGCACAGGCTCAGTAGTTGTGGCACACGGGCTTAATTGCTCCTCGGTACGTGGGATCTTCCCGGACCAGGGCTTGAACCCCTGTCCCCAGCCCTGGCAGGCGGATTCTCAACCACGGTGCCACCAGGGAAGCCCTCTGACACAATCTTAAAAAACCAGAGGTTGCTGGAATTATTGGAGTTTTTCTTTTTCAAATTTGAATTCAATACACTATCAGTTAAATCAGTTAAAATTTCTATTTTTTTTTAAATTTAGAAATATCAGTAGTTATTTTGATGGTACGCTAATAATACTGTTACATTTAGGGGATTATAGATTTGGAGGGTGTAGAATCCTAGCTCAGTGCAAGAGTTTAACAAAGATTTGTGGAATGAAGGAAGAAAAAAGGAGAGAATGGATGAAGGAAAGGTAAACAAACATTAAGTGACAAAGAAACAGGTGCATTTAAGAAAATAAGAAAGGTGTACAGCATAGAAAAAGAAAGAAACTGGGAAAAGGAATAATTGTCAGAAGACGTAGACATCTGTAGGAAAAAGCAAGAGACAAGAAAAGTGAAGGGAAAGATAGGAAATGATAGAAGACAAGGAACTATAATTGACACTTTAGCAAATATCCCTAGTGAATGTAAATGTCCAAAGAATACAAATGCAATTTATTTCAATAATTTTTTCTTAAGACAGAATAAATAAGAGGCTGTTTTAGCCAAATTTCTCTCACAGGAGCCTGCAATATTCATCTTTTAAACAAGCCAAGGAAATAGGAGGGAGAAGGAAAAAAAAAATTCTTTCTTCCTTCCCATGTGAGTAGGCTGAAATGTAATATTAGAGAAAGAAATTGGAAGATCCTCAAGTAAGCTTAGACTTTACATGTTCAGACTGAATGGAAAACCATCAATTTCCTCCAAAAAAGACCAGAAATAGCCATTCCTTTGAGTATCACTCCTCAAATCCTGACCGGGAACTGGTCCAGGGAAAGGAGAAAATACATTAAGAAAATGAGGGATTCAAGGAAGGAATTGCTTAGATGGTTTCCTGGTACCAAGTTAATCTATTTCAATTATAACCACAAGCTACTCTGTTTCATTTATAGTTTCAGAACGCTATTAATTTTGAGCTCCTATGATAATGTACTCTGCCCCGTGCCTGGTCTGTTCAGCACATTCAGTCAGTGAGCCACACCTGCATCCCTGGGGTGCCCCAGGCCTGCCTGGCATGATGCCTGGTAAGTGACTGGTCATCTTCTTTGGCCTGCCTTAGATGGAATGGGATTTCTCAGTGTGAAATTTCCCCTCATACTTGGGAGAATTTCCAGGTTGGGTGCACCCTGGGAAAATGCCATGACGAACTGAATCTAAGTGTCTCTGCTCCCAAGTCACTGGTGAGCTGAAATCTGAATTATGTTTGCAGTGTCCATTTAGAGAGCTGTTGGGATGTCATGTAAACTATGCTAATGGTGATGGTTCAATAAGTAACAAAGCTGGAATACTGAACTGCATGGCATGGGGCCCAGGATTTGAACCCTGCTCTGCAGGCTTATTGTGAAATCTCAGTTACTTAACAGCTTTGTAACCTAATTCTAACCCTAAGCTAGGTGCAATTATAGTCCATCTTCTATAAAGGGTGCTCAGTATAAGAATTAAGAATATATCATATACAAAGCAATTCAATAAATATAAATCAATGAAATGAAATGTGCCAATCCAAGTGGAATATTTTTAATTCTAAAATAAAGTTTAAAACAAAATAAAGAACATGAATGGCAACATTGACCAGAGAGCACAATGACTTATTCTGTAGCTCTGTTTCCGCTAATAACTGGATAAGTAGCTTTGGGCAAGTCTATTCTGGCCTTCAGTTCTCCCTCTGTAAATGAAGGTAATAGTACCTTCCTTTAACAGTTGCAAAAATTTGAAGTAACTTCATATAAAGAGCTTGGTCCATAATGCACACTCAAACTTTGGTGATCTGCAATTTTAGAATGATCTATTTACCAACAATCTGTGTACATCATTCATTTCCATTTGGCCTTGAGTGGAATGCTTACCTGATGTAATACTCTGCGCCATTCTCATATTAAAGGAAAAGCAGATTCTTATTAAGGCCTGAAAATATAGCCTTTATTAGCATATGATTGTAAGAAACGTACAAGGGATAATGTATCGGAAAAGAATCAGACTTAGAATTGGAAGCCGTGCATTCAAGTCCCAAGTTCGCGTGCCTTTACCAAATGTACTTTTGTTGAGGTTGCTATGTATGTAGTCACGTTTTGAAACTAAAAATCAAGGTTCTTAAGGGTGACACCATATTCCCAGACAAGATCTAGATACCTTCCAAATGCTACCTCTCTAGAGATGGTTAGTTAATTTTATTTAACATTTTAGCCATGGTAAATTGTGCTATGATATTTTTATTCATCTTATTATCTTCTCATTATAAAAGAATCAAGGAGGGTAGGGAACACCTACTTTCTTTTTTCTGAGAAACTTTTTCATGTTTTGGGGATGATTCTGTATTATTTGATTAGAAATTTCCACTAGAATATGTTTCAGCAGTACAAACAAATAAGACGACTACTTTTAACTCCCCACACTTTCTACTAATTGACTGAGGTACTACTGAATGAAGAACACCTAGTTAAACAAATAAATATTTTAGCAATCAACACCAGAGTAACCTTCTTGATGAGTCAACATCAGAATTCTATAATAAGAAAGCAGCTTGATGCAAGCTCCTTTCAGGAAGCTCTGTGCTTGAATTCACTGGTCCACATTTATTTGCAGTCTGGACTAGACTGGACTGGAAGTGTAAGATTTTGAATTTCAAAATACATAGCTCCAGGCTTCCCTGGGGGCGCAGT
Source organism: Neophocaena asiaeorientalis asiaeorientalis (assembly GCF_003031525.2). Lineage (NCBI taxonomy): Eukaryota > Metazoa > Chordata > Mammalia > Artiodactyla > Phocoenidae > Neophocaena > Neophocaena asiaeorientalis. The sequence goes on from NW_020174561.1 coordinate 7,759,906, forward strand.
GGTTAAGAATCCGTCTGCCAATGCAGGGGACACGGGTTCAAGCCCTTGTCCGGGAAGATCGCACATGCCATGGAACAACTAAGTCCGTGCGCCACAACTACTGAAACTGGCACAACTACTGAACTGGTGGCAACAAGGGAGGCCACCGCAATGAGAAGTCAGTGCACCGCAGCAAAGAGTAGCCCCCGCTCGCCTCAACTAGAGAAAAGCTTGGGTGCAGCAACAGAGACCCAGTGCAGCCAAAAATAAAAAATAAATAAATTAAAAAAAACACAAAACATAGCTCTGTCAGATGCTCTGTGATCTTCACTGGCATTTGCTACCAAAAAAAAAAAAAGTCTACTGATAACACCATTGTACATAAATCATTGAGCTTTTGTGATTTTATTTCTATAAGATATATTCTCATGAATGAGACAGCATGGTCATAGGTACGTGTCTTTTCTTTTTAAAAGTTACTGCTGCCAGAATCCTTTACAAAACAACTTTTAAAAGTAACCGTTCCAGGGCTTCCCTGACGGCACAGTGGTTGAGAATCCATCTGCCAAGGCAGGGGACACAGGTTCAGGCACTGGTCCAGGAAGATCCCACATACCGCGGAGCAACTAAGCCTGTCCGCCACAACTACTGAGCCTGCGCTCTACTGATCGCGAGCCACAACTATTAAAGCCCACGCACCTAGAGCTCGTGCTCTACAACGAGAAGCCAAGCAGTGAGAAGCCCGTGCACCTCAACAAAGAGTAGCCCCCGCTCACCGCAACTGGAGAAAGCCCACGCGCAGCAACGAAAACCCAACGCAGCCAAAAATAAATAAATAAATAAAAATTTTTTTAAAAGTGGGGGTTTTCCCTGGTGGCGCAGTGGTTGAGAGTCCGCCTGCCGATGCAGGGGACACGGGTTCGTGCCCTGGTTTGGGAAGATCCCACATGCCGCGGAGCAGCTGGGCCTGCGGGCCATGGCTGCTGAGCCTGCGCGTCTGGAGCCTGTGCTCCGCAGCGGGAGAGGCCACAACAGTGAGAGGCCCGCGTACCGCAAAAAAAAAAAAAAAAAAAAAAAAAAAAAAGTAACAGTTCCATCATCAAGATTTGATGGAACTGTTACTTTTCTTCACATCATCACCAACAATACGTACCATCACATTTTAATTTTTGCTAACTTGTCATTTTAATTTGCATTTTCCTTAATAATGGTGAAATTTTAAATATTTATTGGTAACGTGGGTTTTGTCTTCTGTGAAATGCCTGTTTTTACGAGATTTTTGTCATTTTCTTATTAATTCATTTTTCATTGTAAGGTATAGATATTAACAACTCTTTCTTTAATATTTTTAAAACATTTTCCCTGTTTCTATTTTCACTATGTATGTACCATCTGTCATATGCAAAATTTAAATTTTTCATTTAGTCAATATATCTACCTGCAATTAGTATATTGGTTAAAAAATACTACTGCACTTTCAGGTTATACAGATAGTATCCTAAATTTTCTTGTAAAATGTTTATTACTCTTTTTAAATTAAAGAATTTATTCAAGGTATGATTTATGTTTATACATGGTGTGAGATAAGAATGTAGTCTTATTTTCTTTTAGTTGGATAGTAGACCTAATTTATTAAATGATGTTTCCACTCAATTTATATATCATCTATCATAGTCTCATATTTCCAAAGATCTATTTCTGGGTTCTCTGTTTGGTTCCTCTGATCCATTCTCTACTCCTACACTAATATTCTGCTGAGTTTTTGGTGTTTAGGTTTTTTTAATGGCTTTAAGTATGATTTAATACCTGACAAAGCACAATTCTTCTTCATAAATTTTTGTCTCTTTTTGCTCAGTCTTCTATATAATAACAACATTAACAACAACAATAATAGAAATAATAATACTAATAATAGCTAATGGATATTGAGTGCTTACTATGCACCAGGTACTATTTTGAGCATTTTACAAGTATTAACCTCTTTAATACTCATCACAACCCTATCCCCATTATAAATATGAGAAAATTGAAAGTTAGAAAAGGTTAATATCATTCCAAAGATAACACAGCCAATAAACAATAGAGTCCGAATTGAAACCAAGGCAGTTTGTCTACAAAATGTATACTCCTAACTACTTTTTATATTTCCTCCCACAAGAAATTTAAGTTCAGTTTAATAAAATTCCAAAAACAATCTCATTCAGATGTATTGTGATTTTATTAAATGTATACATAAGTTTGGATGTGATTCGCATCTTAAGATGCTAAATCATATCTTTTCATTAATTCAGTTGTTTTAGATCTTTCGATAAGACTGCAATCTTCTTCATATATGTCCTGTAAATTTCCTGTTACATTTATCCTTAAGTATTTTAAGGTTTTCTACTATTGTGAATTGAATAGCTTTTTTTTTTTTCAGTATGTGGACCTCTCACTGTTGTGGTCTCTCCCGTTGCGGAGCACAGGCTCCGGACGCGCAGGCTCAGAGGCCATGGCTCACGGAACTAGCCGCTCCGCGGCATGTGGGATCTTCCCAGACCGGGGCACGAACCCGTGTCCCCTGCATCGGCAGGTGGACTCTCAACCACTGCGCCACCAGGGAAGCCCCTGAATAGCTTTTTATTTCCACTTCTAGATTGTTGTTGCCAGTGTACAGAAAAGCTGATTATTTTTGTATGCTCATCTACTATTCAGCCATCTTATCATAGTCCCTTATTAATTCTGGCAGGGTTTTGCTCTCCGTTTGCCTTTGCTAGAATCACTTGGGGTTTTATTAGGTGAACAATTTTTTCACGAACATGTAATATTATTCTTATTTTAAGACAAATGGCATTAACCTTTCACCATTTAAAATAATGCTAGGACTTCCCTGGTGACGCAGTGGTTAAGAATCCGCCTGCCAATGCAGGGGACACGGGTTCGAGCCCTGGTCCAGGAAGAACCCACATGCCACGGACCAACTAAGACCGTGCGCCACAACTACTGAGCCTGTGCACTAGAGCCCACGAGCCACAACTACTGAAGTCTGTGCGCCTAGAGCCCGTGCTCCACAATAAGAGAAGCCACTGCAATAAGAAGCCCGTGCACCACAACGAAGAGTAGCCTCCGGTCACGGCAACTGGAGAAAGCCCACATGCAGCAACGACGATCCAACACAGCCAAAAATAAATAAATAAATAAATTTTAAATAAATAAAAATAAAATAATGCTTACTTTGGATTGTTTGTTTAAAAAAAGGTACAAAGCTCTTTAACGAAGTTTTCTCCTACTATTCTTACTCTGAAGTTTTATTAGAAATAACTGCTGAATTTATGTAAGACCCTTTTAGCATCTACTGACCCTATTTTATGGTTTTCTTCCTTCAATGTAACATTATATTGTATTTATAGATTGCTTATATTGAAGCACCCTTGTATTCCTATTCATGAATCTTGCCTGATATTTTATTTTTTATACCATACTGAATTCTGTTTAGTAGTATTTTATTTGATAGCATTTTATTTAAATATCTATATTCATAAGTATGATTTATTACAGTTTTCTTTTTTATATATTTTTTCATATTTTGATACAAATACTATCCTGGCTTTAGAAAATGAAGAGTTTTTCATTTTTTTCTATGATTTGGTATGGTTTAAATAATATTGGAAGTTATGTTATTAAAGGTAAAATAGAACCCAGCTATGAAATTATCTAGTGATAGTGCCTTTTAATTTTTATTAATCGACATTGAACCAACTTTACAATGGTAATCTGTCTATTCAAGTTTTTTTATGCTTCTTTCTTCAATTTTGAACATTTGTATTTTGCTAGTAAATCATCCAGTTCCTCTAGGTTTTTAACTTTTCAACAGATTTGCACTAATTTTTAATAATAGTTTTAATCTTGTCCATATTTTTGCTTAAGCTTCTTCATCATTCCTAATATTTTAAGTCTTCCTTACTAAAGACAAGGATAGATTTAACTATTTTACTGGTCTTTTCAAAGAACTGGCTTTGAGGAATTATTATATCTTTCGTTTATCTGTTGGTTTCCTACTTCATTAAATTTTTATCCTTACTTGCTCCCTCTTTTAACTTATTATTTGGTTGCTTTTTTAAAATTCTCAAGAAAAATACAAATTTTGTGTATTTTTAGGCTTGCTTCTTAACAATAAAGGCATTTAAAGCTATACATTTCCCTCTGAGTACAGCCATGTTCTATAGATTTTTATATGAAGTGTTCACTCTTTCAGTGTATTCTAGATTTTAAACAATTTATACTCAGGAGATTTTACCTCTCAAAGTATGTGTTTTTCAACTTAACTAGATTAATCATATCTAAACAAATTTTATCTTTTACCAAGCATAGGTAATATGTTTAGTCAGACATTCTCATTAGAAACTCCGAACTATGACTTAAGAAGAAGCTAAGAAACTATTTTTTAAAAAAGAAAAGAAAAGAAAGAAAATGAAAAAGTTTGAGTGGAAGAAGAGTGCTATTAAAAGGGCTTACATCTATTTCCTAAAATTTTAATGGATTTTTACAGACATTCATTAGCCAAACTTAAAAAACTGGGGTTTGGGCTAAATTTAGCTTAAGAGAAGAGATCTTCAAAATTACTTGAAAAAGATCTAAACTGGTATGAAATTTAAGGGTTTTGTTCATTTGTTTCTTTTTTAGGAAACTGAAGATGTTTTAAGTGTTAGATAAGATTTTATCCGCTAGCAGAGGAGCTTCAAGATGGCGGAGGAGTAAGACATGGAGATCACCTTCCTCCCCACAAATACATCAGAAATACATCCACATGTGGCACAACTCCTACAGAATACCTACTGAACGCTGGCAGAAGACCTCAGACCTCCCAAAACGCAAGAAACTCCCCACATACCTGTGTAGGGCAAAAGAAAAAACAGAGACAAAAGAATAGGGACGGGACCTGCACCAGTGGGAGGGAGCTGTGAAGGAGGAGAGGTTCCCACACACTAGGAAGCCCCTTCGCAGGTGGAGACTGCAGGCGGCGGAGTGGGGGAAGCTTTGGAGCCACGGAGGAGAGCACACCAACAGGGGTGCGGAGGGCAAAGCGGAGAGATTCCCGCACAGAGGATCGGGACGACCAGCACTCACCAGCCTGAGAGGCTCGTCTACTCACCCGCCGGGGCGGGCGGGGTCTGGGAGCTGAGGCTCTGGCTTCGGAGGTCAAATCCCAGGGAGAGAACTGGGGTTGGCTGCGTGAACACAGCCTGAAGGGGGCTAGTGCGCCACGGCTAGCCGGGAGGGAGTCCGGGAAAAGTCTGGAGCTGCCGAAGAGACAAGAGACTTTTTCTTGCCTCTCTGTTTCCTGGTGCACGAGGAGGAGAGGGGATTAAGAGCGCCGCTTAAAGGAGCTCCAGAGACAGGCGCGAGCTGCCGCTATCAGCGCAGACCCCAGAAGCAGGCATGAGATGCTAAGGCTGCTGCCACCAAGAGACTGTGTGCAAGCACAGGTCACTGTCCACACCTCCCCTCCCGGGAGCCAGTGCAGCCCACCACTGACAGGGTACCGTGATCCAGGGACAACTTCCCCGGGAGAACACACGGCGCGCCTCAGGCTGGTGCAACGTCATGGTGGCCTCTGCTGCCGCAGGCTCGCTCCGCACTCCATGTCCCTCCCTCCTCCCGGCCTGAGTGCGCCAGAGCCCCCGAATCAGCGGCTCCTTTAACCCCGTCCTGTCTGAGCGAAGAACAGACGCCCTCAGGCGACCTAAACGCAGACGCGGGGCCAAATCCGAAGCTGAACTCCCGGAGTTGTGCGAACAAAGAAGACAAAGGGGAATCAATCCTGGGGGCCTCAGGAGCAGCGGATTAAACTCCACAATCAACTTGATGTACCCTGCATCTGTGGAATGCCTGAATAGACAACGAATCATCCCAAATTGAGGAGGTGGACTTTGGGAGCAACTATATATATATATATATTTCCCCTTTTTCTCTTTTTGTAAGTGTGTATGTGTATGCTTCTGTGTGTGATTTTGTCCGTATAGCTTTGCTTTTACCATTTGCCCTAGAGTTCTGTCTGTCCGTTTCTTTATTTTTTTTTGAGTATAGTTTTCAGTGCTTGTTATCATTGGTGGATGTGTCTTTTGGATTCATTGTTCTTTCTTTCTTTCTTTTAAATTACTTTAAAAAATTTTAATAACTATTTTTTGTTTTTTATTTTAATAACTATTTAATTTTAATTTATTTTATCTTTATCTTTCTTTCTTTTATTCTCCCTTTCATTCTGAGCCATGTGGATGACAGGCTCTTGGTTCTCCAGCCAGGTGTCAGGGCTGTGCATCTGATGTGAGAGAGCCAAGGTCAAGACACTGGTCCACAAGAGACCTCCCAACTCCATGTAATATCAAACGGGGAAAATCTCCCACAGATCTCCATCTCAACACCAAGACCCAGCTCCACTCAATGACCAGCAAGCTACAGTGCTGGACACCCTATGCCAAACAACTAGCAAGACAGGAACACAACCCCACCCATTAGCAGAGAGGCTGCCTAAAATCATAATAAGGTCACAGACACACCAAAACACACCACCAGACATGGTCCTGCCCACCACAAAGACAAGATCCAGCCTCATCCACCAGAACACAGGCACTAGTCCCCTCCACCAGGAAGGCTACACAACCCACTGAACCAATCTTAGTCACTGGGGGCACACACCAAAAACAACAGGAACTACGAACCTGCAGCCTGCATAAAGGAGACCCCATACACAGTAAGTTAAGCAAAATGAGAAGACAGAAACACAGCAGTTGAAGGAGCAAGGTAAAAACCCACCAGACCTACCAAATGAAGAGGAGAATGGTGAAAATACAAGAAACGTTTAACAAAGACCTAGAACTAAAGAGCAAACAAACAATCATGAACAACACAATAAATGAAATTAAAAATTCTCTAGAAGGGATCAATAGCAGAATAACTGAGGCAGAAAAACAGATAAGTGACCTGGAAGATAAAATAGTGGAAATAACTACTGCAGAGCAAATAAAGGAAAAAAAAGAAAAGAAAAGAATTGAGGACAGTCTCAGAGACCTCTGGGACTATTAAAATATTAAACACACCAACATTCGAATTATAGGGGTCCCCGAAGAAGAAGAGAAAAAAAAGGACTGAGAAAATATTTGAAGAGATTATAGTTGAAAACTTCCCTAATATGGGAAAGGAAATAGTTAATCAAGTCCAGGAAGCACAGAGAGTTCCATACAGATAGATCCAAGGAGAAACATGCCAAGACACATATTAACCAAACTATCAAAAATTAAATACAAAGAAAAAATATTAAAAGCAGCAAGGGAAAAACAACAAATAAAACACAAGGACATCCCCATAAGGCTAACAGCAGATCTTTCAGCAGAAACTCTGCAAGCCAGAAGGGAGTGGCAGGACATATTTAAAGTGATGAAAGGGAAAAACCTACAACCAAGATTACTCTACCCAGCAAGGATCTCATTCAGATTTGACGGAGAAATTAAAACCTTTACAGACAAGCAAAAGTTAAGAGAACATGCAGCTCAATATCAAAAAAACAACCCAATCCAAAAATGGGCAGAAGACCTAAATCAACATTTCTCCCAAGAAGATATACCAATTGCCAACAAACACATGAAGGAATGCTCAACATCATTAATCATTAGAGGAATGCAAATCAGAACTACAATGCAATATCATCTCACACCAGTCAGAATAGCCATCTTCAAAAAATCTACAAACAATAAATGCTGGAGAGGGTGTGGAGTAAAGGGAGCCCTCTTGCACTGTTGGTGGGAATATAAATTGATACAGTCACTATGGAGAACAGTATGGAGGTTCCTTAAAAACTACAAATAGAACTACCATATGACCCAGCAATCCCACTACTGGGCATAGACCCTGAGAAAACCATAATTCAAAAAGTGTCATGTACCACAATGTTCATTGCAGCTCTATTTACAATAGCCAGGACATGGAAGCAACCTAAGTGTCCATCAACAGATGAATGGATAAAGAAGTTGTGGCGCATATATACAATGGAATATTACTCAGCCATAAAAGGAAATGAAATTGAGTTATTTGTAGTGAGGTGGATGGACCTAGAGTCTGTCATACGGAGTGAAGTAAGTCAGAAAGAGAAAAACAAATACCGTATGCTAACACAAATATATGGAATCTAAAAAAGAAAAAAAAAAAGGTCATGAAGAACCTAGGGGCAAGACGGGAATAAAGACTCAGACCTACTAGAGGATGGACTTGAGGACCCAGGGAGGGGAACGTGTAAGCTGGGACAAAGTGAGAGAGTGGTAGTGTATGTATGGACATATATACACTACCAAATATAAAATAGATAGCTAGTGGGAAGCAGTCACATAGCACAGGAGATCAGCTCGGTGCTTCTTGACCAGCTGTAAGGGTGGGATAGGGAGTGTGGGAGGGAGGGAGACACAAGAGGGAGGAGATATGGGGATATATGTATATGTATAACTGATTTACTTTGTTATAAAGGAGAAACTAACACACTATTGTAAAGCAATTATACGCCAATAAAAATGTTTTTAAAAATTAAATAATAAAAATTTTAAAAAGACTTTATCCACTAGCAGTACTTTCCTCAATAATATTTTAATGGTGTATAAAATATTTTCTTTGGTAACTACAGTATATCTAACCAGAGGTTATCACAACTGCTATCCAAAATACTCATTATAGTGACTGGGGTATAGACACACATACATTTGAATATACATACATATATATATACACATACAGATTGCATTTTTATACATCTTTATATATGTATATAGATATGTGTATATATATATATATTACTTACACGTATATGTATGGTATACATACATATATGCATGTGTTTATTCAGCTTGATCTCTATCATCCACTATTATGGTGCTAAGCAAGTGAATTCTGCATAAGTAAAAGGGGATGTTTATTGATATTTTTCTTATGAACTAGGTTACTAGTTCTCTTATCAAAAATAAATAAAACATATGTGGAAGATATGGAGTTCTTTAGTATCAAGTTGTCTCACTTTCCAAAGGTTTATCCTCTTCAATCCTGTTAACATAACATAATGAGAGCTGATTCATGGAGAATGCTCATCATATCCCATGACCCTAAAATATAGGAGAAGTCATATTTTTTCTCAGCTGGTAGCGGATAGCTTGGCCAAAGAACGTATGATCCACATTACTTTGAACAATTCAAATTCATTCAATCGAACTGATCATGTCACATCCCTGCTTAAAACAAAACATCATAAAACAAACAACCAAAAGTATATTGGATCCTTGTGAACTCCAGAATAAAATCCAAACTTTAAAAGATGGCACACAGGCACTTCCTTGGTGGTGCAGTGGTTAAGAATCCGCCTGCCAATGCAGGGGACACGGGTTTAAGCCCTAGTCCAGGAAGATCCTACATGCCACGGAGCAACTAAGCCCCTACGCCACAACTGCTGAGCTTGCGCTCTGGAGCCCATGAGCCACAACTGCTGAGGACCGCACGCCTAGAGCCCGTGCTCTGCAGCAGGAGAAGCCACTACAATAAGAAGACCACGCACCACGACGAGGAGTAGGCCCCGCTCGCCACAACTAGAGGGAAAGCCCGTGCGCAGCAATGAAGACCCCATGCAGCCAAAAAATAAATAAATTAAAAAAATAAAAATAGAAAGATGGCATACAAAACTTTTCCCAGCTCACTTCTTCAGACTCACCTCCCAGCACTCTTCCAAATACATCTTGACCCTTAGCCACACAGAAGTTTTATTGTTCTCCAAATTTACCATATCTTTCACTATTTGCACCTGCCGGTCCCTCTATCTAGAATGGATTTCCTCTACTTCTTTATCTGGCAAAGTCCTTTAAAATCAATAAAAATTTAATATCCTCCATAAAGTCTTCCATGACTTCTTTGACAACTAGTCATGACTTTTCTGTTCCTATGTGTTATAAGAGCTTTTATGTCTTTTCTTATTGTCTGTTTACCCTCAAAGACTGTGAGCTTCTCAAGGGCAAGGGCAGGGTTATAATTTGCTCTATGCTTTGGGAACCAGGACAAGTTTAAATTATTATAGGCATATGTTCCAAACAGTGAGCAAGTATTTTAGGCAATTTAGAAATGGTTAAGATTAATCCCCTGCATTCGGGAGCTTACAATGTCAAGGACAACTTAATGAAAGAGCTGGATTTTGAGCTGAGATATGGCTTCATGCCTGGGAGAACCTTTGTGACTTCCTCACAAAGGAAGGTTAGGTTCGAACCTAACCTCATGGAACCTAACCAAGTCTGCCCCCAACTTATCTCTCTGGCCAGCTTGAGATACTGGGATATGTCACTAGAGCACACTCGTTAACCCTAAATAATAAATAAAGTTAAATGGTAAGCCTACTGTCATTTGAAAAGTAGATTCTGATGGAGAATAAACAGACAGATGAACGGAACAGAAGATTCCACAAACAAACAAACAAACCCACACACAGATCAGAACATAGCATAAAAGTGTTAGAATGACAGTTTATAGGGAAAGGAGAAACTGCTCAAAAAATTATCTCATGACATATGGATCTCCATTTGGAAGATAAAATTAGACCCCTAGCTCATACCAAATACAAAAATTAATTCCAATGGTTTGTAGTCCTGAATGCAAAAAATGAAACTTTAAGAATATTGAGAATACACAAGAATACATTTTTATGATTTGTATTAGAAAGGATTGTCTTAAAGATAAAGAACAAACCATAAAAGACAATATAGATATAATTCATTCTATGAAAATCAAAAAACTCTCTATAACAAAAGATTCCAGAACAAAACATACATTGCATTACCTCCCATCCCTAAAGGAGAGTAATGCAATGTATATAACTGTTTTAGTACAGTCCCTCCAAGCTGCAGATACCAAGAAGTATTGAACATGAAATGATCTTATTATGGGAAATACTTGCATAAAAGAAAACAGGAAAGGAGGCAAGGAAGGCTGGGAGAGCTGTCAAACCTCAATGCAGTTCCAACCCCTGAGTGAAGGAGAGAAGGACAGAAGGTTAGATGGAAAGACATTAGAACACTTTGCAATCTAAGCAAGGTCTGACAGAGCCATCTGAGAGTCTCTGAGCCAAAATCCATCAATAAATAAGTCCCATGTCTTTCAGACACAAATCTGCTTCAGTATCTCTGCCACACTCAATCATTTGTGGGAAGGTGTAGTCTCAAGACAAACTCTGAAAGTGAAGGATTTTAACTCATAGCAGTGGGCCCTCCTTCAATTACATTCCCTACGACAGAAGTGTATAAGGCACATCTCACAGTTACCACAATCTTACCAAAAAAATTGGCAAAGGATATGTAGTCAAATGGCTAACAAATATAATCTCACAAGCAATCAGGGAACTGCAAATTAGAACAGCAAAGAGATAGGACTTCTTACAACTTAGAATGGCAAAAATTAAACTCTCTGTCAAAAACAAGAGTTTTCAGGGCTTCCCTGGTGGCGCAGTGGTTGAGAGTCCGCCTGCCGATGCAGGGGACACGGGTTCGTGCCCCGGTCCGGGAAGATCCCACATGCCGCGGAGCGGCTGGGCCTGTGAGCCATGGCCGCTGGGCCTGCGCATCCGGGGCCTGTGCTCCGCAACGGGAGAGGCCACAGCAGTGAGAGGCCCGCGTACCGCAAAATAATAAAACACAAGAGTTTTCAAAGATTGAGGAAATGGGAACGCTCATGAATGACTGGTGGTAGTGTAAATCGGTACAGCTACTTTAAAATACAGCATCTAGTGATACTGGAAATGTACATACATATCCTAGGACACCACAATTCATCTATTTATACCGGAGAGGCTCTTACATACGTGCAAAGAGAAATATTCAAAGATTGTCATTGCAGTACTAAGTAAAATCTTAGAACAATCTAAATATTCATCAATAGCAGAGTAAATAAAATGTTACACATAAGCACCATCCAGCAGTTTAATAGAATGAAATAAATTTCTACACCTAAGTAGCATAGCTAGACCTCAAAAAGGTAACTGGAGCAAAGAAAGCAAGTTGAAGAATTATGTGTACAAATTATACCATTTGTGTAAATTTTAAAGCTACACAAAACAATTAAGTATTGTTTATAGATAAATATATATGGTGTAAATTCATTTAAATGGATTGAAAAGTACATATCACATTCGTAACAGTGATTGCCTGAAGCTTGGGGTTTATGGAAGAATGATGGTGAGAAGGATTTGGTGAAATGTTCTTTTTTGTTTGTTTGTTTTTAACATCTTTATTGGAATATAATTGCTTTACGATGGTGTGTTAGTTTCTGCTTTATAACAAAGTGAATCAGCTATACATATACGTATAGCCCCATATCTCCTCCCTTTCGCGTCTCCCTCCCTCCCACCCTCCCTATCCCACCCCTCTAGGTGGTCACAAAGCACAGAGCTGATCTCCCTGTGCTATGCGGCTGCTTCCTACTAGCTATTGGTTTTACATTTGGTAGTGTATATATGTCCATGCCACTCTCTTACTTTGTCCCAGCTTACCCTTCCCCCTCCCCGGGCAGGATGGGAATAAAGACGCAGACCTACTAGAGAATGGACTTGAGGATTTGGTGAAATGTTCTTACAATTCATCTAGGGCTCTAACAATATAGTTAAGAAAACAGGGATGTTGTCATATGAACGTTTCCTATCTGGAATAGATGCTAGTGACGCAGATTACCTTGAAAAAGCACGAAAATAAGAGATTCCTGTGTCTGAAAAAGATTTGATGTTCTGAGCCAATGCACTTGGCCTCCTTTTCTGGACTGAAACCATTTATGAAGAGAAATGTGTCAATATGGATAATTTAACAAATATCTCAAAGATCATAATTACTAGAAAGCTGCTGAGATTGAAGTGAAACAAAATAGTAGGGGTAGACTGAAGAGAACTGTGAATAAGCCCATTATTTTAAGATCAAATGCATTAATAAAACCAATATCCTGCTGCTAATGTGAGTACTTGTTCTGATTACTTTATTGTTCATTTGGAGATTTCTTTATTAGTATTTAGCTTCTATTTGATTTAACATAAAACACTTTGTTTTGTATACTCTGTTAAACATTTATCTCTGCTGATTACTAAGGGCACTCCAATCTGGTGCTATATTTATCTTAAGGGTGTTGGTTTTCAGCCTTGGTGCTATCATGAGTTTAAAAAGCAGCATAAGAGCATGTGCTGCCCAGAGAAACTTTGCAACCAGAGACAAATTTGATCTCTCTTTACTTGCACTGCAACTTCTCTTGAGTTCTCTTGGAGTTACCCATAAAAATTATTAGAGGAGGGCTTCCCTGGTGGCACAGTGGTTGAGAGTCCGCCTGCCGATGCAGGGGACATGGGTTCGTGCCCCGGTCCGGGAAGATCCCACATGCTGCAGAGCGGCTGGGCCTGTGAGCCATGGCCGCTGAGCCTGCGTGTCCGGAGCCTGTGCTCCGCAACGGGAGAGGCCACAACAGTGAGAGGACCGCGTACCGCAAAAAAAAAAAAAAAAAAAAAAAATTATTGGAGGAAATCATTTATTGGAATTAAGATACTGGGCATGATTTGATTTCTAATATAAAAATTAACTACTGAGATTTTTCTAAACCTAAATCTTAAAATAAATCAAATATAAACTTTTAAAAATTGTGATCAGTTAATTTTCCTATTGAAGGAGACCCTGAAAAATCTTTCTTTGTAACCACCCTACACCGCCATTTCAGTTTTTAATAATTTTCTCATCACAGTTTATTTACAGATAAAATCAAATATCTGGATCATTGGTTTTCAAAGTGTGATCCCTGGACCAATTATTTCAGAATCACCTGGGGAGCTTGTTTAAAAATGCTGCACCTATTCTTACTCAGAAGAATTAGGGCAGAGTACAGGAATCTGCATTTTAACCTGTGATTTTTATGCCTCTTTGAATAGGTACCTGTTCTTTTGGCTAACTTCCTTTACAACATGCTGGTCAGAAAGGCAAATGTCAACTTCAAAGGATTCTGTGCACATAAAACATTAAGTCTGTTTGAGATTGTAAAGCACTTGAAAATACTTAGATAAAGAGTACCAGCAAGGGTAAAAGTAATTATAATAAATGTGCAATAAAGATTAACTTATTTTATTATTAAAAAAGTATATAATATACCCAGTGTTATGAACACACTTTTCACACAAATGTGTACCACTTTACTTTTTTAAAATGCACCTAAATTTCATCACCCTGATATTATTCAACTGAGCCAGCCAAACCAGAAGCTGTTAAGGAGGAACTGCTAATACAAAGCTCATCAACTCTGACGTGAACATAGAGGAATGGTATAGGGTATTAGTATATTGAGAGAGAGAGAACTTTAAAGAAAGGGTGAAGTGTTACATTTAATGGTCCTATGTAATTTTGCAATATTTGCTGAGTACATTTGAGCTTGCTGTGGCTCTGTAGATAGGAAAATACCATAAACCTTGTTTTATGGCTGTCTTATCACTCTTCAGAATAACCTTGACAATACAGCTGCTTGTGGTAAGGGAGGATGGTGAGAAGCTTGGGATGCGGGAACATGAACTTCAGAAGTAATGCCATTCAATAAAGCATGTCTTTAACAGTGAATCATTAGACAGTTAATGCCACTGTTATTAATGTTTAATAATTACTAAGCACTTGTATTATGCTTTATGCACAAGGAAACTAGGCAAGAAGGAGGAAGGAGAAAAGAAGTGTTGGGGGAACAGAGGGAAGGGGAAGGGAGAAGAGAGGAAGAAGAGAATGTGAGAAAGCCAAGCGAGTACTGTATAGAGAGAAGAAATGAATTAACCACTTTTGCACACAGCTGCTGTAACTGTGGATGTAGCACTGTATGATATGTATCCACAGAGGGAGGTTAACTTCTAAAGCAGGGAATATACGTGAATGAATTCTATAAATTAAAAATTGGAGTTCTGTTCATTAGGGAAGACAGTCTGTTGGCCTAAGTCAAACTTGATTACAAATAGCTGTACCTACAAATATTGGCTAAAGATTAATCCTTGCTAGAAAGCTTAAGAAGTGAGAACGTTCTATCAACTTGAAAAATAAAAACTCTTCTTTCACTGGGCTTTGGTACTGAGCAATTCATAGCAGAAAACTCGAATTCCAATATATTCGTTATTGGACCCAACAAAAGTACAAAAAGCACTATTATAATAGATATTACAGTCTTTTGTTGTTGATATGAAACTATTGTTTAATATTCATATATATATACATACATGGTTTTTATGTATGAACTTGTGAGTATATATGTAATTCTATTCATAGCTTGAAGAGCTGTAAAATGCAGTGCTTTAATGTATCTTGAGATAAGTGTCCCCAAGGAAGCTAAAAAAGATACTTGAGACAAAGAATCTTATTTATTGTGTTCTAGCTCTACATTAGACTCATTTAACGACAGATTTCTGGACTCCAGATTTCAGATTCTCTGAAATGATTCTTAACAATCTATTTTCTAAAAGCTCCCTCTAGATGATTTTAATTCAGTTGGTCTAAGAATTGGCAGTTAAGAACCCACTCATTCCTTAACTATTTTTTCTAGGTCTACCTGCCCAAGATACTGGGACAAATCCAGCATCTAGAAAGTACTCCTTTCTCAAGAGCTTCATTGGCACATTACTGTGTTATCTTGCACTTGATCCTGCCCTGGAGTTCCTCGCAGGTCTCCCAGGTCCCTAGTAACCAGGGCTCCCCAGGAGATGGGCTTCAATATGTCCTTACCCATCACCTCTGAAGTAATCCTACCAAGATCCTTATTCTCTCAAGAGCCCATTTTAGAAAACCAGCTGCTCAACTTTCCCTGAGCTGACTGCCCACCTACTTAGACCCCCATATTTTAAATTTGAGGTCATGAGGCGTGAAGAGGAGATTCTGCCCCAAGGTGAGAAGAAAAGAAGATAATTTGGGAGAAGATATGGGTAGAAATGTCTTGACATTTAAATTTCAAGTGTCTTAGTATAGGTGGTCTTCCCAAGATCAAGGAGTACGGAATTTAGGAGTATGGTAGCTTGATATGTCAATTATATGAAAATAAATATCCTGCAAAGACTTTTCAAAACTACGTCATGAAATTTTCAGTGCCGTTAGTTCACAAGTCTTTGTCATCATAACCTTCTCTTTCACAAATGGCAGACTTATAGTCCCAATGGTTTAATAATACTGTTACAATCATAGTGACATTAACCAGCCTGAAGTCCTAACTCAAAGTCTGCAATGTTCAATGCATAAGTCGTAGGAGTTTCTAATAGGCAACAACCCTAATCGAGTATAGCAAAAAAGAGAAGTCAGAAGATTTGGATTCTCTTGCTGGTCCCATCAGTTATGAGACGTGATCTTCAACAAGTCTCTCAAACTTTCAATTCTTACACTTTAAAAATTGCATAACAATATTTCATAAATGTCTATCCACATCTCCATTATCCCCCTCCAGTTTGCATGTTACACTGGATAAATCTCCCTAAAATATTGTTTTTATTATGGCACTCCCTCCAGTGAAGAAAAGCAACCATGGAGGACCCACCTGCTCCCCTCCCAAGGGGCCTGTGCTCCCACTAAGCACCACGTTTCGCCGACTCCTCTTGCAGCTAAACCACTGCATGAGAACTGCATTTCCCCAGGTATAAGAAACGTGAAAGTAAGTGTGGATGACTCTGCCTCTTTTGGCTATTTGGTTTAACTGCTGGCAAGTGGGGGGACAGAAACCACAATCTGATTGTTCTCTCCCAGTTCGGCTCTCATCATATACGCCTTCCTTTCCAGGTCCCAGCTTCGCTGCGCTACCTAGAGTTCCCCTGAAAGTGCAGTGCTCTCACTTGGCTCCAGCCCATTTCATCCTACACCCCAGCCACACACAACTGATCATAGCTCCTCCAAGGTACAATGTTCTCTGTTGGCTCCCGGCTTTGTACATTGTGTTCTCTTTCTGGAATATTCTCCCTGTTCTTCATTCAAATGATTCCTACTCATCCATCATCTCTCACCTTAGATGTCACTTCCTCCAGGGAAACCTCACCTGACCTTCTAAGACCAGATTAAGTGCTGCTTCTCTATACCATATAAGTACCCGGTATTAACCAATATCGTAGAACTTAACAAACTGCACTGGTTTTACTTGTTCATCTCCACCAGAGTGGAAGACCTTTGAGGACAGGGATTGTGCCTTTTTTACCAGTAATTCCCAGAGTTTGACGCAGTCCCTAGTTTAATGTTTGCACTCACAAATATTTACTACATGAGTGAATATATATATTCATATATATGTGTGTGTATATATATATATTTCCCCCCCCCCAAAAAAAATCTGTAAGTCAAAAACTCATTACAGACAGGACCCTTGTTATACTTGCAGGCAGCATTCAGAGTACCTAACATATACTGTGTCCACAGCAGAAACTCAACAAATGCTTATTGAAATCAATTTTTTAATTTATGAAATTTGAATCAAGGGTAATTAAACCTTCTAAATAAAAATCAGGTATTACAGACTTGGTTCTGAAACATATTCATGGTAACATAATTGCCATTTCAAGGGCAATTTTTGTCTACAGAATACTTATACTAAATTTTTAGAAAACCCAAGTGTCCCTTCCTGGAAAGGAATTTATGAATATTACCAAGTTCTAAGGTTCTATTAAAGTCTAAAGTTCTATTAAAATATAAGTGTAAAATCTTCTCTTGACCTTGTTGAATTAGCCATCATTACAAAATGGAAAATTCCAAGAGTGTGGGGTCCAGTATCCCAGTTCTTCAAAAGGGATGAAACATCAGGCCTATATATAATGATACAGCATGGCTTTCACCTTTGGAAAACTTAATGATGTTTTGTTTTTTAATATGAAGGCCTGGCTTAAATATCTTAATTTCATTATCAATTCATGAGATATCTTAATTTCATTATCAATTCATGAGAAGTTAACGGGCACAAGGATACAAAATGGTATTTTAAAGATAGCTTGGTCCCAGACAGTTATAATTCAACTTTTATACTACTGTTCTGTTGATCTGCCCACATCTTAGGAAGAGGGGCAGTCTTAGGGTTATTCAGGTTTTAGAGATGTAAGAACTCCCATTTGTTTAAGCTAATAATTAGTTCCAGAATTGTAATCTTAATTGCTAAACCCTAGTTCACACTTTTAGAATTCAGCACATTTTCATTTTGATTGCAAACTCTAGGGAAAGTGGTCACTAGATAACTAGAAAGTTAGAATTCAAAGGACCAATGCGTGCAAAAATGCTTAGCAGAGCAATGCTGACTTACGCCCTCCCAATGGATGTTAGCTAGTATTTATTTTTAAGTTCCAGGGTTCAAATGAAGTAAAATAATAGTCTAGTTCAGGAAACGCTATGGTGTTCCTGTTTGGTTCCACAGTTGTATTAAATAAATGTAGTTGCTTCATATTACAATAAATAAATGGGAGTGCTTTCAAACTTAATTACCTATCAGTAGAAAATGACAGGTGGTTCAAGGTACAGTCACTTAGTGTGGTTTATTCTGGTTTAGGGGACATAGTTCAGTGTGTTTCGAATATCTGTTTTGGATGTCTATTATATCTTGGCTACTATTGAATGCAAAT
Organism: Neophocaena asiaeorientalis asiaeorientalis; assembly: GCF_003031525.2. Lineage (NCBI taxonomy): Eukaryota > Metazoa > Chordata > Mammalia > Artiodactyla > Phocoenidae > Neophocaena > Neophocaena asiaeorientalis. The sequence continues at coordinate 7,778,495 of NW_020174561.1, forward strand.
GTTAATTTGTGTGGCCATTTTTTATTTACAGATCTCTCAACTGAACATTCCTGAATTCTCCTACAACGGTGGATTGACCACCCAAAGGTTAAGTCTGTTCAGTGCAGGTGAGTTTTGGCCAGATCTGAAGATCCAGGGGTCAAATTCAGTTAGTCTCGTGGTATCTGCATGATGGAATTTATTTTCCAGAACAGTTGTTAACTCATTTCTTTGCTTACTTCCCTCCCAAGTTTTTCATACTTCTTGCCAGTTTCCCTCCCAAGATTTCTTTCTCTTAGTAATTTCTTGCCAAGTTCCCCCACAATGTTTTTTTCTTCTAGTGACTAAATATGAAAACTGTCTAGTGGAATAGAAAACACAAACAGATTTTACTTCTTCAACTTACACAGTAAATATTTTTATTACGATGTGTATGTAATGAATGGCCATGACAAATATTTACCTAATGACGACCATTTTGTGGTTACAGAAGGACTGCAACAGCTTTGTGGAAACCAATTACATATCCTAAGCCTCGGACCTCTTCTCACATCCCCCACCCCACCTCCCACCACGCACTGTTACAAAAGCCAATTACGGCTCCAAACCAGGTCCTTTTACAAGAGAGTGAGTCACTGAAGAAAGACAGTCCAATTACTTGGTACCCAAACACTAGCCTGCCTGGGATCTGTTGCTGTCAGTTGTGAGACAGTGTCATAGGATAAGATATTGGAGAATGGCAAAGGAGTGGTATTCTCGAAAGTTTTAAAAGGCAAGAGGACAGTGAAACCTGTCACTCTTTCAATGACAAAATATGATTATAATCTCCTTACGGGATAAGTAAATTAATGGGGGCCAAATTATATTAATTCCTCGTTTAGAGCTAGTAAAATCTTCAGTGCTGGTTACAAAAGTCACAAATAGTTAGGAGGATTCTAAGGGTAGTTTGGGAACGTGGAAAGAAAAAATTGGAGGAGAAGTTAATGGGCACAAGGATACAAAATGGTATTTTTAAGAATTAACTATTAACTTGTCTAGAAATCCATTCTACTATAATCTAGATCCAAAGTAGGACATATAAGCAAGACATAGAGAAGTTCCTGAAAGAGGAGACCTAAAGGGGAAGAGTCTGAACAGGACTTGCTTACTCGTGTCTGCTTGTTACAATTTATTCTATCAGCATAGCACTGTCTCCATGCTCTTCCCTGTGATAAAGTCTTCACTCAATCCCACTGGCTGAATAGTTTTCAACCACAGACTGAAATCAGAAAACTACGTGAACTATGTTGTGTATGCTTTTTCGTATCGAAGCAAATTTGCGCCTACCTGCCTACTCCTACGACACCAGGCATCATTACACACTCAAGTGCTTTGTAGATATCAAAGTTGAATAAAAACACAAAAATGAGGAAGAAAATATTCCGCCTCATCTACAGTCCCAAGTCTAGATGTAGTACATTAAGAAACAGATCAGCTTTGGCAGTCAAAACGAAAACCTGTTGAATCACGAATGTTTGTATTTGGTGATAGGGGCCACAGAGAGAACACGCTGAGGGAGTGTTGGGCTGACACCAGCTGTTAACCCTCAAGGATTCTGTAGGTATTTTGTGTTCCTGTGCTCAAAACTCCTCCACCAAATGCTTAAAAAAATAAAACCTTCATTTTGGAAGGTTCTCACTGGCCTCTTTCAAAGGCGGGAACGGTTGTTTAACAACAACAAAAATCGGTAACTCTAAAGTCACTGAAAATAGGGGAAACTTGATTTTGACTGTCAGGATAGTCTAGCACTTTTAATTATTTTTATTTGTCACTCTCAGCAAAAACTTGCCGTTGTATAATTGTCTCCTCAAACTCTGAGACTGTGAGGCTCAGAAAAGAACATTTTCTGAGCAAAATTCTTGCAACTGACATGCCTACTTCAAAATATTTCTGAAACAGTCATCCAACAAGAATTTATCCTTCTCCCTATCAATGTACTTGGTGGAATATCCCAAAATAAAATTTTTAGAATCACTAATCTCAAGGAATTTACCATGTCGTTGGATAGATAACAGCATACAGGAAACATTCAGTAAAGAGAAGAGAAAATCATATACTAATGTACTCATTGTACTGACTACATTTGCCAGTTTAAAGTACAGGAATTTAGGAGAGGCTGGATGTTTTTGCCTATCATAAGATGACTAGGAAGACCTAAGTCAGTTGCAAAAGTCAGCAGGACAGAAGGAGCAGGGACTCAGGGACTATTAAAAATAAAAAACTAAGTGTTTTATTTGCTCTTTTAAGGCAAAGAGGATGAAGAGTGAATTGTACAATAAAAAAACAAAGAACATCATCATTATTAAAACCCATCTAGTGGTGTCCTCCACTGGTACTTTGTTAGCAATACCTGTGATCCCTCTGCTTGATCAGACATCTTAGTCATCTTAAGATCAGACATCTTAACTGACCTCCACATCCTTCTTTTCTAAACCCATAGCATCTCTACCTGTACCTCTTTCCAGTTCCTGTTATGTAAGGAATCCTTAATCCTAAACCAATTTCTCTTCTAATTTCTTAAGGAAAAAAATATTCACTTTTTCCCAAAGGCTCCTTTTTCCTGATGCCCTTTCCTAAGGATGCAAATATTGAATAGTACACAAATAAGGGATTCCTTATCTTCTCATAATTACTCTGATACTTTAGTCTCTTCTTGTCCATCATTGACATTATCTGGATTACTGAAATAGCTTCCTATTAGTCTTCCTCCTTCTAATCAGAATAGCAAATAGTACTACTACTACTACCACTAATAATAATATCACTGTTTTATTTATTAAGTACTTTCTATGTGCCAGAAGAATCCACAAAACCCTATAAAATAGGTAATATTATCCTTATATTGCAGAGGATAAAACTCAGTATACAGCAAGGTTAAGTAACTTTCTTCAGTAGCCCAGCTCTATTAGGTTTCAAAATCTCTGTTCTTTCTGCTAGTCCACAAAGGTTCGAATCACATCCACCTTAATTCTGCTTCTCATATCACAGCCAAAGAGATATAACTAAATTGCAAAGCTGATTACATCACTTCCCTGATTAAAGCTCTCCAAGACCAAATTCCTGAGACTGGTTTTCAAGGCTCCCAAGACATGGCCCTCCGGCTTCATTCCTCCCCACTCACTGTTCCCCAATAATACTCTCGTTCTATCAAGATGCTTGTGGTTCCCTGCACAAACCAAGTGGTTTCATGTCTGGTTTTTCTGCTCACGCAGTTTCCTCTATCCAGAATATATTTTCCATTTTTACTTATCCTTCAAGGTGTCTGTTTTTAGAGAAAGTCTCCCTGAGAAGCTCCCTCAACTGGGCTTCAGTAGTGCCTGAGAGTACTTCTAGCCCAACGCTTGCTATATTGTATTGAAATGGTCTCTTTGCATATGTTTTCTTTGAGTAAAGGAATAATAAAGTTTTCATTTTGTACCCACCCTGCCTCCACCACAGTGAACAGTGTCTGATAATCACAGAAGTCATGTTGTGGTGTCTGAAAAGGACAGAGAAACTAGAAGCACCTCCCAACCCCGTGGCCATTTCTGGAGCATGGAACCAATATGCCTACACGCCAGACCTTCAGGATCGTATGCCAACTGTCTTCTCCCACAGAACACTCCAACTTTTGTCGATTGGGTCATGTAGACCAGCTATAGATGACCACTTTTATAATTTTCTCTTACAACTGCTTTTGTCAGCATCAAAATTGATACTGACGATTTTTCACGGTTGTCTTCAATTACGCCAAACCCCACCTTGTTTCCACAGTACTAACAAGAACAGGCTCTCAGACACATTTATCTTACGTCATGCTCTCTAGCAGTATTCTCCACCTCCAAAGGAAATAGAAATGAGCTACTGTTTACTGAATGGCTAATTTGTACCAGATGTTGTGTTAGGCACCTTCTATTTATCTCATTTAATTTTCTCAACAATCCAGGGAACATCACTCATCAATCTTCACTTCTTCATATCAACCTAATCTTCTCTACTTTATTGGCAGCTCTAATGTTCTTAATCAAAAAAAATTCCTCCAACGCCATAAGTTTCACTCTTGTCACCATTAGAATTCCACAGGGAATCATTCCATCAGAGGACATCAGCCTTGTGCCTCCTCTGGAGATTATTCCTTACATTAGCAGACTCAGCTTCATCCTTTTACTCCTATAGAAATGTCTCTTTTCTTCCTATTAGAGCAACCATTACATTCTTCATTGATTTTTTTTTCCCTACTGGCCCACGAACGTCCGCAGTATACAGATCTTGCTCTATTAATATTTTCATAAAATACAGCAAGTCTCAATAAATTTTTTCAAAATTAAGACTCCCTATTTTCTTATAGTTTAAAAGTTCATTTAGGCACAGAAAACCATATATTGTATGATTCTAATTATGTGAAATATCTAGAATAGGAATATTTTAAAGACAAAAGTTTGCTTAGGGCTGGGTGGACGAGTTAGGTATGAGAGAATGTAAATTGATTGCTAACCAGGATTTCTTTTAGAGGAGTTGAAAATGTGGTGATGGTTGTACAACCTTGAGAATATACTAAAAAAAAAAAAAGTATTATACACTTTAAAAATAATTTTAAGGCTGGCCATGGAATCAGAAAAAAAAGGAATAATATGTTTTTATTCTTATCCTCTTTCCTTCATTATTTTAACAGTTTTATCAAGATATAATTCACATACCATACAACCATTCATTAAAATACAGGTCACTTTACTTACTATGCACTCTTTAGAAAATAGACCACATCTTATTCAACTTGGCATTCTCAGGACCTAGCACAGTATTCAGAAGATAGTAAATGCTCATTCTATGAATTAGGTACCTATACCTCTGAATTTACTACTACTAATATAGCTATGCCATATTTGGGTTAAATATACTTTCACAGGTTTACTTGGGGGAATCAAGACACTATTTATAAAAACATTTCTATGGGAAAAGATATATTCAAAGCAAAAAATAAAACCTACCAGAAACCTGCCAACACCTTGCCACTAATAAACAAATAGAGCCCATGATTTATCTTGCAGGGCACTCACTGTCAGTCCTACATCCTAGCCCCCTCCTAGACAAATATCTGTATTCTCTAGAAACATGCAGATTCTTTCTAACAAATTTAATGAGTGTTCCAACCTCTAGGTTGTAAACACTATCCCTGGAAGAAGAGCTTTTGAGGAATGAAGAATATTTTCTTCAAGGTAAATCCAGTATTTTTCAGGATAGTTTTCATTTTTATTATGCTTTCAGAGTGTATGAAAAATAAGAGAATGGAGCTTTTAAAAACTACTGTTGAATGAGTCAGTATATACATAAAAAGCCATTTGTTCAAGGATGTAGCCCTCTTTTGTAAGGACTGCAGTTTCTATCTAATCCACAATTAGCCTTTTTTCTATTTTTCTTGCACTGCATTTTAAGCTTCATTTTATTCCACTGCAGTTTTTTTCATAAAAGTTGATTTAAAGGAATCTACTAATGTCAAATGCCATTTACCAAGGATAGTGATTTTGAATCAAGATCACTTTTCAGGCAATACTACTGATAAACCTCATAATGTGACATTTTCCCTGCTGATAAACCTCATAATGATATATTCCCTACCATTAACATCGATAATTATTGAACCCTTTATTATGCAATTTATGTATTGAATAGTACAAGATCCATGTACTGACTTCACTTGGAATGCTTTCTGTATCTCCAGATGATTAGCTCATTCCTCGATATTGTCACGAAGTGATTCATCGTAATTTTGCCTCTGTTTCAGAGAATTAGTCACTAAAAGTTGTATGGTTACACGTTCAAAGCCAAAGCATGAGATATAATCACAATTTAATCGCCGATTCCCTACTGGCGGTCAATGTTTGTTTCATTAGGCTATGGTGTTATTAAAATAATTAAAATCCTCTTACGAATTTTGAAGTACCTTTTAAAAAATATATGCTATATAAATGTCCATGGAGGACATCTGTCTCACTAATAAGTGTACAAAATTCTTACCATTCATAGAGTTTTTATTGTAACCAAACCAGACCACCACTTAAAAATAAATTGTAATTTCTTTATGTTTCTGCAAGCTTCTTACAGCAGGAGTCATATATTTTATTAATTAATTTACTCACAGTTTATCCATTGTGGAAATGTGATTAATATATACAGATTGATTCAGTAAAAAGTTAAATATCTAGTTTGAAGGTTTCATATACATAATCAGATATTTTTCACATAATTACTTACCTCTTCTAGTTGGCATGCTTTGATGACACTCCTATATCTATACTCATCATAGGAAACACCAAAGATGATGTTCTCTTTAATGGTGCCAGGCATGATCCAGGAAAACTGAGAGCAGAATGAAATTCTTCCACTGTGCTTAATTTTACCCTCTGAAGGCTCCAGTTCTCCCATAATCATCATTAGAAGTGAAGTCTGGAAATAAACCCATTGTTATTACGTTAAATCACTTGAACAAATCACTCTCAGGATGCACGTGTCTCCAACTGTCATCCTAAGCAGGAGTAACTATTCTAATTTTTACAGATTCTATACTAATTTATTCAATTCAAAAAAGTTTAAGCACTTCCTGTTCTAGGTATACTGCTATGCACAAAAGATACGAACAGGAATAAAACAAAGAGGAATAAAAGAGACAATTACAGTGGTGTGTGATAAATGCTACAATAGAGGCTCACAGAGATGGGGCATCTAATTCAGATTGTTGGGATGGGTTTGGAAGAGGTCAGGGAAAGATTAGTAACAGCTGACATTTATTGACGGCTCATTTATTTTCTCATATGCCTTGTTCAATCTATCTAATGCCGTTGTACCTTTCTTGGAAACATGTTCAGAATCTGGGGGCTTCTTCCACTACTACCTGGATTAAGCTAATATCACCTCTTGCCAGAATAAATACAATAGACTTCTAACTTAACTCTTTGCTCTGCCCTTGTCTTCCTATAATCTATTCTCAAAGTGGCCCTGTCAAAATGTAAGTCTGATCATGTTACTTTTCTACTGAAAACCCTCCAAAGGTTTCTAATGTCTTCAGAACAAAAGCCTAACTCCTCACAAGGCCCTTTGTAAGCCCCTCAGAGCCTTTTTACAAGGTCCCAAGTAATGGTGTGGCTCCCATTACTCCTCTGACAGCTCTACTCTCCGTGGCTCACTGTGCCAACCCCACTGACCTCCTTGCTGTTGTGTGAACTAGACAGACACAGTCCCATTTCACAGGTTTGCTCCACCCCTTACCTGGAAGACTTCCCCAGAGAGCCACATGACCTAATCTCTCACCTCCTTCAAGTTTTTGCTCAAATGTTACCTTTCAATGAGGCCTTCAATATCTCCACTGCTTAAAATCACACCGCTATCACCAATCTTCCTTTCTGTTTTATCTTCATAGCATTTACTATCATATGACATACACACACACACACACACACACACACACACACATATGTATATCTCCCACTAGAATGTGAGCCTCTTGGGTTGAGGAAGAGGGTATGTTGTGGGTTTTGTTCACTACTATATCCTCAGGGCCTAGAATGGCACCTGGCACAAAGTACCTACTCAATATAATTGCTAAATGATATTGAATTTTACTCAATAATTTAATGATATGATACATTATATTAAATTAGAAGGGCTCAATAACTTTAAACAGTGAATTACTGGTACATAAATATAGAAACCAATGGAAGTGAATTAAAACTACACAAACAAATCCAAATGCATAAAAGAACTAGTGTTTGATAAAGATGTCATCTAAAATCAGTATATGGTGCTGATATATATATCAGTATATGGTGCTGATATATATATATCATATATATATATATCATATATATCAGATATATATGATATATATATATCAGTTTGATAAAGATGTCATCTAAAATCAGTATATGGTGCTGAACAACTGAACAGCCAACTGGTCAAACAAAAGAACTGTAGCCATGTATCACACCATATGCATGATGAACTCCAAACAGGCCAAAGAATAAGTATAAAAATAAGACCATAAAATACTTGAAGAAAACATTGAAGGATGCCTAAATTAAAAAAAAACAGAAAGAAAAATGGAGTAAGAAAGCCTTTCTATGACTCAAAATCCAGAAGCTACAAAAGATAAATTAAATCACGTTAAAAAAAATCTTGTGCACAGAAAACGAAAGGAAAGAATGTCAAACTGAAGTAAATATTTGCAAGTTATATCACTCAAAGGAATAATTTCCCTCTTAAGTGATCTTAAAATCAAAAGGAAAAACACTAACATCTCATTAGAAAATTGTGCAAAGTATACAGATATTTTACCAAAAATTAAAATAGAAGTGGCCTTTAAACATATGACAAGATACTGTACTTTATTCATAAGTGCAAATTGAAAAAAACACTGACATACGACTTCACCCAATGAGGCTGGAAATAATTAAAAAATTAGATGCCGTCTAATGCTGGGGATGCTGTGGGGTAATAAATCTGCAATCTTATATGGACTGTATGGCATGTGAATAAATCGATGCAACCTTCAGGAAGTTTGACAGATATACAAATGCTTTACCATTTCTAGGAAGCTACCTTGCAGAAATACTTGTAGACATGCTAAATGGCATATATGCAAGATTAGTCATAGCGTCATTCTTTGTGTTAGTTAAGCACTGGAAATAACCCATATGTCAATCAATAGGTGACTCATTACATTACAGACCTCTATCCAAACAATAAAATACTATACAGCGATATATATAATATATATACATTCAAAAAATTAACAAGAGTAGCTGCCTGGGTTGGGAGAAATGGTGGAAAGTGGAAAATAAGCAGAGGAGAAACAGAAGTGAGAGGGAGAATTTTCAACTTTTTATACATTTTAATTTTCCAGAATTTTAAATTTTTAACTTTAATAAATAATAATATCACCTAAAATATATTAGGAAGAAAGGAGGACAAGAGACAGACATCTTTGTGATATCTAGTTCAGTAAATTTTAAAATTCTTATTGTATAGGGAAAAAAATTCCAAAATTCCTTATTTCTACATAAAATTCTTCTATATAAAAATTAAAACTAGAAGTGTTATTTTCGTATAGAACAGCTTTATAAATCCCAACAATGGAATGGATCTGATTATATATGGATTACATATCTATATATAATATATAAATATATATATGTGTAGGCATATATTATATGTGTATATATACATATATATGTATACATATATATGCACACAATATACAGTTTAAATATAGGTTTGTATATATTAAATACAAAGGTTAAATATATATTTAACAATATTTATCTATATAAACTTATATAGATAAATATATAATATTTATCAATATAAACATTTATCAATATTTTGGTATTTTGAGAGATATGAAGTTAAATATAAACATCATTGAATATAATATATATATAAAATACCAAATATTGATAAAACTTGGCAGACTTTGTATTTTATTTAAAAAGTAAGCAAAAATAGAAGCCAACAGCCATTCCACACATTTCATGCTCAGTTATTAGCAGAGCAAGCTAAGAGTTCCAGAGCAAGGCCAGCCAGGGCAGAAGACAGAGACTATGTGCTGTCAGGGGTTGTCAGCAAGGCCACAGACCTGCTTCAATTGTGTAGACAACAGAAGAACTAAAAATCCCCACACCCTGGGGACGATACCATAAGCCAGCCTTTAGCTGGGGGTACCCAGGAGTGTAGACTCTTACACCAATACTGCTTAATTAAAATAATTCAAGGAAGTTTCATAAATGAAAGATATTGAATGTAGATTAGAACCCCCCCAAAATTCATTTTCCCAAAGACATTCAATTAAATAAATTTATATCAAGCACCTATTACATGCTAGGTACTATGATAGTCCTTGGAATATAAAAACAAAGAAGACATGGTTCCCCTACAGTCTAGACATTAATAACAAGGGAGAGTGATAAAATTAAACCTGACCTTACTGGGTTTTTTTAAGAGACTAAGACGTGTGTTTTATTCAAAAATTAAACAGTCCAACAAAAATTAGGTTTTAAAATCTGTAAACTCTTTGACTCTGCAATCCTAGTCTTAGAAACTGATCATTAGAAAATTATGAAATGCACAAAGGTACAGATCAATCGATTTACAAATAATAGAGAATGCCATCATAACATCATTTATACAAAAATAACTTGGCAATAATCTGAATATTCAACAAAAACATGTAATGCTATGCAGCCATTGCGAATGACTGTGTTCTGCAGATAAAGCTTTGTGATGTGTTTGATTTCTATCTGAGTGAAATTGGTTACAATACAGTATTAGAGAATAATCCTATTTTGGTTTTTATAAACACATATATATAGGAAAATGTCTAGAAGAAAAATATTTCAAAATTTTTACCCGATTATCCCTAACAGGTGAAATTAGGAATAATGTACATTTTTTCCCTGATATTTTTTGTTCTATCTGCATTTTCTTGCTTTTCTACAAAGTTTTAACAACAGTATAAACAACTACCATTTATTAAGCATGCACTTTGTTCCAAGTACTGCATCAAGGGCTTTCTATACATTTCCTTATCTAATCCTTATACCTGACCTTATTGTATTTTATATCTCCGGATTTCCAGAGATATAAAATACAACCAAAATCTCAGAGATAGCTACTTGATCCATAATGTCCTTCTGGACACAAGTATACACATATATATGCTTTTATAAAATGCAGATCATAATGTACATATTATTTTATAACCTGTTGTCTTTCTTCACTTAAGAGTATCTTCAGAGTCATTTTTTAACATCCCTTAGCCTGACTGAATAACATGCCATTATATAACTACACCAAAATTTATCTAATCAATCCCCTATTGTTAGATATTTAGGGCTTCCCCCAATTTTGGGCTACTGAAACTATGTTGTGATGAATATATAAAATCTCTGCAAACATACTAGGATAAGTCATACAAATCGACAAGTTATTTGGTTATTTTTAAGGCTTTGGATATACAAATTACCAAATTGAGTGGTGCAGGATTTATCTTGAAATGTGAATATTTTCAATTATTCTATCTTATATTTTAGTTAGACCTTTTATCTAATAAGATTAAAATGCTCCATTCCTATACTATGAAAGGACATCCTCCTAGACTGAGTTGTCAAGTTGTTTCTCAGAGGGGTTTAATTATTCCTAAGGGGTCACTGCCTCCATCTGACTCCATCTTCATGTCTACTTCCCAGAAGATGCAACTGTAACTCCAGCCAGCAATTATCTGCTCATCAGTTCTTAATAGAGTTGCCTGAAATTTAATTGCTGGTTAAGTCTTGTACCTGTAATCCCAAAGCTATTTGTTTACACCTTTAAAGAAGTAATTTTAAACACCTAAAGAAAATTAATTTTAAAAATTCTGTGAAATACTATTACTGTCTGCTCACAAGCAATCATTCTTGTTTAGATCATCTGTGACTCCTCCTATGGTATCATTTTCTTTTAATAGTGATAATTGCTAGTAATATTATACAAGAAATAGAAGGAAAAAGTAGCACTTGAAGAAGAAACACATTTTTCTAAGAAGAAAATGCACAACTACAGCTACTTTATTGAAAGGCCTGTTTCTCACGTGGGAGAATGTACCTGGAGAGAGAAATAAGCAAACTGTATATCACCAGCACTATGAACACCAAATTCAATGATTAGAAATTTTCTATGGCATTTTGTTTCCCACGTCTCAGACTAAATTCTTCAAAATATGGTTCTTCCTAAATTAGACATTAATAAATAACTGTCTTTCAGGAGTATTTCTATTTTTATTTACATTTTTATCTTATAGCAGCACTGCTCCTTCCTTCCTCCCTCCCTTCCTCCCTCCCTTCTTCCCTCCCTCCCTTTCTTCCTTCCTGCCTTTTCTTTCATCAAAGCTAAAATTATAATCAAATGGGATGAAGAACCTATTTTTAATAGACTTTCAAAGCAAATACCTATTATCCTTAGTAGCCCATTCCAAAGCCAGGAGGCCCTTTCTTATCCCTGATTTTATTCCTTCATGCCCTTTAAATTTATTTCCTAGATAAAGACAGCAAGTGTTTATAATTATCTGAACAATAACTCAGGTCTTTGAAGATCACTATAAAGTCTTCTTCTGACAATAAACTTTGACCCTTTAGCTTTCTAACCTATTAATTTTTGTCAGATATATCTCCAAGTATCCACGGTTTATAATTAGTTGGGGTGGGGGCAGGTGTTGAGGCTGACCAGCACTGAATAAATTAACATTCCTATGTATTGCCTTCAAAAAACTGTCCCAACTCAATAATTTTTCCTCATAATAAATCATAAGCAAGTCTGAGTCCATTCTCCAAAATTCTAGTGTCAACAAAATGGGACCTTTTACATGCAGTTACTGAAGTAAAATGTAAGCCATGATTTTCCTGGACCAGCTCTGAGAAAATGTCTGTGCCACAGACTGGTAAAAATGGATGCTTTATTTGTTCAGTAAAGTTATTGAATGCTCATCCTGTATGTGCATGACGCTGTGCTGAGCAGTGTCCAAAATATAAAGATATAAAAGAAAAAGTCACTGAAAATAATAGGAAGAAATAAAAGGCTAGAGGATGCTATCAGTGGAATAATTTATATTATAAGGAACTCTATATCCAAGTATTCTCCTAATACCAATGTAAGAATTTCTCCAAAACACCTTATTACATTACAGACAAACTAGAAAAAGAAAGGAGAAAATCATGTCAAGTTAAGATCTTCATAATGAGGTATAAATGAGACTACCTTGCCTGCTCCAGTAGATCCAGCGACGGCCAACAACTGTCCTCTTTCTATATTGAAACTGATATCTTTCAGGACAGGAGCACCGAGAAGTGAGAAGTTACTGAAGAAGAGGCTGTTATCACCACTGGAAATTTTTCTATTGTTATTATTTTGTTTTGCTTTCTCAAATAATTTCCCAAATCCCTGTAAAAAAAACCAACAAACATGTTTTTCAGATATTTTCAATAGCTATTTGCATTATGTATGATTAGTTTGAAAAGCACATGGCACATGACCCATACTTTACAGCACACAATTGACAGCACATGATTTCTAGAGCACATAATCCAAAACATCTGAAAATTATAATAATAATTTCAATTTCTCAGATTCTTGCTCACCGCCAAATTTAATTAAAGGTATCTATCTACATATATAAAGGTATCTATCTATATATATGTGTGCGTGCGATGTAAATATATACACACACATAAATATATATCCTCTCCTATAGGCTGGGTACATAAACATAATTATTTAATCTTCAGTAGAATAACAATATATGAGGTAGATTTTATAATCCTCTTTCAAAGCTGTAGACTGTGACTCAAAGAAGTTAAGCAACTAAAGTCACGTAAGTAGTAGGCCTGAGTAGAATTACAACCCAGATCTTCTGCTCCATCATGCTGGTAGTACCTTCCTCTGAGAAGCTCAAAGCATTTCTTTAATTAGCTATTATTAAGTGTAAATATGATGATACTGCCATATGATTTGAATGAATTCCATTTTTGTAAGAGTAGCTGGGAGAAAGAATTCTCTTGTGAAAGTGCCCTGCTTCTATACTGCCCCATGGAAAGCTTTAGGGTAGTGGTCTTCAAACCAAAGTAAGCAGCACTACAGATTATCGGGAGGAAGGTAGTGCACACAGTTTTAACGGAATGTATTCCCACATCCTCATCATGCAAAAGTACTCCTTCCTAAAGTTAGTCTGCCTGAGAATTTGCCTGCTGTTTGTCATTTCTCTTTCCCACTTCCTGCTCACAATTGTCCTTCCCTCACTTTACACAGAAGAGGCAGCCTTCTCACTAGCCCTAAGTTTAGTTACATTGCATTTTCTGGAGTGTAAAAAGCTCAATAATACAAACAAGGGGACCGTAAGAGAATGATTTTCTCCTGAAAGGTGATCCCATAAAAGCAAAGCCAGAAATACTGAAGGAGGTAACATCTTATTTCACCCAAGTTTCAAACTGATGGCGATCTATGTGTCTTATCATCTCAGAATCAGATTTCAGAAATGAATTGAGAAATAAGATATTTTAATTAACTTATTATTTATTTAATTTTAATGGGTTAATAATTTAATACAAATTATTATCTGTATTTTAAAGTCAAGTCACACTTTCCTGACATAAAGCAAGTCACATTTAGCTGATTGGCTTGACAATGAGACCTGACTTCATAAATTCATTTATTTCCCATGAGATTGCACTGAAACTGCAGCTCCCAAGTTTTGAAAAAAATTATTTAACATATGAAAACAATATACAATAGACAAGAATTACATTCTTTGACACCACTTAAACCTATGTTGAAAAATTAGTTTTTAAGTTGAAAAGTCAACTTAAAATGTATCAGGTATACATAGTTTTTCAGAACTATTTTAGGGCATACATAAGCAATTAAGCTTAAAGACCACTGCTTGAATTCTTATGATATGGATGGCTAACATCCCTTTCAGTTAACAGATAACTAAAAGCAAAGCTTTTAAGAAGTAGGCAATGAAAAGTCTTTAAATGAGACAAAGGCATCTGTTATTCCTTTATTCATTTATTTAACTAATAGACATTTCTTGAGCATCACCTCTGTATTAAAGACCACTTCAGGGACTTCCCTGGTGGTCCAGCGGTTAACACTCCATGCTCCCAATGCAGGGGGCCTGGGTTCGATCCCTGGTCAGGGAATTAGATCCCGCTTGCGGCAACTAAGAGTCCACATGCTGCAACTAAAGATCCCCGAGGATCCCACGTGCCGCAACTAAGACCCAGCACAACCAAATAAACAAATAAATATTTTTTAAAAAGACCACTTCAAAAATCCCACATAGGAGAATAACATATGGATAGATATTAACACTGCAATGTGTTTAGTGCTACAACTGAAAATTCACACCAAGTCCTACAGGAGCACATTAGAGAAAGCAGCTGACTCAGTCTGGAATTTGACCAAGTAAATGACACAGTACTAGGCTATGAAGGATGTAAGTGGTTATTTCACAAGAGCAGGAAATAGTCTAGGTGTTCCAGGAAGAAGGATCTGCATGCACATTTTAGGCTTAAAAGAACAAAATACATCTCAGGAATGGTGAGTGGCTAGGTGAGATGTATATGGTAAGATGACAAAGGGTATCCTTGGTAAGGTGGGCAGTGCAGGCTATTAAGGGTCTCATGTGCCATGCTTAGAAATAGGACTTTTATCCAATAAACCCTTGGACCAATGGAAGGTTGTTTTTACTAATAACTTTAATTTCTGAGTACAGAAGTAAGACACTTATTTCAGGAAATTTGGTAAACAGAGGAAAGCAGCAAGAAGAAAAAAATAATCACCTGTAATCCTACCACTGAGAAGAAACCATGTTTAACATTTTAATGATACCCCTCCACTCCTTCACATATATATATATATATAAAATCATATATATGATATTTTACATTAAGGAAAAATTATACATAAGGTTTGTGACCTGCTTTTTCTGACTTACAATAAATCATAAATATTTTCACATACCATTAAACATTCTTTTAAATATAATTTTAAGTTGCAGGATAGTATCCAAGAGTATGGATAAACTATAAATAGTTCTCTATTTTTGACATTATATGGTTTTCTTTTTAACTTAATAATTCTGTGATGCATGGACTTTGCCATAAATCTTGGAGCAAATCTCTTTTTTTTAATATGTAAGTATAAATTCCCAAACGTGGGATTTCCAGGGCAAAAGGTATAGCAAAAATTCTAAGCCTTTTGAAAAGTAGCTCCAAATTTTCCTCCATTAAGGTATGAGAGTGCTAGATTTGAGGAACCATTATCAACACTGTTGCTTTCTGGTTTGGGATTTATTTTGTTTTGTTTTGTTCTGTTTTTTCTGTTTTATAGGTGAAAATGGAATCTCACTATTGATCTTATTTTTATTTGATACCTAGTAAAGTTGAACATGTTCCATGTTTACAAGTCCCCTGTGGTTGTCAGAGGAAGGATTATGATATCCTTTGCCTTTACTTCAGTCTCTGTCTCATCTTCTCAACTAGCTGGGTAATAACTCATGACATTCTGAATTTCAGTCTCCTGAGTTGTTGAGGGTTTTAAATGAGGTAATATATATGAAAGTATTTTGTATACAGTAAAGCATTAGTCCATTTCTTTTAATTAGAGGCAGAGAAACCTAGGCTGACCTTTTGGCTCTCTCCTAACCAGTTGTATAACCTTGTTCTAGTTACTTAAACTCCCTAAAGCTCAGCTTCCTAATACATAAATAGAAATTGTGCCTATTCAGTTTGTGTGGTGTGAGGGAAGAGTCATATATAACTCATCAGGGACTTGCCTCTTGAATAACTGGGTGAACGGTGACATCATCAAATGGGTGGAGAAGACAATGGAAGGAGCAGATTTATGAAGCTTGGGGAGTGATAAATGTGGGTGCTTGAGGAGCTTGCAGGGAATTTGGAAATAATGTATGAAGTTCAGGAAAGAAACTGGGGCTAGAGATTTGCCTTTGAGAGTCATCAGCACATTGATGTCAGGTGAGCCTGAGTCACCCAGAGAGTATGAAATGCCAGAAGGAAGCCTAGGTGCAGACACAGTGGCCCATCACCATTGAAGAGGCAGGCAGGGAAGACTTAGAAGTCATGGTCGGAATATAAGATGACATGGAAAGAGTGGTTCACTAAAGCTAAGTTAAATAAGTATTTTTAAAAGAAAAGTTTTAATGTATTGGTAAGGGCAGAATCCAGATTGCAGCAGGGAAAAGTCATAAAAGATGACGAAGTAAGAACAGCTTTGATGGCAAAAGGAAGCAGAATGATAAAGCTTGGAGGATGAGGCTGGGTGGGCAAAAGTCAGAAAAGGAATTTTTTTAACTTGAAAATATTTCAATGTGAAAAGGAGTCAGTTGAAAAAATGATGTTAAAACTTGTAGAGAGAGACTAATTGCTGGCCCCATGTCCTGAGAAGACGAAACAAGATGATAACGGTTTAGTCAAAGGCAGGAGGAAGCATACATCTTTCACTTAGATAAGAAAGAGAAGAAAAAAATAATCCCAAGGGTTAAGAAAGAAGTTATAAGTATTCATACATGATGCTGCATATTTTGTAGCATCTATATATTTTCTCTATATCTTACAGAAGTCAAGGCCATCTGCTGGGGGTGAGCAGAACCTAGGAGAGATTGGGAGTTTCAGGAAAGTGGTAAAAATCTGGAAAAGCTTTTAGAGAAATGGTAAAGAAAATTAACTAAATACAAATGAAAAGATCTCCCAAGAAAGTTTATAGGCCCATTTGAAGTTGAAAC
Organism: Neophocaena asiaeorientalis asiaeorientalis; assembly: GCF_003031525.2. Lineage (NCBI taxonomy): Eukaryota > Metazoa > Chordata > Mammalia > Artiodactyla > Phocoenidae > Neophocaena > Neophocaena asiaeorientalis. Next base: position 7,795,815 of record NW_020174561.1, read on the forward strand.
AATAACTGTATAAAACTTATAACTGACTAGAGTATATGATTTTCCCAGATAGCACCTCCTTCGTCAAAGATAACAAGTGAATGTTTTGTAGCAAAAGATTCAGTGAAAGGAAAAGGGAATTGAGGGTGCTGCTGGGAGAAGAACTGAAGTGACTGGTGTTGTCATTGGTGAAGGTTAAACCAGGAGTGGTCCAAAAGGGAGAACTAAGGAGCCTAGAAATCTTCATGAAATTGGAAGGCAGTAAAGGTGGGATGAAGAGACTGAGAGAGCTACGGTTAGGAAATTCTGAACTAAGAAAGAGATTCCAGAGTGTGACATTTCTAAAGTGGAGTAAGTCTAGGTGCTCACCAAGCTCAGCATGTGACCATGAAAGGAAGCTTCTGAACTAACTGTAAAATGTAAGTTCTGAGGACAGTACTGGAAGGATTTCTCATATGGGTGCTGACGTTTCAGACATGATGGCAGAGATTTAACAAGCACCACTATCCTGGGTAAATATCATCAAAGGGTGTCCAGAATTTGACAGCTGACAGAGTCTGGAGGATGAGGATACAGCCAGATGGAAGGTTCACTGAAAGAGTTGTAGACTGTGACATTTGGGTCCAAAACCTGACTTCAGCCCTTGCCTGTTCTGTGAGCTGAGCCAGGTTCTGTAACCTTCCTAAGCCTCCATTCCCTTATCAGCAAAATGGAAACATTAAGATTTCATCATAGGAATGTTATGAGAAATAAGACAAAATATATAAAGTGCTTATCTAGTACCTGGCAGATTGTAAGGGCTCAAGCATGCTACCTATTTTATTAGATGAAAGCAGAGTGAAATGGAGATTAGAAAAACAATTGTCTGTAAGTACTGTCAAACTTCTTATTTTTCTTCATGCCTAGAAAGGCATTTGAAATTCCTAAAATCAAAGAAGTAAAATCAACCTGATCCACACACCTCTCCACAATTTTTCTGGGCAGATAAAGAATTATTCTCTTACCTATGTCTAAAAAAATGAAGTATAGTAAAGCCCTTGAGGTCAAGTTACTTATGTAAATAAAACCAATTTAAGATATTGTGAAATATGTAGAAGTGGGACATTGGTTTCATAACTCCTATGTTTACTCAACATAAAAAAATGATAAGGAAAGAGGAACTCAACAGGTATTCTCAATAATCAAATATTACTTCTTTAGAAGCTGAAAAATCATTGATAATATTTTTTCTGACCACGAGAAATATTTACTACAGAATTTTTAGTAGTGAATTAAAATAAGTAAAAATAGTAGAAAACAATACATTGGTCTATTTCTCATACACCTTTATGGTGACTGGTGGATGTAAATTGCATTGGATTGGAACTTGAGATCAGAGAGGGTAGCATTTAGTGAGGAACTATTATGTGCATGGTACTATGCTGAATACTTTCCATAAGTTATCTCAGTCAATCCTCACAACAAACTTGCAAGGTATATATTAATATTCCCATTTTATAGATGAAGAACAAGAGGCTCCACAAAGTTCAGTAACTTGGTCTAGATTACACAGATAGTAAACAGCAGAACCAGGATTCAAACCCTGCTCTATCTGGCTCCAAAATCTATGAGCTTTGTATTACTTCCTAATTTGTTATGTGACACAAATTACATGACTTAGCGAAAAATAACGAGGCTTGCGTATCGTATTTAATATTCCTGGGCCTCTACCTCTTAATCTATAAAATAAGTTCTATCATCATGCTAACTTTATTGCCCATTTGGATGAAAACCAGAACCACAAACAAGCAAAGCTTAAATATTTAGAACAAACAAAAACAAAAAATATCTGACCTCCTCCCAGAAGGCTGTTACATTCTCCATCACTACTTCTGTAGTTGTTAAGTTATATTCCAGTGTCTTATATTCTTGCTTTTGTAAGAAATCCTGTTTGCAAAAGAGAGCAAAAACGTATTGCAGAACCAGGATACCATTAATACATTATTACATCTATTTTACACTCTAATAGTGATGCATTCTGTACTTGGATTTTATGAATTATATTAGAAATTGTTTCTTAATAAAATAATTTTATAAGTGTTCTAAAGTTAATTTGCCAAGTACTAGAATTAATCATTTTGAAATGTAATATTTTAAAAAATGTTTTTATACATTAGATTTTTAACATACCACTGATTCATCCTTGTACTATTACATGTTAACCTTAGTCATGAATTTATAAAGCACGCCTGAATTACCCACCAATTGCCTCAATTCAACATTAAGAGAGAGAAAACTATTATCTTCCTCTTTATAGCACCCTCCTTACTAGAGGCATCATTAGCATCACTTCTCTGGGTTAAGTAAAGGTGTGAAGATCTGATATAACCGATTTTAGGGCATCAAACTTTGATTCTAAAAGAAGGGCTCTATTAGCGACTCAGAATCACAGTGCTCCTAGAGATGGTGGGAGCATGAGGAAGAATTAGGTTTATGCATCCTGAAGTCTTCTTCACAGGAGGCAGTTTTAAAAGTCTTGTCCTTGCTAACTTTTTCCCTTCTCGCCTCTTCCATTCACTCACTATCTTTATTTTGGTTTCCCTCTTTTTCTCCCAGTTTTGTTTTTAAGATCTGTTTCTCTGTCTGTATTCCTGTTTAGTGAATCTGTTTCTCTGATGCATTCTCTTTGGGTCTCTATGTCTGTTTCTCTCTCTCTTTCTCTGTCTCCCCACCTCCTCTCACATGGCTGTGATGGACTAACAGAAGAAATAAGACTAGTCCCAGAGCTGCCATGGTTCTGAGCTACATTCACCAATTTGTCTAAATTGCAGATCTCAAACTCACATATTTTCAAGATGATAAAACTAAGGAAGGTGGCTAAGTAGAGACTGTGATGAACTGGAGTGGGCAGACCCTCTCTGAGTGGGGAGCTGCCACAGCTTGTGAGGGAAGAGGACCCAGTTTACGGTATACTTCAAATTTTCAAAAGAGGCTGAAGACATGATTTGTTGTATATGTGACAGCACACAATTTTTAAATGCTGCCAACTAATTCAAATGCATTGTTTTAGGTTGTTTTGTTTTGTTTTTGAATGTAAAGGTCAAATAAAACAGGTCAAGGGCCAAAATTAAGTCCATGGGCCACCATTTGCAAACTCTGGCCTAGGCTAAATAATGGCAGAACTACCTAAAAGTGGCTCACCCTTCACCCCCATTTTTAAAATTTATGTCACAATGATTTATTTTCTGGTTAAATATTTAAATGGATATCAAACAAGTATAATAAAACATTTTGAACTGCATATTAATTATAAAAATTAAAACTACACCCAAGGTTATGGTGCTGATTCTGTTAGCTTTGCATTAATCGAGTCTCATTACCTGAGGACTTTAGAACCTCTCTTCAAAATTACCAGCTACATCACCTTGCTGATATTTTAAGGTAATTAATGTATCACAAAATGCCACTGTCATCCATCATACAGTCCAGAAAAACACTTGGAAAAGTTTAAGGTGAACACTCCTATAGTGTTAGCTGGAAAAACGTATAACTTCCGGATGAATCTGCCACCAGCATTTTGCACATTTGCCAAGTTCATTAGAACTGCTCTACTGATTGATTACTTGAATAAAAATCTCCAGAACACAGAAACAATATTTTCTTCAATTTCTCTGACTTAAGAGAATTTCACAGGCCTTCATTTTATTTCACTAGGCTTTCATTACAAGGGCTCATTAGACCACATACAGACATCAAGAGAGGAAATACTGTGCATCAAACAGGCCCAAGGCCAAGAATACCTCTCCAGAGAGTTTGCTCATGAGAAAAGCTCTAAACTGTTCTAAATTCATTGTGTATGATGCCCCATTTTGGTACATTACCTGTATTTTGTTTATTGCTCCAAGAGAATCATACCAAGTTTGTACAGCCCAGGGGAACTGCCGAGTGACTGCCATGCGCAGAACGATGCAGAATGAGATGGTTGTGAATATTTTTCGAAGGCCGATTCCATTAAGCAGTGCATAAGGAAACACAGATAAAAACACTACAAAGAACCCTGAGAAGAAGAAGGCTGAGCTATTGAAGTATCTCACATAGGCTGCCTTCCGGGTCAGTTTCAGTTCTGTTCTATAAAAAAATAAATAAGATTTGGGATGCTTATTTACTTTTCAAATATCAGGCATCTTGGAATTAAAAATCTGAACATAGACTCTCAAATCTTTCTCTCTGTGTTCTGATCCTTGTTCTACCCTGCATAGCTGTGTGACCTTGTGCAAGTTATATAACCTCTCTGGGCCTCAGTTACCTTATTTGAAAGGGAGATGGATCATAATGAATGTACCAGTGTCTTGCATATAATACCTATAAATATTATTTTTAAATTACAATAATCTTAATAATTATTACTATAATTATTATTTTTATATCTTTATTCACTTCTTTATTAATTTTTAAGATTAATGACACTGATAATTTTTTGTTTGTTGGTTGGTTGGTTGGTGTTTTAAGTAATTAAGTGTGGATATGAGAATAATGACTTATAAAGGAAAAAGACAATTCTGGGATTCCCTAACGGATTGTTAACATTTTAGAAGTTCTAGCTTGACTTTGGGGAACCTTGAAAATAACATATAAGCCATAGAGGAGTGGTTCTCAAGCCTTAGCATGAGTAAAAATCACCTGAGAAACCTGTTAAAATGCAGAGTTTCAGGCCCACCACTCAGAGAAACTGACTGAGTCTGCAGTAGGCCTCCAGAATCTGCAAATGGGGCCTCCCTGAGGGCGCAGTAGTTAAGAATCCACCTGCCAATGCAGGGGACACGGGTTCGAACCCTGGTCTGGGAAGATCCCACATGTCGTGGGGCAACTAAGCCTGTGCACCACAACTACTGAGCCTGCGCTCTAGAGCCCGCAAGCCACAACTACTGAGCCCATGTGCCACAACTACTGAAGCCCATGTGCCTAGAGCCCATGCTCAACAAAAGAAGCCACCGCAATGAGAAGCCTGTGCACTGCAAGAGAGTAGTAGCCCCTGCTCGCCACAACCAGAGAAAAGCCCACACTCAGCAACAAAGGTCCGATACAGCCAAAAGTAAATAAATAAATAAATAAATAATTTAAAAAAAAAGAACCCAAGTGATTCTGTTACAGGTAATTTTTGAAAAATTATAAGTGAGCAGATGCTGCATCCTCCCTGTCTCTCTCCCTTCAGTATAATTATTTGCAATCATACTTCTGATCCTTTAGTCTGAACTACAAATGTGAACAATTTTTTTAACACACGCAGAAGAGGTTTAAATGCACCAATAAGCAGAAAACAGGGAGTGCAGAGGCTGGTGAGAAGAGAAGACAATGTTGCCTTCAACCTCCGTCCTACTCTTCCAGGACCATCAAAACTAGAGTCACTTGTGATCCTCCTATTCAGCTCTTGCAAGGGAAAGAGCAAAGATAAAACAGACAAGTAGAGAGTGCTGGTGGGAAGTAGCAATAGCTGCGCCCGGCATTTAGTTCCACATGCTTGTACAACTCAGAAAAGTTCTCATTCTCAAGTTGTAGAATTCAGAGGAAATCTTTTTTTTTTTTAAGTCTGAAAAAAATGTAATCCGGAGCCCTCTGATGAAGAAAACGAAGTTCAGTGCTCCCAATCTACATTGTGACTCCCAGTCTAATGTGGTCTAGCCTACCTATTTTAATTATTTGGTATTGAAGGCAGATTATGACTTGGGAATCTCACTGGGGTGTGACTCTCAGCTCTCCTGGTTATAGCTATGCCATCTTAAGCAAGTTTCTCTTTCCTCTGATCCTATAGAATCCACATCTACAGCAGAGAAACATAATATCTCCCTTGTGGAATTGCTGCCAAGATAAAAGAGAGCACAGCACAGGGCCTTGCACTTAGAATCTACATGTGTGTTGCTAATCTTCAACAGAAAGAAGAACACTATTGGCTAGGCTTATATGTTTTCAATGCTAGAAAATACTGTTTAAAAAAATGTTAATAAATTTGTCAAAATTGTTGTGTATTATAAACAGTTGAGGAAAATGAAAGAAGTGGTACTATAAAAATAATGGACTCAGAAACATCTACAAGAGAAGGAGTACTTCCCCAAACTTCTGCTACCAGCGTCCTTGTCCTCACGGTGAGACACCCCCCACCTCTGCAGGAGACCCTACCACACTAGCAGAAACTGAAACTCAGCAAACAATCTGCTGCTGACAATCAAGTCAATTTTGTGATATTTAAAACTTTTACTGAGAGGGCAGACAGGAGAAGCAAGAAGAACTACAATCCTGCAGCCTGTGGAACAAAAACTACATGCATAGAGAGATACAAAAGATGAAAAGGCAGAGGGCTATGTACCAGATGAAGGAACAAGGTAAAACCGCAGAAAAAAAACTAAATGAAGTGGAGACAGGCAACCTTCCAGAAAAAGAATTCAGAATAATGATAGTGAAGATGATCCAGGGCCTCGGAAAAAGAATGGAGGCAAAGATTGAGAAGATGCAAGAAATGTTTCACAAGGACCTAGAAGAATTAAAGAACAAACAAACAGAGATGGACAATACAATAACTGAAATGAAAACTACACTAGAAGGAATCAATAGCAGGATAACTGAGGCAGAAGAATAGATAAGTGACCTGGAAGACAGAATGATGGAATTCACTGCTGCAGAACAGAATAAAGAAAAAAGAATGAAAAGAAATGAAGACAGCCTAAGAGACCTCTGGGACAACATTAAACACAACACATTCGCATTATAGGGGTCCAAGAAGGAGAAGAGAGAGAGAAAGGACCAGAGAAAATATTTGAAGAGATTATAGTCGAAAAATCCCCTAACATGGGAAAGGAAATAGCCACCCAAGACCAGAAAGCACAGAGTCCCATACAGCATAAACCCAAGGAGAAACACGCTGAGACACATAGTAATCAAATTGGCAAAAATTAAAGACAAAGAAAAATTATTGAAAGCAGCAAGGGAAAAATGACAAGTAACATACAAGGGAACTCCCATAAGGTTAAGAGCTGATTTCTCAGCAGAAACTCTACAAGCCAGAAGGGACTGGCATGATATACTTTAAGTGATGAAAGGGAAGAACCTACAGCGAAGATTACTCTACCCAGCAAGGATCTCATTCAGATTCGATGGAGACATCAAAAGCTTTACAGACAAGCAAAAGCTAAGAAAATTCAGCACCACCAAACCAGCTCTACAACAAATGCTAAAGGACTTCTCTAAGTGGGAAACACAAGAGAAGAAAAGGACCTACAAAAAAAAAAATCAAAACAATTAAGAAAATGGTCATAGGAACATACATATCGATAACTACCATAAACGTGAATGGATTAAATGCTCCAACCAAAAGACACAGGCTTGCTGAATGGATACAAAAACAAGAGCCATATATATGCTGTCTACAAGAGATCCACTTCAGACCTAGGGACACACACAGACTGACAGTGAGGGGATGGAAAAAGATATGCCATGCAAATGGAAATCGAAAGAAAGCTGCAGTAGCAATCCTCACATCAGATAACATAGACTTTAAAATAAAGAATGTTACAAGAGACAAGGAAGGACACTACATAATGATCAAGGGATCACGCCAAGAAGAAGATATAACAATTGTAAATATTTATGCATCCAACATAGGAGCACCTCAATACATAACGCAACTACTAACAGCTATAAAAGAGGAAGTCAATAATAACACAATAATAATGGGGGACTTTAATACCTCACTTACACCAATGGACAGATCATCCAAAATGAAAATAAATAAGGAAACAGAAGCTTTAAATGACACAATAGAACAGATAGATTTAATTGATATTTATAGGACATTCCATCCAAAAACAGCAGATTACACTTTCTTCTCAGGTGCGCATGGAACATTCTCCAGGATAGATCACATCCTGGGTCACAAATCAAGCCTCAGTAAATTTAAGAAAATTGAAATCATATCAAACATCTTTTTTGACCAGAACACTATGAGATTAGAAATGAATGACAGGGAAAAAAAACGAAAAAAACATAAACACATGGAGGCTAAACAATATATTACTAAATAAGCAAGAGGTCACTGAAGAAATCATAGAGGAAATCAGAAAATCCCTAGAGACAAAGGACAATGAAAACACAACCATCCAAAACCTATGGGATGCAGCAAAAGCAGTTCTAAGAGGGAAGTTTATAGCTATACAAGCCTACTTCAAGAAACAAGAAAAATCTCAAATAAAAAATCTAACCTTACACTAAAGGAACTAGAGAAAGAAGAACAAACAAAACCCAAAGTTAGCAGAAGGAAGGAAATCTAAAGATCAGAGCAGAAATAAATGAAATGGAAACAAAGAAGACAATAGCAAAGATCAATAAAACTAAAAGCTGGTTCTTTGAGAAGATAAACAAAATTGATAAACCATTAGCCAGAATCATCAAGAAAAAGAGGGAGAGGACTCAAATCAATAAAATTAGAAATGAAAAAGGAGAAGTTACAACAGACACCACAGATATACAAAGCATCCTAAGAGACTACTACAAGCAACTCTATGCCAATAAAATGGACAACCTGGAAGAAATGGACAAATTCTTAGAAAGGTATAACCTTCCAAGACTGAACCAGGAAGAAATAGAAAATATGAACAGACCAATCACAACTAATGAAATTGAAACTGTGACTAAAAATCTTCCAACAAAAGTCCAGGACCGGATGTCTTCACAGGTGAATTGTATCAAACATTTAGAAAAGAGCTAACACCCATCCTTCTGAAACCCTTCCAAAAAATTATGGAGGAAGGAACACTCCCAAACTCATTCTATGAGGCCACCATCACCCTGATTCCAAAACCAGACAAAGATACTACAAGAAAAGAAAATTACAGACCAATATCACTGATGAATATAGAACATATATGTGGAATGCAGAAAAATGGTACAGATGAACCGGTTTGCAGGGGAAAAGTTGAGGCACAGATGTAGAAAACAAACGTATGGACACCAAGGGGGGAAAGCCATGGGGGTGGAGGTGGGTGTGGGAGTGTGATTAATTGGGAGATTGGGATTGACATGTATACACTGACGTGTATAAAATGGATGACTAATAACAACCTGTTGTATAAAAAAATAAATAAAATAAAATTTAAAAATTAAAAAAAAAGGGAATGAGAGCATGTCCTTCTACTCTGCCATCTTGAGTCAATCTCCCTATGACTTTAGTCTTGTTAATTAGAATACATCATTAGAATGCTTAATTGTATACCCTGATATGGACATTTACAAATAAAAATAAATAATTGCTCCTGAGTGAAATAAAAGACTTGGAGTTTCTTAAAAATAAAAAAAAAGAACATATATAAGACTCACCTAGAAAGCAGTACTCACCATAATAAAATCACTAACACTATGAGTCATAAAAATATTTTATCTTATAAGAAAAAATTGAAAGTGACTTTTTATTACCAGAGAGCAATAAAGAAGTAGATTTTCAGGGAGTGTTACACAGCCTTTTGCCCAGTGCAGCAGTGGCCCAGGCTGAGGTCATCCCTTTGCAGCGCATCCTGCCAATCTCTTCCAGAACATTCTATTTGCTCTTTTGAGTAGAAGCAATTCTTGCTTTCCCATATTTACGTCAGCACTTTGCAGCCTTTTCAGGTAAAAATTTCATGCCAGATTAAGGAACCGGATTATGCAAGTTAAAACCAAACATTTGCTATTAGAATTGGTTAAACAAAAATACAGAATAGGAAGGACGGATTTCATCTTTTGAGGAAGAGGAGAAAAGAAACCCAAAGTCAAGAAAAATCAGCACCTAGAATGATCTGACCAGGAGTTTACCCTGAAGCTTGAGAAAACCAAATTCTCTGATAATCTCCTCATCATCCTGGTTATGCCTGTGCCTATAGGCATTTAAGAGTGACCCAGGGGCAAGTGTGATGGAAAACTCACTTGTTAATGAGAAAAACCTTCAACCAACTAAACAAGATCTTTAAGGATGTTTCTGGAAAGAAAATATAATTTCTTTCCTGGATTTGTCTTGAAAGGCATAATAAAAACAGGTGACCAATTATGTTTGGGCAATAAATATGCTTTTACTCTTTCTATTTACACCGCAAAGGACTTAACATTTCAGCATTTCTTTTGTTGTTCCAATCACACACCTGCAGCTCAGTTACCACTGTCTACTGGAATCAGCAGCCTGATATCCTGAATAACCCATATTCACAGCATCCAAAATGCGACTCTTCCCTTTAGTACCTTTTTTCCCCAAGAAACTCTCATGAGCTAATTCATCTTGAAATTATTTGCCCTTTAACAGAAGATCTATGCCCACTGAATCTCAGAGAGCCTTTTTTTTTTGGATTGCAATTTGTAGAACATGGAACTTGACTGAAGAAAAATGGTCACAGCTATAGATATGCCCTAGTTTATATTTTGTCCAAAATTTTCTCAGTAACAGTATCTCTCAGTCTGTGCTGTACTTTTTTCCTGGCTATAATCTTTACTAATCAGTGAGAGAAAGGTTATCTGAGGTAAAACAAGACCAGATATGTAGACGGTTGCCAAGTACTGATTCTACTTCGGGTGGCGGCTTTCATTGAACTGATTTCTCAAGTGGAGGGTTTATAGAAACACAATGTATAGATATTACCCTGTATTACTCTTAAGTTAAGGAAGAACAAACATATTTTAAACAAACAGAAGGGTTTGTTTTTTGTTTGTTTTTCATGAGCCATAACATATAAATTAAGGAAGCTATAATACTAGAGAATCATTTATTTGGTTCAGAATCATATCCTTATTACTCTAGCAGTTCCATTTAAGGTTTCAATCAGTCTCTAGAATCATGATCATTATTTTAGTCAATAAGTATATTAAGCAGCTATAAGCACATACAGGCAATTCTTTCATAAGGGATACATATCCTTGTAGCGCAAAATAGCATACTTAATCACCTATGTAAAAACGATAGCCCCATGAAAATGACATTAAGCCACTAACACATGAATATTGATATAACTTAATACAACTGTTTGGTTGTCAGAAATTTCAAATATGAGCTGAAGTCCACTCTGACATACTCATTTTTATTTATTTAATTATTATTATTATTTTTTTTTTTTTGCGGTACGCGGGCCTCTCACTGTCGTGGCCTCGCCCGTTGCAGAGCACAGGCTCTGGAAGCGCAGGCTCAGCGGCCATGGCTCATGGGCCCAGCCGCTCTGCGGCATGTGGGATCTTCCCAGACCGGGGCACCAACTCGTGTCCCTGCATCGGCAGGCGGACTCTCAACCACTGCGCCACCAGGGAAGCCCAAGACATACTCATTTTTAACATGTTAAACCTTAATTGGCTAATTCAATTGATACTGAAATTATCAGAATGACTTACTGTCTTAGGTTTTCAATTATTTTTTCCATTGCTTCTTCCCAGCAGTAGGCCTTAACCGACTGGATATTTTCAATCATTTCTGACGTGATCACCAGTCTTTCATTAATCTTTCCAGCTCTCTGATCTCTGTAAATAATCCATCCACCAATCAAATACTTAGTAAAAACAAGTCAAAATGTCCACTAAGAACTGCCCAAGCTTTTAAGAAAAGCCACATTTCTTTTATTAAATGAATATTTATTTTATTATCAAATATATAGTAACAAAAATAGTAACTGTCATTTAGTAAATGCCTATAACTTAATACAACTGTTTGGTTGTCAGAAATTTCAAATATGAGCTGAAGTCCACTCTGACATACTCATTTTTATTTATTTAATTATTATTATTATTTTTTTTTTTTTGCGGTACGCGGGCCTCTCACTGTCGTGGCCTCGCCCGTTGCAGAGCACAGGCTCTGGAAGCGCAGGCTCAGCGGCCATGGCTCATGGGCCCAGCCGCTCTGCGGCATGTGGGATCTTCCCAGACCGGGGCACCAACTCGTGTCCCTGCATCGGCAGGCGGACTCTCAACCACTGCGCCACCAGGGAAGCCCAAGACATACTCATTTTTAACATGTTAAACCTTAATTGGCTAATTCAATTGATACTGAAATTATCAGAATGACTTACTGTCTTAGGTTTTCAATTATTTTTTCCATTGCTTCTTCCCAGCAGTAGGCCTTAACCGACTGGATATTTTCAATCATTTCTGACGTGATCACCAGTCTTTCATTAATCTTTCCAGCTCTCTGATCTCTGTAAATAATCCATCCACCAATCAAATACTTAGTAAAAACAAGTCAAAATGTCCACTAAGAACTGCCCAAGCTTTTAAGAAAAGCCACATTTCTTTTATTAAATGAATATTTATTTTATTATCAAATATATAGTAACAAAAATAGTAACTGTCATTTAGTAAATGCCTCCCATGTGCCAGACACTGTATTAGATGCATGTCATACATTATGCCTAATCCTTCTGACAACCTAACAGAGGTGATTACCTCCATTTTAAAGACAAAAAAACCCAGAAACACAGTGGCTGAAGCAGCTTGACACAGGTCATGTAACTAGTAAGCGTGCAATCTGGGATTCAAACTAAGAGCTATTTGACTCCAAAATTTGTACACTTTCTATCATACTCTAGCTGGCACACTAGAAGTCCTCTTTCATAAGCAGTGACTGGTGTCACCGATTCATTCTGTAATAAAAAGCAACTAAGGCTGCGGTGTGATGATTCATGAACCAGGGTAGAAAAAGCCTATAAACTCTCCCCAAAATATATGTATTCCCTCCCATTCACATAAATGTTTTATCCATTGTACCTAAATCTCTGATGTGCAAAAAGTGAACTCGATGGTAACATATTTATAAAGAAATTCTATAGACTAACAAGCAAAAACATGTCCACTTGATATAGAAAGTATTATTTATGTCATGAAAATAGTTCCTTTTTTGTGACGCCTAGCAAGGAGATCTCAGTTCAGTGCATAGAGAAGTTCTGGTTTTATTAGAGTGGGCTTTTGGAAAACCTCATTTAAAACCCTTTCAAACTATGTAAATAAGAGCGCTACCTGTACTTCATCATCATTTTCCCTAATCCGGCTTGAAAAAGGGCAAGGACTATGAGAAAAGCAAGTCCACAGAAGGCGCAGGCCTGTAACAACTCCCAGAGCAGCCCCATCAGCAGCGTCACTTGCAAAGGAGCAATCCACACGAAATGTGCCAGTGCAAGTCCCTGAAAAATAAAATCACAGTGAAAACCACTGACATTTTTTCCTCCATGCCCAAAACAAAGGAAAAACAATCAAAGAAGAAAGAAATCAAGCACAGTGAGCTCATACAATCAAACACTTCATGGTTCTGAACACACTAAAATCTAGGTATTCACCACATGGAACACGTAGCAATGTGCTTAAACATTCTATGCATAGGGTTTCCCCCCAAACAAACTTCAAGTCACTGTGATCTTTTTCCAGTGGAATTGCATGGTGATTGAAGAATTTATTTTAAATAACTTACTTCTGTGTGGATAAAGCAAGAGCCATGACACAGAACATGAGAGAACAAAAGCCTCTTCAGAAGTTCAATCTACACAACTGTACAACCCTATCACCTGACAATATATTCAGAATACATGCATGCTCAATTCAACAGTAATTTATTTAGCACCTGCTAAGGGTTTGAAATCATGTAAAATACTAGAAATACAAAGGTAAATAAAACAATCTGTCCTCAAGGACCTTGAATTTTATTGTGACAGAAGACAGCACTGAACAAGAATTGCTCAGAGTATCATACTCAGCCAAAGTAAATAACTGATTTAAAGTATTAAAAGGAAACAAGGTCTGATAGGGACTGAATTTTAAAAAAGCCTCATAAATACAAAGCAAGCTGAGGTGCCCTTGAGTTGGGCGGTTCCGTGAGACCCCAAAATGGCACTCTGCTACACAACTTAGCCTTCTCAGTTTTCAGAAATAGGGAAGGTAGGGATGCTTATGACTTAATCACTTCTTACTGTTATCTGACCCAGAAAACCTTTGGGTTTGTATGAGTTATAATAAAGATGCATAAAAGATTAAATCAGTAGGTACATACTTCATCAAATTTGTTCAGGTTGTTGGAAAGGAGACTAACAAGTTGTCCAATACTTATTTTATCTAGAACACGGCTTGACAACTTCAAAGTCTAAAAGGAAAATGGGAAGTTAGATGTTGTCAATGAACAATAGACAAATATATTTATAAGTAATGTTACAATACAGCTGAGGAATTAGGTAACTATGCACACATTTTTAAGTTAAGGTAATGAAAATTATTTTATGTTCATCTAACTCAGTGTCTACTCAGATTTATAAATATTTCTCTTTACAACAAATATTACACTGGCATGCCTCTTCTTATTTTATTTTACAGTATCTAGAGAGGAGTAACTATTTTTTCTAATCCAAAATGGGAACAACATTGTACTTAAATATTCATTTATATACTGTAGAGGGGTTTTTTTTGCTTTTGTTTGTTTTTATAAAAGATGGAACCAAAGGCAGTGAAATTTGAGATTAATACCTTGGCCTTACAGGGAACTATATTCAATATCTTGTAATAACCTATAATGGAAAAGAACTGAAAATATATATATATATCTATGTCACTTTGCTGTATACTTGAAACTAACACAATATTGTAAACCAACTATACGTCAATAAAAAAAATTTGTTTTAATAAAATCTTGGCCTTAAATTTTTCATGTGATCTTATAGTAACTGTGTTGAATAAAATTACTGTTAGTCAATAAAATTATATTACAAATAATTTAGTCATTAATAATTTTGTGAAAGATTACATTAATAATTCTTAAATTTTACAAAGAAAAATATATCCATCTATACAAAATAGAATTTTTATGTAGATAAATTATTATTATGAAAGATCACAGTCATACTTTGCCTATAAAATTTAATAAGAATTGATTTGCCATTAGATGGCTTTGACTGAAGAGTACCTATCTAATATTCGCTTCAACTGAATCCCTCACATATGTATTGAGCACTTAGTAGATACAAATCACTATATTCAAGGCTTCAGGGATTATTGTTAAGATTTCTTAAACATAATTCTTGCCTCAAGATAACCTAGTACATACATAACTAAATATGATAAATTAGTTAAAGGGAGTAGATAGAATAAAATAGGGTGATTAAGAGAAAGTTCCCATATCTGGTTATAAAAATCTGCAAATATTTTATCGAGGTTGAATTTTAAGATGGGTGTGTAATAATGAATAGCATTTAGATAAGCACAGATGAATAAGGAATAAAGCAGTTAATTCCAAAATGCTATTAGAGCAATATGGGGCAGGGGCGGGGGGGAATCCATTGAGCTGGATGACACATGACTTGGTAACATACTCAGTCTCAGGTAACTTGAGACTGGGCTTAACATGGGTTCCACATGGCTTAACATGGAGTTTATGTGCATAATAAACAGTGAATATCTGTTCACTCTAGTTAACTTTATCTTCTTGAAATTCACAGGCAAAGCTCAATCTAGTTTGTATTTAGATTCATTATTTAAAATATAATTTGAATGTATCATGGTTACAGATTTTGGAACAAAGAAAACTAGGCTCTATTACAAAATCTGGAACAATGTGGGAAGAATTAGTGGCTGCCTGCCACATGGATGAGACTGGTCAGATATGGTACCAGTTTATTTTAGGGACCAAACCACAGCCACATGGAGATGAAATTGTATTCTTTGGTGATGACGTTAATGCAGGTCAATAGGTGTGGCTAGAGGGGTAAAGAAAATGTGTAAGAACACAGATAATCAATGTTGAAAAAGGACAGACACAACTTCTAACTTTTCATCAATGCATTCTGGGTCTGAAAGCACATATATCACTGTGTTTGTGCTAAACATTATGTATGAACTTATTCAAAAACTAACCTGCTCCTTCTTTGATCTCCCCTCCCCTTAGCCCAGAGCACTTCATGTTTCTCTCTGCCTATGTAACACAATTTGACTTGATATATTATTTCAGTACTTATTTTATGTTCCCTAATAGTTGGAAAACCCTCCACTTCAAGGATTGTGACTTAACCATTTTAGAAATTCTGAAGCAGTTCTTGCACAATGCTTTATACCTTTTCGGTCTTAGCTTCTCAAAATATTTTATCCATAAAATAGGGATAATAGTTTCTACCATATGGAGTTTTGGTCAAATGAAATGATATACCTAAAAATCACTTAGAAGCTTGTCATGTACATCCTTAGCTATTAGTTATCATTATGATAAAATCACTTTTATGAATATTTTTAAACTGGATTCAACTTCCTTTGATATGCATTCTGTGTAAATTCTACCCTCCAAATAATACCTAATAATTTCTTCACTTACACATAATTTCTGGATCAAGATAAAATTTTTATTGATTTATCACCCATGCTTTCCTGGTACTTGTGAACTGATGAGACTGTGGTTCAGGTGATTTGATTAAACTGCAGACTCGGTTTTTCCCTTGTGCCTCCACAAAAGGCTTTTTTGAACAATAAAGTATGGCTATCAAGGTTTTACAACACCACTGACTTTGCATGTATATTATGGAAGTGTTATGGGTTATTTGCTAGAGGGAATTTCAGGTCCATGTCCCTTATAAGCCAAGTATAAAAAGTTTTTACATTGGGGAAAGAAAAAAGAGAAGGGTAAAGCAATACGCAAATGATTCAACCAAACAGGTTTCTATAATCACTTGGTAGATCAAAGGGTCACACATGAATCAGGCTGGTGAAAGCACATGCCACTGAGATGACCTTAAATTGTGTTTGTAAGATAAGGAAGTCTTAATCTGAATTCATCCAAAGCACGCTTCAGCAACGTGGGCTCTTAACTGGACAATGCATACAGAAAAGCAGAGAAGGTTCTTATGGTTGCCACGCATGTGCTATTCTAAAAATTTTTAACTTGCAGAACTTAGGATGACAAAAATCTAACTCAAAATAAGGCAGTGGATACCACCACTGTGTCACAACTAGTTAAGGTAGAAATTTCTATTGCCTGGGTTATTGTTAACAATTTCTTGTTATTCAACATAAAGATACATGGCATTTTACCATAAGATGGTATTTTGTCAATGACTTTTATGCAGATAGTAAGAATCATTTCAATGGGGAGCCATGGATTCCAAAAACTGGTATATGGCTAGTGGAAAAAAAAAGAAATCTAAAATATAGGCAGTTTATAGAAGGCACTCAATAATTATTAGTTGAAGTAAAGCAAATTATCAGCAAAAATTAGAAATATTCATTATTGCTGCCATTTATTTCACAGGTATACAAGACTGATTTCAGCATTTAGCCCTTATTTGTATCAGCATGGCATTTAAAACACGATGCCACTAACACGCAGCATGGAGACTGTGCAAGAAAGTATTACCTTCTTATAAATCAAACTAAACATAGCTATTCTCATCTGCATTCCAATGCGATGGAGGCCAAAAATGGCTGGGTGAAGGAGCAGCATCCTCACGATAAAGAGAAGGCATAAGCCTATGCCTAGGTAAATCGCAATGGCGCGTTCTACCTTGTTATCTGGATCATAGGAAGCAATGATTCTTCCCAGTAAGAGAGGCTGTACTGCTTTGGTGACTTCCTGCAGAAGACGGAAAACAGAAATGAAATTTTATTTTTCTTTCATAAAATGCCCTCACAATTTCAACACAAGAAGTTTCATCTTTACAGGAGATGAAAGAGAGCCATGCCATACATGAAACTCTTGATGTCCTTTGTAATATCTTTACACTTTGAAATAACATTTTATTTTAGGTTACAGCAAAAGTCACTTGGAGACGTTTATGTATGAGGTATTCTTTACTAAAAAGTGAAGAGCGGCCATAAAGCAAAGGTGTAATTTCTGAAATAGTGTGTTAATTGGTAACATCTACATAGCACTTAACAATTCATAAAATATTTTTCATTTGATTTTTATGACAACTTTAGGAGTCAGAGTAAGCATTAATATTTTCACATTACAGATGAAGAAACTGAGGCCAAAGAGCCCAAGTGATTTGACGTGATTTCAAAATAGAACTTTCAAAAGCACTTTGAGTGATGGAATTATTACCAGAATGAACAGTTTCTTGAGGCAACCACATAAAGGGGAACTGGCAACAGGAGGGAGGAGTATAAAGGCACAGGTGGTATTTAAAGCCCAGTGCCACTTCGCAGTCTGGGATAGGTGGGGATTTTAGGAAAAAAGTGTGTCAGAAGACTTCAGCCTCAGGCCAGTTTCCAACAATTCATCAAGTCCTCAAAGGCCTATGAGTTAACAAGGGAAGACCAAAGTTGTATTTTCCAAATCTTCCTCATCAGACTTTCCATTCATCACTAAATCAAATTGTTCATCAAATTCATTACCATTTTGCCTGAATATACAAGAATAGATCTGAACACATGGATTTGAACCCAGAAGGTCTAAGTCTTAACCATCTTGCTAATTTGCCTTCGAAAGAGAAAGACATGTAATCCTGTAATTTTGTTTTATGATGGCCTAGTGAAATGGGGATCTGAGGCTAAACCCTTCTGGGAAATAATATTATGCTAATTGATTCCATTTCAAATGTATATTTTCAAGCCAGACTGCCCCTTCCCCCAGTATTGCTCAGCATTACTTTCTGGCAGCCCATAATTTGCTTTTTTTTTTTTTTTCCATTTTCTACTATGTCTTTTCTAAACCTCAGTGTCCAATCCCACCAGCACTCTCATTCTCAATAAATGAAAATGCTTTCCTATAGCAACTTCATCCCCACAAGGAATCCTAAGCTATAGCACCATCATTGATTGACCACTAGCTTTGGGTAGCTGCTCACTCTATACCTGGTATTCAGTACCTCATTTCAAATTAACTGTGTAGACCAAGAATGTGACTGTAGGAAAAGATTCAAACGTTTTAAAAAAAGTTTACAAACTAATCACAAACATGGAATATTAGAGTGCTCTCATCTCACACAGCCATATTTTAATATAAGTTTGAATTTCAGCAAACAGATAGGTGCTGAAAAGAAAATCATTAACTACCTACCCAGATATACCATGTTATAGTTGGCCAATATCAACTGAAGAGCACTTTTTTTTGGAACTTCATATCATCTTTATTTATATTTTTTAACATCCTTATTGGAGTATAATTGCTTTACAATGGTGTGTTAGTTTCTCCTTTTTAACAAAGTGAATCAGTTATACATATACATACATCCCCATATCTCCTCCCTCTTGCGTCTCCCTCCCACCCTCCCTAACCCACCCCTCTAGGTGTTCACAGAGCACCAAGCTGATCTCCCTGGGCTATGTGGCTGCTTTCCACTTAGCTATCTGTTTTACATTTGGTAGTGTATATATGTCCATGTCACTTTCTCACTTCTTCCCAGATTACCCTTCCCCCTCTCCATGTCCTTAAGTCCATTCTCTATGCCTGCGTCTTTATTCCTGTCCTGCCCTTACTACGTTCGTCAGAACTTTTTGTTTTTTAGATTCCATATATATGTGTTAGCCAGCACTTGTTTTTTAAAAAGTAAATGAGTGGGGCTTCCCTGGTGGCACAGTGGTTGAGAGTCCGCCTGCCGATGCAGGGGACGTGGGTTCGTGCTCCAGTCTGGGAGGATCCCACATGCCGCCGAGTGGCTGGGCCCATGCGCCATGGCCACTGGGCCTGCGCGTCCGGAGCCTGTGCTCCGCAATGGGAGAGGCCACAACAGTGAGAGGCCCGCGTACCGCAAAAAAAAAAAAAAAAAAGTAAATAAGTGAACAATTACTGCTTGTTGGCATGTGTCATTTTATGCATGCTTTGTACTTTTGTTACACGTGTATCCATTTTTAGGATGTATAGAATTGTTTTTGAGGTTTTAAATTTTATATAAATGGTATCATCTTGCAACTTTTTTTTAACTTAAAAGTTGTGTTTCTGACATTTAGTCCCATTGATACTTGTATATCTACCTCATTTATTCTCAGTGCTGTTTAACATGACATCCTGTGAATAAATCAGGCTATTTGCCCCACTGCCCTATGTTGGAGAAGATAGGTTGTTCCCATTCGTAAACTATTACAATCTGTGCAAGTGTTACACTCGCTGTTTTCATTAAATTCTATAGATCCATGCCAAACTTTCTCTAGAGTAGATAATTTTATTTCAAAATAACTCCTTAAACTAGGAAAATGTACAGTTAAACCTTGGATTTAAAATTATATGTATAAATATATCTGCAATACAATTTTCCATAGTATGTTTATAGTGGCAATATTTCATCCTCAAAATTACTTTTAGGTCAATATTTTATCCTAGAATTTTTCAATATTATGTTGTTCTTCATAAACAAATGTCAATGCCACATCTACTTTGATTTACTTTCCCATTAATAGTGGGTTTGCACTTGGCTAAAACGCTCTCAAGTTGCAGTCAAGGGCATTGGATTCATGTGTGCCACCCATGCTGGAGATACTGTGTGTGACCACAAAGCAGAGAGTAAGTAAGGAGCTTTGATATTTACCAGGCATACCACATAAAACACAATTTCTTGTTCATTATAAGACAATAACCAGAAGACTCTGATCTGTGACTGCTTCTCATGAATCCAACTGCTTATATCATAATTAACATAATCACCTGTCTCCTTTTTCCAGAACTTGTATATATATATATATATATATACAATCTCCTAATAGATAATATTATCAAATATAGAACCACTGATAATAAGGAGTAACTCCTATCTATGGAATGCTAAAAGGAGCATTCTGAGGAAAAAGAGAAATATTTTAGTAATTGAGCTGTACACAGAATTTTTAGAGTTAGAAATGTACAGGCTTACATAAGTTTTCTCCTATTGAGTAATCTGAGCTAAAGGCTCTGCCATTGTATCACCATTATATTTTTTCCATAACCTGTCACCTCTATCACAATAGACCCATTTGCTGAATATATTTTGATTTATAACAAAATAAATAAAATTGTGTCAATCTGATTCAGACACTTATTCTGCAGGTTGCATAACTGAATTAATTAGTTGTCTTCTTGCCTCAAACAAAAGAGGACATACTCATCCTTTGAGCAATAACAGCTATTCCACAATGACACTGGTAGTATTACTGTGGGAGGGTACCTGTTCATAGAAAAAAAATGCAGTTTATTTCTGGTAGAGAGAATTCCAATAATTGGACCATCTGCCAACAGCAAAACAACATTAACCTCACCACAACATGGAACTGTCAACATTCAAGGACAAAATCAGCACTCCAGACCCCACCCTCCTATAGTTTCCCCTACTCTGTTTTAAGCAGCATGTTCTCTAATATTTATAATGAAAGCATTTGCAGACATCACCTGATTTTATAATTTGGAAGGGAAAACAATGGTAACTGATACCTAGCTTAATCTATGTGTGCAGTCTTTTACAAAATCATCCCTGTAATGACTGGGACAAACATAGTCCTCTATTCTTGATATGTGAAAGTTGTGTGAATCCTGTTGCCAGTATATTTTCAGTTACACAAGAAATTTCCCAATTTGCCACCATATAAAATAGTGTAAGCAGACTGAGGCTTGAATGTAATGAGTCGGAATGTAAATTAATTTGAAAATTTGATAAAATATTTTATTAAATTTTAATTAGACACAAATCAAGATGAAATTAAGGGTTCACTTAGATAATGGAAGAAGGCTGATACCAATCTTTAAGTCGGCATGACAGGGAAATGAACACTGGATTCAGAGTCATGAAACCCAGGTTCTTATCCCAGCATGTTACCTACACTCTGTGTCACCTTAGTCACTTCCCTTCTCTTGACAGTTTCCTCACTGATAAAATGAGTGGTGGAGCAAGTTTATCTTAAAGTTCCCCTCCAGAGCTAATATCTCAGATTATATGATCTGAGTCTGGGGAGTCCTATGGCAGAGGCTGAGGATTCTTGGGCAAATGTCCTGGTACACATCCTGACATCGCTATGGGTGTTTTCTACTCAGAGGGATGCAGGTCTGAATAGGATGAGTTCAGAATGCCATGTGGGTAGAGGGGGTCAGGTTAGAGAACAGCACAAGTGACTACATTCCTGCTGGGAATAATCATGAACCTCAATTTAGATCAGCCTCCCAGGGGAAAATTAGGAAGCCTGAAAATACCTCCTGGGAAATACATCTGGCCTCCCATGGGATCCCCCAGACCAGAACTTAAAGTCACTGTAGATGAGTCTGAATCCTTTAACCATTTTGTTCTACCTGCACACCTAGGACAGAGTCAGATGTTTCTAGAGATGGGGATGTCCGCTGGATATTCAGACCAAGAAAGAAAGGTCAGGTGAAAATAAAAAACTTAGTTCACGCTTGCAATTACATTAAATTAATTAATCCCCAAATAACTTTACTTTAAAAATTACAATTCCAAATCCAAAGCATAGTTGCTTCTAATACGGGAAGAATCATTACTGAAGAACTTCTAAGGTTACATTGTTTTCTATTGTGTGTAGTCAGTAAAATCATCATCATCATCTCAACTTGCTTTAAATATATTTTATATACCTTAATCCCGGAAATACAGAAATAAGAAAATAGAAATAATAGAAAATAAGAAAATAGATTCCTAGATACCAAGTGTAATAATCAATTAAATAAGTATCCCAATTATAGTAACCATACAAAGGATACTTTGTAAATACCAATAATTAATATATACATATCTTAAAATATATTCTAAAAAACATTACTAAGACTTATTTCTTAAGTGTCAAATAAATGGAGAGACTTTAAAACTTTCCATAAAATAATCTGAATATTGCAAAGATTACATTCTCCTCCAAGTTATTTTATAAGATTAATACAATCTTCATCAGAATTCCAAGTGGATTTTTTGGATGTGAACCACAAGAGCAGGGACTGTCTTAGTTTATGCAACAATCTCAACCTCATGCACAACACCTAGCACAGAATATCCACTCAGCAGATACTTGTTGAATCAATGGATAAAATGATACTAAATTTCATTTGGAAAAAAAAAAAGAGAGATTAATCAAAAACATTTGAGGAATAAGAATAATGTGTGAGAAGGTTTACATTATTGGATATTAAATTATATTATACAGCTATAATAGTATGTGGCATAACAAAGAAATAGACTGACTTATTTGGAATGTTCAAGAACAGATCCAAGTACATGTAGCAATTTTATATATAATAAAATATGACATTTTAATTCAGTGGAGGAAGTGCAATAAGCAATGGAGAAACTGGATATTCATTTTTTAAAAATTAGATTTCTATCTCATACATACATCCAAATAAATTCAAATGGATTCAACAGTTACATGTAAAAGATGAAATAATAAAAACATAGATATGTGTTTACACAATATTTGGGTAGAAAGGACTTTTCAAAATGTCAAATGCCAGAAACAGAAAACAAAACAAAAAAAACTATAGATACTGGCAACAAATTTTTAAAAACTGAAATTTCTGATTGTCAAGAAAATAAAAGATTAATAAAACTCACTAGAAACAAATGACAGTCACCTCATACTGGTCAGAATGGCCATCATCAAAAAATCTACAAACAATAAATGCTGGAGAGGATGTGGAGAAAAGGGGTGGAATCTAAAAAAAAAATGGTTCTTATGAACTTAGGTGCAGGACAGGAATAAAGATGCAGACGTAGAGAATGGACTTGAGGACACGGGGAGTGGGAAGTGTAAGCTGGGACGACGTGAGAGAGTGGCAGGGACATATATACACTACCATATGTAAAATAGATAGCTAGTGGGAAGTAGCTGTATGGCACAGGGAGATCAGTTCAGTGTTTTGTGACCACCTAGAGCGGTGGGAGAGGGAGGGTGGGAGGGAGACCCAAGAGGGAGGGGATATGGGGATATGTATGTATACATATACCTGATTCACTTTGTTATACAGCAGAAACTAACACACCATTGTAAAGCAATTATACCCCAATAAAGATGTTAAAAAAATTTTTTTTTAATTTGAAAAAAAAAAGAAACAAATGACAGGCTGAGGAAAATAGTCTCTCATAGATCAATAAGAAAGAGACAAACACACCAAAATAAAAATAGACAAAGAATATGAAAAGGCAATTTGCACCCCACAAGAAATATGCATAATACATAAAAACAGTTTAAACTCACTAGGAACCAAAAGTAATGCAAATACAAATGATAATATACTGTTTTTCACATAGCAATTTGGAAACATTTTTTAAATGATAATAAGTATTGTTAGTGAGGGCTGAATTTCATACTTTAGTATCAGGAAAGTAAATTAATACATCTTTTCTCGAAGGCAACTGGAAAATCTACTAAAATTTAGCTTTTAAAGAGATGTGCATTGAAGAATTATTTATGACAGTAAAATATTGGAGGCTATCTAAATATTCAAAAATGAGGAACTAATAAACTATGGTACAGCCACATGAGTCATTAAACACTAAAATGATTAGGAAGAGAAATATCTAATGATATGAAAAGGCATTCACAAAACATTAAGAGGAGAAGTAGATTTATAACACATATGTAAAGTAATGATCCACCTCCCTTCATTAAGTATATATTCTCATGGGAAAAAATTGGAAAGATAAACATCAAATTTATCAATCATTATCTGATTATTTTCATAATTATAAAAGAATATACTTATGACAACAAATAAATGATAAGAAGAAATATGATACGCATATAAAAAAATAGAACAGAGTAAACACACATGCAGGCATACACCCAGAATTTATCATAAAATACAAAGACTACTGGCTTATATACCAAAGCAAAGGCTTAAGATTCTGCCTTTGACAGGGTAAACAAGAGTGTCAAATTTTTGTTTATCTTGATACACTAGAGTCTTCTGGAAATTTTTGGCTTTATACAATTGGCTAAATGAAAAAATTTTCCATATTCAGCATAGAAAATGAAACCTATCCAATGCTCCAACTGTACGTAGTTTTTACAAAAATGTATGTATACCATACCACAGGGGTCTCCAACCCCCAGAACTAGGCCACACAGCAGGAGGTGAATGGCAGGCGAGTGAGCAAAGCTTCATCTGTATTTACAGCTGCTCCCCATCACTCGCATTACCTCTTGAGCTCCGTCTCCTGTCAGATTATCGGCGGTATTAGATTCTCATCAGAGCAAGAACCCTACCGTGAACTGCACACGTGACGGATCTAGGTTGCGCACTCCTTATGAGAATCTAATGCCCGATGATCTGAGGTGGAGCTGATGTGGTGATGCTAGCACTGGGCAGCGGCTGCAAATACAGATTATCATTAGCAGAGAGGTTTGACTGCACAGAGACCATAATAAATCAATGGCTTACAGACTCATATCAAAACCCTATCAGTGAGTGGCAAGCGACAATTAAGCTGCATCTTATGGAGTAGACTGGACATAAGCAACACACGGGTGTCACTGTCTCCCATCGCCCCCAGATGGGACCATCTAGTTGCAGGAAAACAAGCTCAGGTCTCCCACTGATCCTGCATTGTGGTGAGTTGTATAATTATTTCATTATATATTACAATGTAATGATAATAGAAATAAAATGCACAATAAATGTAATGCACTTGAATCATCCTGAAACCTTCCCCCCTCCCCCCAGTCCGTGGAAAAATTGTCTTCAATGAAACTGGTCCCTGGTCCCAAAAAGGTTGGGGACTGCTGCCATACCAAGAACAGAATCTCAAAAATATTGTTATAGTATCTGTCTACCCTGAATCGTGTTTTTAGATTCAGTGCCTAATTTAAAATGTTTTGCTTTTGGTATTTTCCTTTGAGTGTTCATTGACTTATTAACTATTACCAGCAATGTCTTCACTAGAAATCTAAGCTCTATTCTTCATGTTTTGTAAGAAAACGATTCTAGACTTGCTGATACAGAGGCAAAAGTAGGTTTAATCCAGAAAATGCAATAATGGAAGACACGTTAAAATAATTTTAATTTCTGAAGTAATGCTTAGAATCTAGGTATCATTTTTAAACATTAGCAAAATATTTTCCTGTGCCCTATAAAAATGAAATTGGGACTTTAAGACTTGCTTATAGCATATATAGAGAAACAAGTAAATGCAAATAATAGGAGTATTTGTGAAGGTAGGTAGAGATTGTATTTAATGATACAGTAACAGGTAACATTTATAAAGCACTTGCTATGTACCAGGATCTATTCTACATGCTTAACTTGTTTAATTCTCACAATAATTCTATGAAATATGTGCTATTATTGTCTCCATCTTACAATCAAAGAAACTGAGACAAAGAGAATTTAAATAACTTTCCCAGTATCAGACAGCTAGCAAGTGGTAAAACTAGGATTTGAACCAGATAGTTTGACTCCAGAGCCCCCCATCTTATTCATAACCTTAAATAGAAAAGACAGTGTTATAATATGGCTTGGCAGTTGATCAATTCAAGCATTGTGACTAGTTCAGTATCAACCTACCAAATAAAGTTACAACTTAATATCACTGTAATTTAAGATAAAGCCATTTCTCTAGGCCCCGTATCATAGACACATAATTTAAAAGGTAGAAGGGATCACAGAAACTATACACTTTCACCACATCACACTCATTAGTCACCATAGGATACTGGTTAACTACAAGAAGTAAAGAGGCACCATGTTCACACCAAGAATGAGGAAACTGGGCCCCTTCATATCTAGTTTAAGTTGAAAGTACAAGATCACAGACAATTCCTAACTTACAAATCGATTTTGTTCTAAAATTTCACATGTGAGAACAGACGCATTTTGCCCTAGATACAATATCCTACCAGACATGGTGTTGGATTCCTAGGTTCGCCTTCAAAACCACATATAATGGTAAACGCTCTTGGAACACCTCTGTGTTCAATAGTACTGTAAAAGCCTAACCAACCTGCATAACAATGTTTTTACAGAAAGAGATGGATCATCTCCTCCGTGCAGTCTTGGAAGAGAAACATAGTCCCTCCTAGCTATACCTTTGCCCTCTCCATGCACACAGTCATCTATCTACTTCTCTCCAGCAGTCTTGAGAGAGAGTGCCGGAGGAAGATACAGAAAGTTAACAGTTAACGTTGGGACACTGCAGTAAACCCTCAGCCACATTTAATCTCAGTGGGATTCTTGTCACTTCTATTCAGGGGCTCTTTGACCATGATTAGTCCACCTACTTCTCTTTTCACAATAACTGTAACTTCTAACTAGGCTTTCTCTTCTTTCATGACCCTGTAAATCCTTGCTACTCAAAGCATGGTGCTAGGGCAAACAGGATCTTCACCAGGGAGCTTTTAGAAATGCAGAATCTCAGGTTCCACCCAAAATCTGCATTTTAGCCAGATGGGAGGGGGCAGTGGTTGATATGCATATAAAAGTTTGAGAAACACTGTCCTTCTGTCATTAAAGGACTTAATATTTATTTTTTGTCTAAAAATTTTTTGATATTATCATTTTTAAAAAATCAAACTAAAAAATTCCAAGTGTACCACCCCCTAATACCCTCACCTTAGATTCTAGCGAAAGTCAGATGCATTCAGTGATAACGTTCCTGCTTGTCTACCTCAATCAGAATCACCTGGGGAACTTTAGCCCCGAGCTCATCCCAGACCAATTAAGTCACATTATCTGGGGTTGGGCTGCTGGTCACTCTAAAGTAAAAATTCTCTGTTTCAAAGAAATCTAAACCCCATGATTTTCCAAACCTGGACACAGGAACTGGGTAGTACACTGTGGAGAGCACAGGAAGTACAGCATGTGTGTTACAGATGGGGGTTCTAGTAGAGGGTAGAAATATTCAGGATGTAGGGTGAGTGTAAGCAGTGTAGCATTCAAGTCCCTGCTGGGGTTAGAGAAGTAGCTAGATATGGGGGGATGTGAGAGGAAGCTGAGAAAAGAGGTCTCCATGACAGGCATCTAGAAAATTTGCTGGAGGTAGGTGACCTTAGGTGAAAGGGACAAAAGTAAGTCAAAGTGCCTAAGCCAGAGACTACCTGTGTGCAGAATTCCCCAAAACACTCTCTTAGTTAGCAGTATGCTTAAATTCAACACCTACCCAACGTGTCTGTCAAAACATAAGGGACAAAGATCTTTTGCAAGAGAGACTGTGGGACTTGAAAACTCTAACAGCCTAAGTCCTAAGACTTCTTTATGACTTTAAACTTCTTGGAGTTTAAGAAATTTAAATAATAAAAGTAGTTTGACTCAAGTTGCACTGACATTTATCTCAATTTGATGATGGAAATATGCCCAGAGCTGCCTAGGAGTCAAGAATATATTTGAGTGAATGCTTGTAAATTTCTTATCATAATAAAAGTATTGTGATAACCATATTCTCTCAGTAATCTGCCTACAGGACTCCCTTCCCTTGGCTTCCCTCTGACTGTCCTTAATTGACTTGCACACACAATTCTTCAAAGGCCAGTTTTTCCTTTATGCTGGGAGTCTTAAATGTTAAAGGCAATGTTATATCTGGCTGCTGAGTCAAATGGAGAAAAAACAAGTACACAGTTAATCATGAGAGGCCATAGCTAATACGATTTAAAATTACATCAGTACTGCAGAGAGACAAACTCTTTCATGATGGCATTTCCTTTTTTTCTTAACCTTTCACAGTCAACAGCTTCTTTTTTTTTTTTTTTTTGCTACACCAGCATGGCATGTGGGATCTTAGTTCCCTGACCAGGGATCAAACCCATGCCCCCTGCAGTGGAAGCTCGGAGTTTTAACCACTGGACTGCCAGGAAAGTCCCAACAGCAAATCTTATAGTACTTTTTCTATCAGTCCTGAAACCAATCAAATATTCTTTATACCACAATTATCCTGGTTTAGAGGGATTAAGAACACACAGGATATCTTGAAAGTATATCCACCTTTTACCAAAAATAGTGTTATAGCAACTTCAAGAATCCCTGTTCATTTAATGGAACTTAAACATTACCAAGATGACACACACAGAAGAAGGAAGGAATCCCCAGAAGGAATACGATAAATACTAAGGCATTGGTATAAGTTGTTTAAAAGGATTAAGAACACTCAGGATATCTTGAAATATGTCCACCTTTTACCAAGAGTAGTGTTATAGCAACTTCAAGAATCCCTGCTCGTTTAATGGAAATTAAAACATTACCAAGATGACACACACAGAAGAAAGAAGAAATCCCCAGAAAGAATACAATAAATACTAAGGCATTGGTATAAGTTGTTTAAAAGGATAGAGGTCTTATTATAACAGCGAAATTTTCTCCCCTTCTTTTCTTCCTGTAACAGACAGAAAGGATGGGGTAGAGAGATCAGATGCTCTGAAAAGCTACACTCATCTTAATGACCACCATATAAGTTCTTAAAGACTTAGCCCCAGTTTTCAACGTTTTTACCACTTAAAACTGCACAGTGAGGCCGTGAAGCCTTTACTCTGTGACAAGGGTGAGAAACCCACATCCTCACCACACCTGTGCCATTGCCAATGTAAATTTCCTCTCCATGCCTTCTCACCATACACATTTCAGCTGCTTTCCCCATTGGTTCTTTTCCTCACCCATTTTCTGCTGGTTATCAGTAGAAGTTGAGCTGATGGAAATCAACTTTGCCCTTTAAACATGCTGTCAGTTCCAGACCAGTGGCCCTGGGCTCAGCTTAGATCAGGACCACCACTCAGTCCCCTCAATCCCACCCCTGGGTAATTAATACACCAAGAAAGGCTTTAAGATTCCTTTTGCTGGGATATTTTTAAGCTTGAGAAGTTTAAGAATAAGTTAGTCCTTCTCCACATCCACTCCATTCTTCTACCCTTAATTTTCTCTGTGTTTGACTCTTAGCACTGCTGGCTCTTGGGTGGATTCCACACAGTTCCTTCCCAAGTATAAGTGGGAAGAGTCCAGTTGGTTCTCCTGTCCTGCCACCTGCTCTGAACTTTCTTCAGATTTGCCCCTGAGGTGACCCTGGAAGAATCTTCAACATTCAAGCTTTTAACCTATATCTCCTGACCAGATGGCAAAGAAGCTCAGCAGACCCAAGACTGATTACTACAGTCACCATTCTATTGAGTACCTACATACAATCATTACAAATACAGTTACATAGCAATTATAATCTGATCTAATGCAAGGGTCATAGGTTTTGGAACCAAAGAGACCTGGCTATCACTCAAATTTACCACATGCGTAACGTTGGAAAAGTTACTTAATTTCCTGCATCTCAATTTCCTTTTCTATATATTTGAGATACTAATGCCTGCTCCATGGAGTTGCTAGGAGAATGACCTAAAATAATCTGTATAAAGGGCTTAATGCTGAACCTGGAACAGATTAGGTACTCAATAAATATTAAACTATATTTTGTTTATTTTTTGATCTCTGTTTACCAGACCAAAAATAAATTTTATAAATATGTTCATGTATCAACTAAATTTTCATGTTTAGGTGACTGCTTTGGTTCACATGAAACTTCTCTGCTGGTGGAATCTAGAGGAATAAATTATCTCACAAGTCAGGCTGAGCATAAAAGGGACTTAAGAATTCAGCCTCTCTCCCAGCTTCTACTCAGTTGTGCTTAGGTTAACCGATGGAAGCAGCATGTGATGGAGAACATGAAGAGAAAATTTTGAGTTTCTATACAATCTTAGTTATGACATAACAATTATTTGAAATATCATTCACTTCAATCCAAGGATGACTTATTAAGAATGTTGCATTCTTAATAGTGGTTAAGAATCCGCCTGCCAATGCAGGGTACACGGGTTCGATCCCTGGACCGGGAAGATCCCACATGCCGGGGAGCAGCTAAGCCCATGCACCACAACTACTGAGCCTGTGCTCTACAGCCCGCGAGCCACAACTACTGAAGCCCGCGTGTCTAGAGCCCGTGCTCTGCAACAAGAGAAGCCACCGCAATGAGAAGCCCACACATCGCGATGAAGAATAGCCCCCTCTCACCGCAACTAGAGAAAGCCCACGTGCAGCAACGAAGACCCAACACAGCCAAATAAATAAATAAATAAAATGGGTGACATAGATTAGTGGCTATATTAGTACAATACTAGAAAAATAACTCCGTGCTGAACATATATTTTTAAAAAAAAGAATGTTGTATTCTTATATGTTATGGGCAGAGTAAACTGTACTTCTATACACTGATACAAATGCAGAGAGTATACTCATTAAGGCAAACAACAAAACATTTTAAAAAATTAAGTCAAATGGAGCCAGAGCTATGGATAAAATTGTTCCCCCAAACTGGGACTTCCCTGGTTGATGCAGTGGTTAAGAATCCGCCTGCAAATGCAAGGGACACGGGTTCGATCCCTGGTCTGGGAAGATCTCACATGCCATGGAGCAACTAAGTACATATGCCACAACTACTGAAGCCCGCGCGCCTAGAGCCCGTGCTCCGCAACAAGAGAAGCCACCGCAATGAGAGGCCCGCGCACCGCAACAAAGAGTAGTCCCCGCTCGCCGCAGCTAGAGAAAGTCCGCGTACAGCAACGAAGACCCAACGCAGCCAAAAATTAAATAAAATTTAAAAAGGAAATAAATAAAAAATTTTTAAAAATGTTTCCCAAAGCTCTAGGTGCTCTCATTAAGAAAAATCACCTCAAAGATACCTTAAAAGATAGTTAATTCTTCAGCTACCTTATTCATATTTACAGGTAAAATATTTTCACCCCCAAACTGCTGCAGGTTTCTACAGAGATAGATAGATAGATATATAGATAGATAAATAGACAGATAGATAGACAGACAGATAGACGGACATCAATAGATAATTTCAAAAGCCAGAGCATTTCTCCCAGGAGGTAATCAAAAGCATTACAAAACACTGGGGACCTAAATGTGGTCATCTTTGTCAAAATAAATGTGTAAATGTATTTATTTGCTGTGTATTAAGTACAAGTTCTTAAAGCAATGCAACTTGCATGGCATCTCTTCGGGAGACACTATGGCAACCCTCACTCCCAAAGGCATGAAGACCAATATAATTACAACACAAATCCATTCAACTGGTACCTAACCTCCCAAAGCAAATACTGTGCACAGCCTTTACTTGAAGACTAAATAAGTTTTCAACTTGCCATCAGTTTTACAGGTTACAGTCAAGGATTCCGAATAATGCTCTGGTGAGGTAAAAAATAATGGATCAGAGTCATATTTGACAACAGCTGGGGAACATCCCAGACTGCACTTAAACACCATAAAGCCTGGGATCTTCACGCATTGAGCTCTCTTCACAATGAGGAGGACATAGGAGACTAAGAAAACATACTGCAGGAGTACCTCACTGCCATATTTTAAATTTTTGCTATTTTTTCTTGAAACAATTCAGCATGCAGATATGATTTCAAAATATTACAAATACTCATATATGTAATTGCTGAATTTTACCTAATTCTCCTCCTGACATTGTCTCCTGACTTTCTCCTGTTGAATACAGGAAAATAAAATCATCAGCAATCTCATATACCAGTAATATAATGTGATTTGGGATCATAACAGAAAATAACTTTTTAAAAGAAATTTATTTTACTGAACCCATTTGAAATTATAAATGGCCACCTGTGTTCCAGGACATCCTAGTTCCAATGCATTTTTTACTTGTCTCCACTAGAGTTTTACTGATTTCTTTGTATTCAGAGTTAGCCTTTTACCTGTGTACCAGATTACCCTAGTCCTTCTATAATCATAAAAATGAATATAGGGACTTCCCTGGTGACGCAGTGGTTAAGAATCCGCCTGCCGATGCAGGGGACACGGGTTTGAGCCCTGGTCCAGGAAGATCCCACATGCCACGCAGCAACTAAGCCCATGCGCCACAACTACTGAGCCTGCGCTCCAGAGCCCACGAGCCACTATTACTGAGCCCACATGCCACAGCTACTGAAGCCTATGCACCTAGAGCCCATGCACTGCAACAAAGAGTGGCCCCTGTTCGCCGCAACTAGAGAAAGCCCTCGTGCAGCAATGAAGACCCAACAAAGCCAAAAATAAATAAATAAATAAAAATGAATATAATTATTTTACCCATAATGAACTTACAGATGAGATCCTTACCCCTAAATATAACATGATTCCATAGAACATAAATCTCCAGAAAAAGCATCGCCGAAGGGCATTAATGAGTTTGGGATTTTTCTTTGAGGCCAGTTCTCTATCCCATTCTCTGCAAAAGAATACAAAGTGGGATCAGTAAGTTGTATGTGCAAGTATCTGAGTTCTCTATTTCCCTTAACATAGTTTTATTCACACAAGTACATTCAAGGAGATTAACCCAAGTGACTAAAGAGACAAAACCTTGTGGGGACCTTCCAACACCAACGCTCAGGCAGATGTTTCGCAGAATTCAATGCTCCACCATATATCAATTTTCAAGGAGTTGACTTCATGAAAAGGCCACACTATATGTGTTAAAGAAAGGTTCTGGGCTTCTAAGAAGCAATGAATGCAAGAGGTGGACAAATAAAATATGACTCTTATGAATACACATTGCTGTGCTTAGAACAAGGTGAAAAATAAATATTTAATTTTTTCCCTTCACCTCTTGATCTTTACCTGTTTAGAATTGCAGTGGATTTTACAAAATCTAACTGTCAAACCAAAAACAAGATTAAAAGTCAGGTGGATTTTTCTGTGATTTAACATTAGAAAAACTTGTTGTTTTTAAACGTAGGGGTATGAAACAAGTATCATCAACTTTGATTTTCAAATACTAAAGTCATTCCTTACAATAAACATCCTTGGAAAATTAGAACAGAATCAAATTCTATATTTTCTGGCAGGAATAGAAATTAAATAAGTCTGAAAAATGGTTGGTGTCAAATAAATGTCTTTGTTTTCTTTTAAATACTATACATTCATCAGCCGATTATATTTACATTTTTGCCACTACTTTCTGTTCATAAAAACCCTCTTTCTCTTCCCAAGTGGATAAAATATATCCCTAAATGTTACCCTCATCTTCATTTTTAAACTGTACAGAGATGAAAAGTTTCACAGGAAAGAACTATATAAAGACTTTGTATTTTATCAACAGCTATTCTCATTACTATCCATCTACCATTATTAGAGGTGGTTCTAAGTTACTCCAAAGGAAGACCACACAACTGAGATTTGAGGGCAGGTTTGGCAGTCATGGGCATTGTGCATGGACACTGGCTCCCCTGAGAAGCTTACTCTCTCTCATGCCTAATTACGCTATGCTACCCATCTACCTGCTCACACTCTTCCCACTCTTCCACTCACACACAAGACTTGCCTCCCATCCATGTCATTTGGTGATTCACAACGGGGTAAGAAGCTAAATGTGGAGACAGATTCTGCCTCTCTTTCAAAGGAAGAATGAGTCAGATGAGAAAGCCAGGAAGAGAGGTGGTACATAAACCAAAGAAATGGTTTCAAGTTGGGAAGAATTGGTCAACCCTGAAGTCATGGTAGGAAGATGTCATTATAGTGGACATTAAGAGTCCTCTGGTGACCCTAGTCAAGGTCATTTTAGGAATATGGTAGACCCAGAAACCATATTTCAGGGAGCTGAGATGTAAAGGAAAAGAGAAGTAGAGAGACCAGGAGAGCACAGAGATATTAGCTGTGCGGAAAAAAAAAGAAATGAATGAGGTAGCGATCTGAGAGGAAGGCAAAGCTGGGGAATGTTTCAGTGGATGGGACTTGAACTACTGGACCCTGAGGGAAGGAATCAGCAATGAGAGTACATGGGGTAGTTCCCACAATACCACAACAGACCCAGTAAGCATTCCAAACACCAAGAGTTGAATCATAATGGAAGAAATTTTATACTTATCAAGTTTGTAGCTTAGCTACAGTCATGGAATGGATGTGCGATCTGCATACAGGAGTAATGCACAGGGTTCAAATCACGGCCACAAACTGAGCCAGATGGGCCAAGGTACCTCAACCACATGGTAACCACCTAGGGCCTTCGTCACATATCATCTTTGAAATCTGTGGCCAGGGTCACTTTCCAAGGGTGCAGAGATACAAAGTACTATAAGTGATATTTCACTCTTTCAAAATACTTCAGTAAATTCTAAATAACAATGTTTACAAAAAAGAAATAACAGAGTGAAGAAGAGATACCCCAAAAAAGACAAAAATAATAAAGTTTATGGACTTATGCTGGCACAGTGTTGGATTGAAACAAAATAGGTACATTTTAAACATTGAATTGATATGGAGACACAATGAAAACTCAGGAGAAAAAACTGTTAGGCCAGATAATCCTACAAATTCAGGTTATGTCCTCTATTGGGCCATAAGTAAAAATAAATCTGGAGTATGCAGGTTTTGATTAATCTAGTCCTACTCTGATTAATCTTTCCCTCAGCATCCATTTAGAACTTAGATATTCATTAACCACTATATTATTTTGAACTTGCTGATATACCTACAATATACTATGTTTATATATTTTATCTCTGCAGAAGTGTTACAGGTTTTTACATAATGCTAGCCATTTCACATTCAATCATCATTCATTCATTCATCAAATATTTACTGAGCACCTACTACAGTCAGCCCTTCATGTCTGTGGGTTCCTCATCCTCAGATTCAACCAACTGGGGATGGAAAATACTCACCAAAAAATTCCAGAAAGTTCCAAACAGGAAAATTTGGATTTGTCATGTGCCAGCAACAATTTACATAGCATTTACATTTTATTACGTATCATAAGTAATCCAGAGATGATTTAAAATATACAAAAGGATATGTGTAGGTTATATGCATTTTGTATAAGGGACTTGAGCATCCATAGATTTTTATATCCAGGGGGAATCTAGCAAGGGACAACTGTATATACCAGACCCTATTCTAGACCCTATTCCAGGCACATCATAAACTGAACAAATCAAACAAAAACAAAACAAAAGAAAAAAATATATCCCTGCCCTCATGGCACGTACACACACTAAGTACTCGACATTAGGAGCTGGACCTTGAACTTGGAAATGTGAAGCTGCTACTCCCACTAGCCTAATTCTTTGAACAAAATCAAGAAAAAGTAAGGCTGAATATCTTGTCTTGAAATTTCAAAAGAAATTCAATGAATTCCATGAAAATAAGGTAAACAAATTGCAAATCTACTCAGCTATTTTATTTTGGTGCAGTAAAAAGTAGCTACTTCTTTTTCTTTTTCTTTTTTCTGTCAACTCCCTCTCCCCTTTCCCCTTCATCTGGTATCAGACCCTGTACTGCTGGCACAAGACCAGTCTAGCTCATTCATAGATTGTTGTTGGTCCAAGGAGTGAGCTTGTGACTCAAAAGTTTCTGGGATTTTTCACATTTGGCCACAGAGAAAGTACTCTTTCCTCTGTGGTCTATAAAAATGTGAGCAAAGAGTTCTGAGGACCCACTGCATGGAGGAAGCTGGTCTGAGAGAATAAAACCAGTCCCTGGTTCCACTGAGTCCCTAAGGCCAGTTCTCTACCTAGGCCTTCACACAGGTTGACTACATGAACCAATGAATTCCCTCTTAAATAAATTCACTGGCAACCAAAAGGATTATAACCAGTACTCTTAGAAAGGAAGACTTCTTTACAACGGGAAACACTGTTCCTGGGGAGGCCAGGAGTATAGACCTGGGTTTGAACCACAGCTCAATCAATTATTAGCTGGAAAATTACATCATCTCTCTGAGCCTCAGTTTGCTCTTCTGTAAGAAAGAGATAATGATGCTTTCCTTCCAGAGTGGCTGAGAGGAGATATTACACCTGGCATTCAACATATACTCAAAAATATGAAATTTTTACATTTCTTTGACATCCAACAGCCTTTACCCTGAGATTTCCAAGTATGTACATTTGTATTCACACATTAAGATTTTGGAGGCAAATGTACACAACTTGCTTCATAAAGATGTGATTCCAGTCTTCACAGAATCCACGTAATAGTCTTCAAAGACAGGTAGCTTCTCAGAATTCAAATATGTGTTTTTCCAAAAAAGGTCCTATCTCAGGAAAATGGTTTTTCTTCTTTCATCCTTTCATTGTTTAATTCTTAACTAATCAAGACTTCATAAAGAAAATAGGATGTTCCTATTATAAGTATGCCATTTTAAGAATTAAACCCTCTAATGTCAGTTCTCTAGTCTCTAAATAATATTAATTTCTTTCTTCAATAAACAATGTGTATGAACATACCTTTCCAATTTTTCAGATAGATTGTCAGCAGAATCAGAAGAAGAGATATGGTATATGTCTGACAATTCCAGGCGCTGTCTGTACCCTTTCCTCAAAATTGGTCTGGTCCAGCTAAAATAAAGAGAGGAGAGACAGATATAAATGTTAACTTGATTTGATCTCCAATGTAGACTTGGAATCAGATACAGTTTCAAATTTTATAGCATGTGGAAAATGGTGGTAGTGCATAAATACGAGAATAAAATAAGTCAACTTATATAAGTGCCAGGGAGTCATATCTTACAGAACACAACTATATAAAACATCATCACCGCTGAACTGATGTGACTATAGCTTTGTCTAAAAGGATGGGGGATGACGGTAGAATCATGATCTTTCCCAGAGGATAAAAACAAACTGCTAAACATTCTATACTAAAAGTATTCTTCAAGAAAAAAAAAGAAGAAAATTCCCCCAAATAACCAGATACTAGGAGTTTATAGTTTGCTGAAGTCCACTCTCTACCACTTCAAATACAAAATGATCTGTGAATAAGAAGACAGACCCTCAAACAACACCCTTATATAATTTTGTTAACCATAGCTCACAGTACTCAGCAATGAGCTATTTGTTGAATGAACTGACTGTAGCTGGAGTATCAATTTGTTCACTTAATCATCACCGCTGAATGAGGGTGGGGATCATAATTTTATGTTTTGTCTCCTCACCCCATAGCAGTTACGCACATCTGCCCTCTAGGCATCTAATAAATAACAATTTATGATGGAAGCTAGGGAAGCTGGCATAGTAAATACTTATGCAGGATACTCCAGTTATTTTCAAATACATTGTTTCTAAATACTGTGAATAAGGAAAAATAATCTTCACAGAGATAAGAAAATCTAAAAAGAAGTCAAAGACAAGGGAAAACAAAGAGGAAGGAGAGAGGGGCAGGAGAATTGTAAAACAAAGAAATCACGTACAAAGAGAAACTTCTAAATGAAATTTGAGCAAATGAGACCTTTCTCATGTGAAATTTCATATATTTATTTTTTAACATCTTTATTGGAGTATAATTGCTTTACAATGGTGTGTTAGTTTCTGCTTTATAACAAAGTGAATCAGCTGTACATATACATATATCCCCACATCTCCTCCCTCTTGCGTCTCCCTCCCACCCTCCCTACCCCACCCCTCTAGGTGGTCACAAAGCACCGAGCTGATCTCCCTGTGCTATGTGTCATGTATTTATTAAAGAAAGAAATTGAACTTGGAATCAGTGATTCCCAACATATGCTTTTACCCGTACCATCTTTCTTTTCTTCAGAGAGTCCTAAAATTTGGTGTCATTGAGACGTTGGTAATACATCAAAATTCATGTTACCCACCAAAAATCAATAGGGAGTGTTTTAGCAATATCTGAGAAGCAAAATAAACTTGTACTAGGAAAATTATTCCAGCAAAGCCATTCGGAATAAAAAGAGGAAATGCTATGCCAAATGCAAACATTTTGACATTGTTTCAGGGCAAAACTTTGCAGAAGGCTCTCATGTCCACCTTCACCACTCCCACTCCAAGAGTCCAGATTCTTGTTTACACTTCCCTTGTCTCCACCTTCTTCAGTCAGCCACTGCCCTGTGTTCCTGATGTCTCTACAACTTGTCCTTCCTTAAAATTTACCTGAATTAAGACCCAGCTCAAGGACTTCGCTGGTGGTCCAGCAGTTAAGACTCCACCCTCCCAATGCAGGGGGCCCAGGTTCGATCTCTGGTCAGGGAACTAGACCCCACATGCCGCAACTAAAGACCCCGCATGCTGCAACTAAAGATCCAGCGTGCCACAACTAAGACCCGGCACAGCCAAATAAATAAATAAATATTTTTTTTAAAAAAAGACCCTGCTCAAAGGCTCAGTAGTTTCACCAACCATTTCTGACCAAGATATCAACAAGTGACAATGGTTTAATATGTCAGTCTCTTCCATTAACTTGCAATATTTGCATCTTAACAAGAGCCTTCAAACTTCAGCAAAGGGTGATAATTGTTTTATCTTTATTGCCCAGTGTGATCCATGGGCAATTTCTCCTGGAGAGCAAGAATGAAAATAGTTAAGGACAGTCTGAACACAGCAGTTAAAGAAGTGCTGTGATCATGCAGCATCTGCATTGGGCATCGTCTGTGAGAGTGCTGGCACACCTGCCTGGCACTCACAATCTAGTAGCCAACATAAGCACTTTGGAAGCACATTTGCCAATACAGGGGGCAGTAAGGGTGTGAAAAATCTGGGACAGCAATTTAGGATATAAACTCCATTCTGTTGGTTATAAGCCTTTGTAAACTTAAGAAGTGAAAAGGTGAAGCAAGTGTTTACTACTAATCAAAAAATTATGCGTATATAGCACTTTCACAAACACTAGCATATTGTGATTTTCATTGGAAAGTCTTGATAGGTAGGTAGAACAAGAAGAGATCATTGCCCTACTTTAAGGATAAAGAAGTGGAGGCTCAGAGATGTTAAATTTGTCCGTTACTAAATGCCACAAACTAGATTTTTACCACATTCTTCTGATGTCATTTCTTCCTTTACCATGTTCAGCTCTTATGTTTAGGAAAATTAAACTTGGTGTGTTATTCTAGACATAGTGCTGGAACGCAGGTCTGGAAGCAGGGAGACCAGAAGCTAGCAGACTGCAGGTAGTAGTGTGGTGTCGTGTACTGACAAATCTTTAATCATGCCCTCTCCAGGAAAAAACAAAAAACAAAACGTGACTTATGGTATTTGCCAATTTCTGTGGTGTAAATATTCCCACCACGACCAGTTTCAAGTCACCAAATGTGAAGTCACCGAACACAAAGTTGAGAAGAGATACACAGCTGCATATTATAAGATAGTGTGATTACCATTCAGATACAATCAACATACCCTCAATACATAGATAATGATTATGTAGTGATAACTTTTCAATTATTACCTTTGTTTTAATATAATTTATTTGATTGTAAGCATAAATCAATTAATTTTTAATACTAGTTGTACTTAACAACCAGCTCACAAAGTTCCTGAAAATTTAACAATCAGCTCAGCCAGAAAGGGCCAACAGCAGTAGATCACTTACTGCCAGATGGTTGAAAGACTCAGAACAAGGGTAATAGCATTGAGAATGGAAAGGAAGGGGCCTATGGAAAATTTGGAAGAGAAAAATATACTCCATGTATTAATAAACCTTTCATTTTCAGTATGTTTGAAATTGTTAAAATATGAAACTAAATTTACAAATAAAGAGAAGTTCACTATCTGTAAATATTACAATACCAAAGACATTTGCAGGAAATTTAAAAACAAATCTTTTCTTTCTTTTAAAAACTAAATAAACATACATCTTTTGGTCCATATCTAAGACCTGATCACCGTTTCCATTAATGAGTTTCTAGCTCATTTTTAAAATACTTTAAGTAACACCTACATTTATAAAAAGCTTCCTGCATTATCCATGCCCATTTTAATATCTATGTTATACCAAGACATCTAGTTTTGATTATCAAGAGTTCCACAGCCCAGCATCATCAAATCTAACATATTCAGTAGTATTAAAAGTTAGCCATTTAGGGCTTCCCTGGTGGCGCAGTGGTTGAGAGTCCGCCTGCCGGTGCAGGGGACACGGGTTCGTGCCCCGGTCCTGGAAGATCCCACATGCCGTGGAGCGGCTGGGCCCGTGAGCCATGGCTGCTGAGCCTGCGCGTCTGGAGCCTGTACTCCACAACGGGAGAGGTCACAACAGTGAGAGGCCCGTGTACCGCAAAAAAAAAAAAAATTAGCCATTTATAATTATTAATATAATTTAGTGTTTCTGACAGATTCACTACAGTAAACCTATATTTGTAACCTGAAATAGAAACAGCTTAAGGTAAATTATGAGAACTAAAATCAATTAACCTTAGGCTGCCTGGCAATCACCAGAGTTATCTGAAAGAATTTATTTCGTGAGATTAAACCAAAAAGAAAATTGAATGAAATTTCTGCCCCATCAAGGAGGTCTCCATGACTACCTCAAGCCAGTCACAGAAATACAAAAAAAAAAAAAAACCAAAACAAACAAAAAACTCCCCAGGTATCTACACTTAGACATTCACTGAAATATTAGTTACTGTAAAACTTCAGCCACCACTTTTTCTTGAATGAGCCTGAGTATGTTAAACATACTTGGATAGAATTTAGAAATGCCAACTCAGGATTTCTACTTCAGCATTTCTTCCATTAAATATTAATGAGTACCCAGGTGTTTCATTAGCAAGGCAGGTACACCTGGAATAACCAAAAGCAATAAACACTATTCTTCCTCCTTATCCTCAGATTTGCTCCCACCCACCCTTCCTCTCACCTCTAACTGATCTTACCCTTCTCCTTCATTCATAACCTGTCACTGTGTATTGAAAATGGACTTATAAATTGATCTACTTAGAAACTGTGACAGTT
This sequence comes from Neophocaena asiaeorientalis asiaeorientalis, assembly GCF_003031525.2. Classification (NCBI taxonomy): domain Eukaryota; kingdom Metazoa; phylum Chordata; class Mammalia; order Artiodactyla; family Phocoenidae; genus Neophocaena; species Neophocaena asiaeorientalis. The sequence continues at coordinate 7,837,320 of NW_020174561.1, forward strand.
TCCAAAGTTCTCATTATTTCTAACAGAAACTAGCTAATCATTAATCACAAGGTAGCAGACAGAGATCCTTAAGATATATAGTTCTTTATAACCTAAAATTTTGGGACTTCCCTGGTAGCGCAGTGGTTAAGAATCCACCCACCAATGCAGGGGACACGGGTTCGAGCCCTGGTCCGCGAAGATCCCACATGCCATGGAGCAACTAAGCCCGTCTGCCACAACTACTGAGCCCGTGAGCCACGACTACTGAAGCCCGCGTGCCTAGAGCCCATGCTCCGCAACAAGAGAAGCCACCGCTCACAGCAACGAGAGAAAGCCCGCATGCGGCAATGAAGACCCAACGCAGCAAAAAATAATAACAATAAATAAATTTATTATATATATATCCTAAAGTTTTCAACGAACTTAAAAAAATTCTGGTACCCAGACACACTGTGCACTTAACGATAAGAGTCTTCAGGTTTTATTAAGGAAAAATGCTATCACTTGATTTTTTTTAATATATACACACACATACACACCATGAAACTGTATTTAGTTTCTTTTCTTAGGACAAAATTTCCGATTTCTACATAAATTTAGAGTGACTTGTAATTCCTTATGATGAAAAGAATTTTCCAATTATAGACACTATTAAAGCTTTGATTTTCATGAAACCTATCCCCGTAAAACCACATAATTAAAGCTTATAATCATTTTTCCATTTGACATTTGGCTTTTATTAATCCAACAGAGGCATCTGACATTTTCATCTGCTAGAATTTAAGATGAAGGTCAGGTATCAGATCTTTTCAGTTTCAAATGATTTTGTTTGTATAAAACAATCATGCCTCCACATTATTTAAAATTACTTTTGATTTAACTAGCCAGATAAAATGAAATGAAATAGCAAATTCAAACCCATGGTTGCATGACACATCTCCTAAATACTGACAAACGGATACACTCAAATGACTCAGCCTTTTTCCTTTTTGCATGAAATAACACTTGAGGAACTAAGTAGAAATTACTCTAAACTGCTTAGTATGGACAAAATTAGATACGCTAGAGGTTTTCTCATCATCCAATATATTTACCATGAGTTTGAAATAGCCCAAATAAGCTGGATAGTCCTAACTAAAGAAAACGGTGAAGTTCAGGCTGAGGAAAGAGGGGGAATCATTTGAACAGACTGTAACAACAAATCTCAAATTCCTGCAGCATACTCTGCCCGTTTGCTTTAGGCTTTTTGATTAATGGCTATGATGGGAAGAATTGATTTGAGACCAGAAGTCATTTCATCTCTAAAAGGATGTTTCTTTTCTAATTCACATAAATATCACTTCAAATGTCACAGTTATTTTACCAACTTAGATCTGGTGTTATCTTATAGTTGGATATGTTTTTTCTCAATGAATTTTAGTAAAAATAAAACTTGAGAAAGTAGTGGCAACTAGCTCTCAAAAGTCCTGTATAAAACTTGTAGGCTTCAAGAATGCACCCCAAAGTCACAGCACTGGGGTGAGGGTCAAGTCGGTGAGTCTCTGTCCTCTCATCCCACAAGGTAATTAAACAGGGTTTGCTGCTTACCCATAAAATGGTAAATTTATAATAAATAACAACTTTAGTCAGCTGAATCACCTTTTTGCTTGCTAAAGATGAACTATTTTTCTGTTTGAGAGTTAATTTCTCATGAGGCTCCTAGTTTACCAGGAGAACTGTAGAAGTTCTTTTTCTTTCTGTAGATGAGTAAACAGTAAATGTAGTCAATGAATTTTAGAAGATTTGGAAAGATAATTATTTGCTGCTCAACAAAACACTACAAACCAATTCTGAAAAACCTTCCGGAGGCCCAGAAATTAAAACCATAACATAAATTACTTTAACTTCATGCTTAATGAATCTAAACATTAAATAGGAAATCGATCTGCCCATTTTAAAAGATGCTCCCAAATATAAATGTATTTGGAATGTAAGCATATTAAGAAAACTTCAGGAAAGATATTTTCTTTTTTGCTTATCTATATTCACTAATGTTAAACTATGAGCATGTATAACTTTGGAAATAAGGAGGAAGTTCTTTTTAATTAAAGAAGAAGTTACATATTATAATTAGTACTTGATATGGCTAGCTATGCACATAAACTTTCTAGTCAAATATGTTTTAACTCCATGATTTTCATATAATGCTCACTATTTTCATTTCCCATAAAACTGCTTTCTTTTCTTTCCTGATATGATTGTCTGAGGTAAAACTTTATCATGAAGACTACAAAACTCCAGTCACCTAACTTCTACTGCGAATCCATTACTAAAAAAACTGAATTAGTGATTTTAAGAAAACTCTAGGTTTTAACTCTGTCATTTTCCAGTCATGTGACCTTGGAAATAGCTTTTCTTAAGCTCTCTCAGCTGCAGCTCCTGCTGGAAATAATTACTATGACTACCTGGTTTTCATGGGGGCCAAATTCAATGTTGTCTATAAAATATTACAGCTGTACGTTATTGCACTGCTTCTTCATAGAAACTACTTGGCTTTAATTTTCAGAGCACTAAAGTTTATTATTATAGGGATTATAACAAAAGTACTAGCTAACCTTAATAGACTATTCCTATAACTCTCTAAAATTCTAAGTATTTCACATATGTTATTTCATCTGATCCCCACTACAATCCAAGAGATAAGCCCTAATATTATCTCCATCTTACAGATGAGTAACTGAGGCTGAGGGAGCTTAAATAGTTTATCCAAGGCAGAGTTAGAATTTCAAAACAGGACTGTGATACCAAAGCCTACACTTGTACCAAATTTGCCATATTAGGACTAATTTTAGAAGGGAAAAAAAAAGCAGCACACAGATAAGTATAATACGAAAAGCATAAGCAACAATAGAAAAAATAGATAAATTCGACATCATCAAATTATAAAACTTGGGCTTCCCTGGTGGTGCAGTGGTTGAGAATCTGCCTTTAATGCAGGGGACACGGGTTCGAGCCCTGGTCTGGGAAGATCCCACATGCCGCGGAGCAATTAGGCCCATAAGCCACAACTGCTGAGCCTGCGCATCTGGAGCCTGTGCTCCGCAACAAGAGAGGCCGCGATAGTGAGAGGCCCGCACACCACGATGAAGAGTGGCCCCCACTTGCCGCAACTAGAGAAAGCCCTCACACAGAAACAAAGACCCAATACAGCCAAAAATAAATATAAATTAACAAATTAAAAAAATTATAAAACTTTTATGCTTCAAAGCAGACCATCAATAAAGTAGAAAAAATAACCCAGAGAATGGGAGAAAATTTTTGCAAATCATATATCTGTTAAGAGACCTCTATCTGGCACATACAAGGGACTCTTACAAATCAGTAATAAAAAGACAACCCAATTTAGAAATTGGCAAAGGATCTGAATAGACATTTCTCCAAAGAAGATATACAAGTACCCCAAAACATATGAAAAGATGTTTAACCTCATTAGCCATTAGAGAAATGGAAATCAAAACCACAGTGAGATTCTACTACACACCCACTAGAAAGGCTATAATCAAAAAGACAGGTAACGATAAGTGTTGACATAGATGTGGAAAATAATATTAGAGCCCTTATACCCTGCTGGTGGGGATGTAAAATGATGCAGCCACTTTGGAAAACAATCTGAAAAGTACTCAAAATATTAAACAGAAAGTTACCATATGACCCAGCAATTCCACTCCTTGGTATATGCCCAAGAGAAATGAAAATATGTGTCCACATGAAAACTTGTACACAAGTGTTTATAACAGCATTTTTTATAATAAGCAAAAAAGTAGAAACAATCCAAATATCTACCAACTGCTGAATGGATAAATGTATAATCCTACAACTTGAATATTGTTTAGTGATAAAAAAGAATGACATACTGATACATGCTACAACTTGGATGAATCTTGAAAACATTGTGCTAAGTGAAAGAAGCCAGTCACAGAAGACCACATTGTTTCATTTATATGAAATGTCCAGAACTGGCACACCTATGGAGAAAGTGGATTAGTAGTTGTCCAGGGTGGGGATGAAGGAGGGAATGGGGAATGACTGCTTATGGGTATGGAATTTCTTTTTGGGGTGATGCAAGTGTTCTAAAATTGGTTGTAGTGATAGTTACACATCTCTTGTATACTTTAAGTAGGTAAATTTTTTGGTATGTGAATTATATCTCAGAAAAGCTTGTATTAAGAAATCAATTGTCAGCATGGATTTTAGAAACTTTTCCCGAATGTTTGATTTTCCCTCCTAGAGTTGGTGAAATGCACGTTTTTATTATGGTGACTTTGACACTCTAAACCCTTTCATATATGTCAGTGCCTGGGTAGCTGCTACAAGTGATTAAGACTCTGTGCAAAGCCCACGAAAGGATCCAAGGATTGATGACATGAAACATGAGTCATATAAATCGTTTATTCCTGGCCCCCACAAGCAAAGCACTTAATTGCTGGAACTACTATGAATACAGAAAAAATAAGAATGGTGAGGGAGTAGCATTGGCATAAAAAGACCACTTCTAACAGCTATACTTAATCCATTCAGATGTATTGGATTTCAGGGACTTAAGCAATTGAGAGACAATAAGCAATGCTACAAAAAATAGCCCAAGTCCGTGTACTTTAGAAACGCAGCCTCAGAGCATTGTTTCACGGTTTTAGTTTGATTTTTATTCTATCTGGGCATGAAGCCACAAATAAGAGACACAAAACTGATTATAGCTGGAACAACTGGCTAGAAAGATAGGATGATTAACTACCCAACAAAATCGCTACATCTTGTATGAGTTCACTTTTAGGAGCTCTTTACTAACCTAGAAAGACAAGTGATAACATTGCACTCTAACTTCTGATTTTTATTTTCATTGGCAATAAGAAATATATCCGGGGGATTCCCTGGTGATGCAGTGGTTAAGAATCTGCCTGCCAATGCAGGGGACATGGGTTCGAGCCCTGGTCCAGGAAGATCCCACATGCCACAGAGCAACTAAGCTTGTGCACCACAACTACTGAGCCTGCGCTCTAGAGCCCGCGAGCCACAACTACTGAGCCCGAGTGCAACAACTACTGAGCCTGCACTCTAGAGCTCACGTGTCACAACTACCGAGCCCATGTGCCACAACTACTGAAGCCCGCGTGCCTAAAGCCCGTACTCTGCAACAAGAGAAGCCACCACAATCAGAAGCCCGCGCAAGACCCAACGCAACCAAAAATTTTTTTAAATTATTTAAAAAAAGAAAGAAATATATCTGAAACCAAGAAAATAAGGAAGAGGGAAAATGGATTGGCCTTCTGATTTTATGGTAGAAATGCCACTGGGTTACTGGCTGGCATTTGTAAAAGCTTACAGAGAGAAACTTGTGTGACTATCAGAAAATCACCTCTATTATTTTAGACAATTCCATACTAGCAACAGAGCAGAGCAGCAGTTTTAAGCATGAAAGGAAAAGAAGGAAAACAAGATCTACGCCATCTTCTAAGGTAGGAACAAAACATACTTCACATGAGTGATGTAAGGATATCTCACACATGATATATTGATTTAACTGGTATTTGTTTTATAATTAACCCACTTATTCCCTCCCTTTTTTTTTTTTTTTTTTTTTTTATACCCAACAAAATCGCTACATCTTGTATGAGTTCACTTTTAGGAGCTCTTTACTAACCTAGAAAGACAAGTGATAACATTGCACTCTAACTTCTGATTTTTATTTTCATTGGCAATAAGAAATATATCCGGGGGATTCCCTGGTGATGCAGTGGTTAAGAATCTGCCTGCCAATGCAGGGGACATGGGTTCGAGCCCTGGTCCAGGAAGATCCCACATGCCACAGAGCAACTAAGCTTGTGCACCACAACTACTGAGCCTGCGCTCTAGAGCCCGCGAGCCACAACTACTGAGCCCGAGTGCAACAACTACTGAGCCTGCACTCTAGAGCTCACGTGTCACAACTACCGAGCCCATGTGCCACAACTACTGAAGCCCGCGTGCCTAAAGCCCGTACTCTGCAACAAGAGAAGCCACCACAATCAGAAGCCCGCGCAAGACCCAACGCAACCAAAAATTTTTTTAAATTATTTAAAAAAAGAAAGAAATATATCTGAAACCAAGAAAATAAGGAAGAGGGAAAATGGATTGGCCTTCTGATTTTATGGTAGAAATGCCACTGGGTTACTGGCTGGCATTTGTAAAAGCTTACAGAGAGAAACTTGTGTGACTATCAGAAAATCACCTCTATTATTTTAGACAATTCCATACTAGCAACAGAGCAGAGCAGCAGTTTTAAGCATGAAAGGAAAAGAAGGAAAACAAGATCTACGCCATCTTCTAAGGTAGGAACAAAACATACTTCACATGAGTGATGTAAGGATATCTCACACATGATATATTGATTTAACTGGTATTTGTTTTATAATTAACCCACTTATTCCCTCCCTTTTTTTTTTTTTTTTTTTTTTTTTTTTTGCGGTATGCGGGCCTCTCACTGCCGTGGTCTCTCCCGTTGCGGAGCACAGGCTCCGGATGCACAGGCTCAGCGGCCATGGCTCACGGGCCCAGCCACTCCGCGGCATGTGGGATCTTCCCGGACCGGGGCATGAACCCGTGTCCCCTGCATCGGCAGGCGGATTCTCAACCACTGCGCCACCAGGGAAGCCCCTCCCTCACTTTTTCACAGAACTCTGAATCCCTTATTGAAGCTCTTTGTTCACCTAGTTTGTTCAGACACCATCACTAGGACCCAAAGTAAACACTCTCTAACAGGCTTCTTCATCCTTCAGCAATGAAATCCCCATGTCCATCAGGGTCAGGGTTGCCATTCTAGAATTAACTCAACATCTGGAGTCAAGGCCACTTGATATTTCTCTGCTAAAGTCTTTCTCGCAATATGGAGATAACTCTCCTCTCTTGGGGACAGAAATCCTCTGAGAAGCTCTGGGCTGTGAAGTCAGGGATCTGTTTGGTATGAGCTGTAATAGGCAAATCACATGCTAGACTCTCATGACCTTCAACTTCCAAATGACTTAATGACCCCTCACCATGTGTACAAAAAAAAATCACTACTTATTAAATCCTCTGTGATACCGGCTTTCCAGTTACTGCTTCAAAGCAACTTTTCCCAAAATTAAAAAAGAAAGAAAAAAAGCAATCTAAGTCCACCCAACATAGTTTATTTGAGGATGTTTACTTGTTTATTTTGCTTGATAGATGGAATGGTAAAATGGAGGTTGGAGACAACCTCAGAAATGTTTTAAGATGAAGATGGTTAAGAATGAATCTTCCAAGGGTAACATTCAAACATGATGCATCAGGAAGACAAAGCTGGTGATTTTTTAAATTTAGGCATGATAAATCTGGTCTCTAGGGTTCTGCTTGGAATCCTCTAGCCAGATATATGATCAGTCAAATTCTAGAATTTTTCTCATTTATCTTAACTTTCTCTTTAACTTGCGTATGCTGTATGTTCTGTTATACTGTTATCCTGCTGCTACTCATGATCATTTCTCAGGATTCAAAGAGGCTTATGGCATTGTATTCAGACTTCTCCACTGCAGATAATTCCCCATCTTCAAACTATATATGGAATTTGGTCATTGGTTGCATTTTAACCCATTTTTATCTTCCATTGTTATTAGTTCACCCTCTAAAAAACAAATCACAATTTATAGCATTAAAAGGTAAATTTAGGGGCTTCCCTGGTTGCGCTGTGGTTGCGAGTCTGCCTGCCGATGCAGGGGACACGGGTTCGAGCCCTGGTCTGGGAAGATCCCGCGTGCCGCGGAGCAACTAAGCCCGTGCGCCACAACTACTGAGCCAGTGCGTCTGGAGCCCACGATAGTGAGAGGTCCGTGCACCGCGATGAAGAGTGGCCCCCGCTTGCCGCAACTAGAGAAAGCCCACGCACAGAAACGAAGACCCAACACAGCCATAAATAACTAACTAAATAAAATTTTTTTTTAAAAAGGTAAATTTAGCATCTTCTTTATTCCTCCCTGCTTTGGCAAGGTGTGGAGTGTTTGTAGACACATTGTATGACTCAGGATTTAAGATTCAGATCCTATTCCTGAGGTTCTGGAGCAATGCTAATGCTATTTTTCATTTTCTTGGAGGCTTGATATCACTGAGAGGGACATTGACAGTAAAACTCCCATAAGATGTAAGGGGAGGAGAACAGTAGTGGCTGAACCCTCACTCATCCCCAGTGTGAATCCCAGGAAAAAAAGGAGGCCTGACAGAAGCAGAGAATGGAGACAACCATTGGTTCAAGGTTTATCATGGAAATAAGACTTCACTGCAAAAGCCTTACTTTAAATCCTCTTCACTTAATCTCTACATCTTTTTTTCATATAGTCAACATATAAGTAAATAAAGATCCACAAAATAACCTAAGTTACTTTTTCCCCCAATAGCAAAACACACAATAATGGACGACTGAATCATTAGATCCTAACAAGCAATTTAAAAGCTCAGAACAGTCACCTTTGCAATCAGGTCCTTAAAAACAGAAATCATAACACAAATGATGATAGTTTAGTGCAAATCATTTTTACAGGCATTTAAGAATTATTTTTACTTCAAAATGTCATAATCTCTTGCTTGCATATACACGTTAGGAAAAAGAACTTTAAAGGAAACATCAAGCCAGATTCTCTTCCTTTTAAACTCTGCAGGAGCTCTCACTGGATGAAACCATTGATAATAAGATGGCTCTTAATTTTTTAAAGGATTCTCCTATTCCTATCATTTGATACAGCATTTTTTTTTGGTTTTGTTCCAACACCAGCCAAATGCCAGGTCACATTGAAGAAAAATTAATAACTTCCTCAAAATAAAACCTGACTTCTATTTCCCAAAAATCTCAAATGCATTGAAATAGTTTCATATGAATTATGTGTGTCTCTCTACAATCTAGGTTTAATTTTCCTCCCATGCATTCCATTCTCTCCTGTACTTCCTCCACCTGAGCTGTCATTACTAATTGTCTATTTGCTTGTCTGCCAAACCCCTGTGTTTCCAAACACGCCAGACTATAAACTCCCCAAGGGCAAATACCTTAGAGATTTTTTTTACTGCTGTATTCCCTGCCTACCACAGAGCATAGCACATAACTGTCACTCAATTATTTTTTAAATTGTTAAATTTATGTTACCACATTATACTTTGCTAGTTTATTTCCCTCATAAGATTAACTTCCTGAGGACAATGTAGTTGTAATATACATCTTTATATCTCCATAGTCTGGTCCAGTGCCTGAGGCAGTACAAAAAAAAAAAAAAAAGAAGTGAAAATATTTTTCAAGTCAATGGTAAATGCAGTGCAAATGTGAGGGTGCCTATACTTTTCCAGGGACCACTCTTTATTAACAGTTATGCCCCTTTTCTGAGTCATAAGTTAAAGCCAATAATTCTAAAACTTCCAGCCAAAATTATTTAATTCTCCTCAATAAAATGTTTTCATTTTTAACACTCTTCATTACCAAAACATTCTAATGTCTGGCCTTCAAGCTATTTATTCTCAGTGGAAATGTACCAAAATTTCATAAATGGAAGGTTGTTCTTCAGTCTACTCAAGAACAACTGGATGCTTTTTCTTTTTCATTTATTTATTTATTTTTTCTTTCTTTGCGGTACGCGGGCCTCTCACTGTTGTGGCCTCTCCCGTTGTGGAGCACAGGCTCCGGACGCGCAGGCTCAGCAGCCATGGCTCAAGGGCCTAGCCGCTCTGAGGCATGTGGGATCTTCCCGGACCGGGGCACGAACCCGTGTCACTTGCATCGGCAGGCGGACTCTCAACCACTGCGTCACCAGGGAAGCCCTGGATCCTTTTATTTTGACCCTTCTTGACCGTTCCCATGTCATGTCACCTGACGTACTTGACATTGTCTCCATGTTACCTGTGTACCATTACAAATGAGGTACACACAGCTTTTTAAAAATTTTCATAAATTAGTGTAACCCTCTATATGTATTATACTTTAGAGTTTCAAATTCCTTCCATAGCTCATTCTGCTCCTGAAGACTATTACTATTTTCGGTTGAATTGTGCTCCTCTCAAAAAAGATATATTTTAATTCTAACACCAAGTACCTCAGAATGTGATCTTTACAGAGGTGACCAAGTTAAAATGAGTTCATTAGAGTGGGCCCTACACCTATATGACTGGTGTCCTTATAAAAAAATGAAATGTGGACACAGAGACAGGCACACAGGGAAAATGCCATGTGAAGATGAAGGCAGAGATCAAAGTGAGGTGTCTATAAGTCAAAGAGTGCCAGCAAATCACCAGAAGCTGGGAGAGAACATGGAACAGATTCTCTCTCAGAGCCTCAGAGGAAACCCAACCGGCTGACACCCTGGTCTCAGACATCTAGCCCTCAGAACTGTGAGACATTACATTTCTGTTGTCTAAGCCACCCAGATTTTGGTACTTTGTTACAGCAGCCCTAGCAAACTAATGCACTGGCTTATCAGAGCATGATGGCAAGAGGGTGTTTTTGGATGAGACTTACACTTAACTTGGTGGACATTGGACAAAACAGACTGCCCTCCATAATGCGGGTGGGCCTCATCCAATCAACTGAACGCCTGAATAGAACAAAAATGCAGGCTCGACCAAACAAGAGAGAATTCTCCAGGAGACTGCCTTCAGAATAAAACTGGAACGTCAGCTCTCCTGGGTCTCCAGCCTACCAGCCTATGCTGCAGATTTTGGACTTGCCAGCCTTCATAATCATGTGAGCCAATTCCTTGTAATAAATCATTATATATATATATATATCCTATTGGTTTCATTTCTCTGGAGAACGCTGACTAATACACATATTAAACACTCAATGAATATTAGATCTCATAATAATGCTGAGCTGTGTTAAGAAGAGGAGAACTCACTGTACTGATGAGCATAACATCATCATCAAAGTTAAGTAAATTACCCAAGATCATATTGCTGTTAAGTCACAGAGCAAGGATTCAAGCCAGGTCTGTCTGATTCCAAAGTACATGTTTCTTCCCCTATATATTGCTGCTTCAGAGTTGACAATAAGGATACAGACAAAGTCAAATGTGAGACCATTTTCTAAGAGCATAGGATGGGTGAAATGAGGACTCAAGGGAAGGTCGAGACCAACCAATATGGGGGAAAAACTAGTTCAGTGGTTTTCAAACTATGGACCCCAACACCTAGTGTTCCCCTGAGATACTTCCTGGAGTTCACCAACTTTTGATTTGAAATGTCAATATTTTAAAGTATGTTTTACTATTCTAAAAATAAGAATAAAATCATCACACATTCCCAAAACTGTTATATGAAAATTTTAACACACTGGATCCATCCAAACATTATCCTGGACTTCAAGGCTAACTCATTTAGCGTCCACTGTGCAGGAAAGCTTCCCCTGACATCTCTTTGAACCCATTTAAACATATTGCAATCCGTCATTGGTTATACCCACACTGCATAAGTGAGCATGTTCACTATAAACCAAGTGAACACGGTCTATAGTGAACATGCACCAAGACATGCATATATAGACTTGCACCAGGCTCAGTTAGCAGCCCATCATATCTCTGGCATACCTGCTTATACAAGGTTTCATTCCAGCATAACAGAGAGTTGTGCAATTCCCAGGGAATGATAACAAGAAGCATATGATATTATCTCGGTTTTACCATACTTTACCATGCTGACTCAACAATAAGGTAACATTGATTCCAAGACTCATCACCAGTGTAATAATGGCCTTTCCAAAAAAGCCCCTCTAAGTTAAATATACACAGTTAAAAATTTTCCTTTTCAGTATTATATACTTATTCACACAATTACACACCACTTCCTTCTTCAGTGTCATAATTAAAGTTTTCTTCTAAGCCTTCACATTCAGGTCAAAAACATACTTTTGAATTATTCTTGGTATTCACAGTTATGAATAGGGTTACAAGTGACAAGTTGCACTCACACCACCTTCACCTGTAGGACAGGCAGTATAATTTCAAAGTAAAGCACAGTGCTGAACTTGGGCAACTTCTACCTTAATTACAGTGCTTGGTATGCCAGACAAACTTCAGACTAAATAATTACTGTTCTTTCAAAACTAGATCACAGAATAATCCTTCTCAAGAAATTTCAAGCAAGAAACTAAATTTAAGTTAAAAGTCAACCTTGTGGGATACAACCAACGCAAATAATTCAACTGAACTTACAGGAAGATATACCTTCTATGAACTGCTAAGTTCCCATATTTCAAGTTATTCCTGGGCCTGACGGCTGACAGGTTTCTTTTGACATTATAAGAGTCATCTCAATTTCAGAAGCATAATGTGAAAAACGTAAGCATGTAGGACCAAGGAAGAGCACGTAAATGTTATATAGTCATTTCAGCCCTTATCTTGGAGCAGGAGGTTACCTATATCTTTATATTTATGGAGGACTTACTGTCTTTTATTTTCACTTTTATTTGCATATATTGCAGTTCCATAGAAGATTTCCTTTGGATTCTGGATTCACTGATAAAAATATTGCTTTTAAAAAATTGTAAAAACCACTGCACTAGGAAAATCCAAGATTTATACATACAAAGAGTCAAACATCAAGTTGAAGAACCATCTGTGAGGTGATTCTGCCTCTTCCTTCATCCCCAAGAAATACAGTAAGAGTAAACATAAAGAAACAAATGACATGAGTGATGAACAACCAGGGACTGGTGATCAGAACAGGACACCAAAGAGGGTGGGTGGTGGTGAGACGAACACTAAAGTGACTGAACCTGGAACTCAGCGGAGGGGATTAAGTTGGTAAGGAAGGAAGAATGGATACAAAAACGCAACAGAAAGCCTAGCTGAGTAGGTTGGACAAAGTGGAAGAAGGCAGGAAGCTAGATTTAGAAAATGAAAAAGATGAAAGGAGTTGATTAGTACCTGGATGGAAAAAAGAAGGATAAGAAGTGCAGTCTGGGTCAAGTTTTGTGAAACTGAGCTGTGTTCACGTAACAATGGTTGGCTAACGGCATGCTTTTGGCTGATCACATCTCTCACTCTTCAACTGGACATTTAGAATTTTAAAGACCTCATTAATCTAAGACAAGACCCTTCCCTTCCCCTCCCCATCCTTCCCTCTTCACCTCTCTCCACCTCAAGTAGTTTGTCTTATAGATCCATGCAAAACACTGTAAGAGGGCATGCTCCTGGCACTTCCAAGAAGAACAGAGTCTAATGCCTTATTTAAATAATATTATTTATAATACATGTATCAAAAATAAATTTCAGAGACAAGAAATTAAGAAAACCTATATACAAAATTAAGTGAAATTATATAATTTACCAATTCCATTCTAGATTGTTGGATAGTGTGATACACTGGTTAAGAGTTCTAGAGATCAATGTAAGTTCATGTCTTGACTTCACAGTAATTAGCTGGGTGCCCTTGTATAAGCTCTTCAATCTTTCTAAACTACATATTTCTTACATGTAGACTCTATCTAAAATTATTTGAAGAATTCACTGAGATAATACATATAATCCCTGGTACATAGAAAGTGCTTAGTAGATGTTAGGAGATACCGGAGGCAAAACTGCAGATTTCAAGAACTATTTAAGAGGAAATTTTAAATTCTGTGGCAAGTTGAACGATATCTATATTTCTATTGTTAATTTGCTAAAAAAAAAAAAAATGTGAACTTTCAGAATTTTCTTCCTTGGATCCTAAGATTAAAAAAGAAGAATGTTAGGATGCAACTAGAGATTATCATACTAAGTGAAGTAAGTCAGAAAGAGGACAAATACCATATGATATCACTTATACGTGGAATCTAAAATATGGCACAAATGAACCTATCTACAAAACAGAAACAGACTCATAGACATAGAGAACAGACTTGTGGTTGCCAAGGGAGAGGGATGCACTGAGAGTTTGGGGTTAGTAGATGCAAACTATTACATTTAGAATGGATAAACAACAAGGTCCTAATGTATAGCACAGGGAACTGTATTCAATATCCTGTGATAAGCCACGATGGAAAAGAATATAAAAAAAGAATGTCTGTATGTGTATAACTGAGTCACTTTGCTGTACAGCAGAGACTCGCACAGCATTGTAAATCAACTATACTGCAATAAAAAAAAATTTTTTTAAAAAAGAAGAATTTTAGGAAAGAGAAGTCTAGTGGAGCTGGGAGAAGATGGAATCACCTCCATATCCCACATTTTATGATTATGTGGTAGAATCCTGGTTTTTGTCCTCAAATCTGCAGTTTTCCAATCTTTCATTAAGGTTGAAAAGCACTAGTTGGGCCATTTAAACCCACTTTCTTAAGATTAACTTAATGGCTTTTAGACTTTAGTATGCAAAAAGAATCACCTGAAATGTAACAAACAAACAAATAGGAAACAAAAAACCAAGATTATAGTTGCCCTCTCCCAGAGATTCTGGATTTAGTTGGTATGGAGTGGGACCTAGGAATCTGCATATTTAATGTAAGATATATTATAGATACATAGATCTATCTTAATATATTTTTTGAGCAGGTGACTGGCAATTTGAGAAGCACTTATCTGAAGCTATAGAAAATACTGATATTTATGAAGGGCTTCTAATTTTAAGAGCATAAGTTTTTACCTAAAGAATTTCTTGGGACTTCCCTGGTGGCAGAGTGGTTAAGAATCCGCCTCCCAGTGCAGGGGACACGGGTTCGAGCCCTGGTCTGGGAAGATCCCACATGCCGCAGAGCAACTAAGCCAGTGCGCCACGACTACCGAGCCTGCGCTCTAGAGCCCGCGAGCCACAACTACTGAGCCTGTATGCCACAACTACTGAAGTCCGCACACCTGTGCTCCGCAACAAGAGAAGCCACCGCAGTGAGAAGCCTGCACACCGCAACGAAGAGTAGCCACTGCTCGCCGCAACTAGAGAAAGCCCACACTCAGCAACAAAGACCCAATGCAGCCAAAAGAAAAAAAAAGAATTTCTTAATCCTGTTTCTAGCTAGATTTCTTTTCCAACAGAATAACTAAACTTTGATCAAATTTTCATCGATAGGAGATTTGGCAACTCATTGTTTTTTAATAATAACATACATGTCTACTAACCCCAGAATCTAACTCTACTTTGCAGTAATAGTGGCTGGAGTGACAGACCGTGACTCAAGAAAGACAAGAGTTGTGTTGCTACCCTTGGCAGAAACAGAAACAATTGAATCAGCAAAACCTTGTATGAGAGTTCAGAAAGGCTGCCAAGTTACAAGTTAACACCTCAGTGGATCCAAAGACTGTGTTCAAGGACTAAATACATTTCTAAATGTAATGATCTTATCTTTACATTTCATAGGAAGTATTTAAAAAATTTTTAAATACATCAGACAATATTTGCTGTCAAGGAATTATACTGCTGACTTTAGAAAAGTTTATGTGAGATGACCTTTATTCAGTCATTTGGTAAATCAATAAAAAATTTAGGCCCCCTTCATTAAATGGAGTAAGGGAAAATCTATAGATATATATGATGGCCTTTGCTCCAAAGAGAAATAAAATTGTCTCATTAAAAATATCAATGTGAAAATTCTAGTAAAAGAATAATTAGAATGTATAATAGGTTTTGATATGTGGCCTAAGCCTTCAAACTGCTATATTCTGGAATATATCAGAGATTCAACGTTTATACTGAATAAAGGCATGCATGCATGAATAAATGAATGAATAAAAATCACATTAGTATTTCAAAAATTACTTTTAGATTAATGAGTTCATTTTACAGTGGTTGTCTTTCTAGCTAATAAAATTGCATAAAACCTTAGCTCTGATGTTATTGGGATGGCTGAATTGGAGCTTTAATTTCATCAGTCTTATAAACTCTTAATACAGTAAATAAAATTTTGGATCTCAGCGTCATTATATATTTTATGCTCTTATTTTTGAAACTGATTTATGAAAATACCTATTGTTTAACTTCATGAATGATGTTAAGCCAAGTTTGCTCCATAATCAAATTAATCCATAGGGGATTTATTTGTGCACTTTTGTTCACAGTCCATATATACAAGGTATACATTCATTTTTACGGATAGGAGAGATTAACTCTAATAGATCTCAGATGAAAAGCGACGGAAAAGAGGCTAATGTGTTTCAGAAGCCAACCCTATCTTTGATTGAAAGGGAGAAGTTCTTTCGGTAATAAATATTTCATCAGCTTATTTATTATTTTGAAAAATGTATTCAGAGGTCCAAGACTAAATTGAGTTTAAGGTCTTTTTTCTTTAAGACTAGATTGTGGTATATACATTTAGGAAGAAATTCTGGAAATAATCATTGAAATCATCTGTTTTAAAATTAAACTGTCAGGCACCCAGAATACTCACATGATATTTGAAGAGAAAAAGTATTTCAGGTGGAAAACTCATCTTTAGCAAAGCATTGATCTTCTGAAGAAAAATAATAGTGTACTAACTTAACCTAGAACTTTCCTAGAAAGCCCTGTAACCCACACAAGAAAGCAAACAAAAAAACCAAATTTTCCTATTTTGTTATACTTTAGAATTCATGGATTTGGTAAAGCAACTAAAATTTTTATTCAAAATTGATATTTTATCTTCAGGAAAGTCAAATGGAAAGTTTTTAAAATTTCATATTTATAAGTAAATTTTTACATTTCCATCAAAAATTAAATTTTAGAAGTATAAACATAAACTGAATTAGTCAAGTTTTATTCATTCAACAAGTATATATATATATATATATATATTTTTTTTTTTTTTTTTTTTTTTTTTTTT
>NW_020174561.1:7854096-7913943 GCF_003031525.2 Neophocaena asiaeorientalis asiaeorientalis
GAAGCCCCAACAAGTATATTTTAAGTGCCTACTATTCACCAGGGAGTCAGACAGGTGCTGGAACCAAAAGATGGATAAGATAGAGCCTATACCTTAAAGGACGCGTAAAAAAAATGTATACGCAAAAAAGAAGTAAAGAAGAGATGGTCAGTAGGTTCCTATAAGACAAAACTATTCTGAGAAGTTAATATCTAATCTAATGTTAAACTACTGTTCCCTCTTCTGAAAAGTCCACTTTGCATGTCTAAGTGTTTCACTTACTTTTAAAATTACTCAATTATTGAATACACTAATGTTAATTACAAATGAGCCCTGAAATTTTTTCTAGATCTTTATTTAAAACTAAGTAATTTTAAAGCTGTAAATTCTGAAGCTTATTGCAATAGAACTTTTTTTTAAATATTATATGAAATTCAATTTTCAGTGCCCATAAATAAAGTTTTATTGGAATGCAGCCATGCCCATTTGTTTGCATCCTGTCTATGGCTGCTTCCCTACAATGGCAGAGACTATGTGGCCCACAACATTGAAAATATTTACTACCTGGCCTTTTACAGAAAAAGTTTGCCGACCCCTGATGTAAAGGATAGCAATGGATTTGGGCTGAAAAAGTACAGCTTTCTTGTTGTTGTTCTATTTTCCAGAGTTCGTAGAGATATTTACAATAAATAAAATGTGCAAAGAGAGCTTCCTATAAAGTTTGTCCAGTATGCTGCCTCTATGAGGATTGCTAATCCTGGCCAGCAGTGGCTTCATTTTCTTGTTGCTCCCATAGCCAATACTGGGCTCCAAGGTCTGGCCTAGAATCTCCTCGAAACACAGCTGTCAGCACCTCTAGGATTCTGCCTATTAAGCTTAATTTTCACATAATGGTCTGACTGGTAACAGATGAAACTCCTGTGTCTCTTTTTGAAGTTAAGAATTTCACTAGGTGTTGGGGTTGGGTGTGAAGTTGGGCAGAAGGTAGCTGCACCCATGTAGGCAATGCTAAGAAATTTCTGTGTGCTTTAACAGGTTCAAAGTTTTACCATAAAACAATGATATGTAATCTTTTCAAGAGTATGAGAATCTTCTTCTTTCAGATTAACAAAACCTAATAGTGGTATTAGGTATTAAATTAGAGTTTAAACTATATATTGAAACCACAGTGTTACCCATGGGCTTACACATTCTACATTATATATTTCTGTAACTTTGAAATACCTTTTTGCTAATGATCATACATTACCTTTTTCAGTTATATTTTTTTCAGATTGTATTCCAGAAAATCTTTTTTTCAATCACCGCAGACAATACTTAAAGCCCCAGTGAATTTTCATACGTCCTTCTTAAACGTCTATGATCGTAATAATCAGCTGTGTAAAAACTGCTGTTTAAATGTGTGAAGT
This sequence comes from Neophocaena asiaeorientalis asiaeorientalis, assembly GCF_003031525.2. Classification (NCBI taxonomy): domain Eukaryota; kingdom Metazoa; phylum Chordata; class Mammalia; order Artiodactyla; family Phocoenidae; genus Neophocaena; species Neophocaena asiaeorientalis. The sequence goes on from NW_020174561.1 coordinate 7,855,485, forward strand.
TATGGTGGGATGGGGACCCTTCATATATCAGTTGGTGGGTTTGCAGGGGAGGGTGCTAAGTAGAATTTCTAGGTAGAATTTAACTAGTGCTGTCCCTAGTATACCGCTGCTTTTTTTCTGACACACTCTCAGGTGACTCCATACCACAAAAAAGTTCAAAAAGTCAGCACTTTAAATTATTACCTAGATACCACCCTGGACTTTACTGAACAGTGTGAGGGATGTATTTACAATTCTGATTGTCACCTCTGACATCTAAATATCTCTCACCTAAAGCTCTAAATCACTTCAATGTGTTTTCAAATAATCATATTATCTGGCCTTGAGCCGTATGCATCATTCCCATTTTCATCTCAAAAAGAAGTTGAGAGTCTTCATAAGCCTCCACCTCCCCCCGCAAGATGCCTCCTCCAACTGAAACCTCTGCCCTCAGCAAGCGTCAACACCACCCACTGCTACCCATGTCAGCAAATCTAGACAGCATCCTTGATTCTTCTCTCTTCTTCACTTTCCACCTCTTATCAATTACCAAACCTGTTGATTTTACCTCCTAATGTCCTTCAAATCCATCTTTCTCTCTATCCCAACTGCTACTCTTTCATTTTATCAGTTTTTTGCAAAACTGCAACAGCTTTGAACTGGACACATTGCTCCCCTGCTACAAAGCCACGGCTTTTGACTTTCAGTTTGATAAAGCCCAGACAAACTTCACCAAGCCCCTTACGATCTGGTCCTCGCTAGAGTTCCAGACCCAGCTCCCACAAATCTTTGTCACACATCTTATGCTCCAGTTACCGGGAACTTCTTTGACTCTTTTGAAGGTGCCATGCTCGCTTTTGCTGCCAGTGCTACACACAGTCTGCCACTTCTGTATTTAAATTTTTCCTAACCCAGTCCTACCCTTTTTGTCTGGATAGGTGCCAACTCAAGAGTCACTCCTGCAGCAAGCCTTCCTTAAACCGGTCTAAGACTGGATTAGATGCCCAGGAAGAGTTACTATAAGCCCTTGAAAATCTGGATTTCAGAGAACTCATTCCATGAAGGCAGCACCAACTTCTTCCTTGTCCACATCAACCTTCAAAATGCCTCTCATAGAATACAAAAGGTGGTGAATTAATGGATTAAGGTATCCTCCAAGTTGTGCTGAATCATAGCCTACACAGCCAGTATTGCTCTGACTCAGTTCTCTGAAGCAACCTATGGGAGAATTCTCTGATTATATCAGAGTAAAGCCCAGTTGTCCAGTTTCAGAGCTAAGAATCTTAACCAAAAGGACTGAGCAGAAATCTTCAAATCACTTCTTGACCCCATAAGCAAGGAATTAGCAAGCAGGCCTTCCCGCAAGGCAAAGGCCTGGCTATAAAGGAAGATAAGAAATATTTCACGGAATAATTACTCTAAGTATTAGAAAATCTGTCCAGGGTCCTGCTCACTTTGACCTCTCTTTATCAGAATAATGCTGTATTAGAGGACTGTTGAATGTCAGCAAACTACAATATCCATAAATCTCCATGGATCACCATGGAATTATCATCATCACAAAGAAATATTTAGTAAACTGGTGCATGCAGGAGTCTTGAAATGGTCTGAATACTAAACAAGTCATAGAAGGCCCTGACATCCAGGGCTTTACAATTTGAAAGAGTCATTGATGTCGAAAGATAGTAATAAGCTAACAGAGCTGCAAAAAGAATAGCAAACTTGACAAGTCTTGCGACTTGGATACAGCTGTGAAAACAGATCATTCAGAGCTCTGTAAGAATATATTCGTTCTCTACATCAAGCAATCTAAGTGAATTTTTACAGGTTTCTTGCAAAAGGAAGCCTAAACTCTTAGGTTCAATAGCAAAGCCACTTTGTAATGCTAATTTTACTTTCAAACAACCACAAGGTAAAATCTTAGGAGCTGAAGAGAAGCACCTGAAATAGTAATGTTAACATATTTATAAAGTAAGCCTTCAGTCAGGGTTCCCAAACAACCAGACCTCTATCATAATCTGTTTTCTCCTCTTGACATCATTGCATCACAGAGATTTTGCTCCAGGGAAGAGCCCTACACAGATGCGTCAGGAATCACTGGAATCAAAATTGCCAAAATTGCTGCTGAGTCAGAGGTGGTTTTAAAGTTTTGATAAACAACATACAGCTGCACGCTAAACGGTTAACACCCTTCCCTGATGGTTTTGCAATCCTATGCTTATATTGTAGCTCTATCACTGAAATTACAGGTTCCTGTGAAGCGACACTGATAATAATAATACATTTTATACTGGGGATCATTTAAGGGCCTTTTAAACAAGTTTTAACATTTATGCACTGAATATTATCACACTAACTCCTACTTCTTCCCATGAAACATAAATGGAAAACTGAAAAACCATGATTTCCCTAGTGTATCAGTTGGCTCTAGAGGATATTTTGACTGTCACATCAAACATAAAATATTAATGAACTAGTTAAGGCAGCTGATTCCACTTCTCTCTTTAGCAAGGGATGGAATATTACAGTTACACTGTATGGTATGTGTTATAAGTATATAAGAATCTTCCCAGAGAGTTGAGTAATAATTTGAACCAGCATATAAAAACGATTGGAATACACTTCATAACCAAGGAGGAATTTTTTAAACTTGCAAAATGAACTAAAAGAAACTTAATATATACACATATATTTTATATAATAAAATATAATTACAATTTTAGTAATACCATGCAGAGGAGGTACTTTTAGAACTGAGAGTTAAATCAATCAAGTTTGACACAGATCCCAAGTTGCAAATCTGAACTGTATCATAAAAATCATGATTAGCAGAAGACAGATGGGTAGAAAGGAATTTTAGGGGACTGGTGTAGGGAGTCAACATTTGTCAGTGTTCAGGCAACACTGTTCCAGGGGGGGCCCCTGTCCCAAAAGTGGCCTCCTCCAATTCCTACAAGAGACAAAGCCAAGAGAATGTATGGGAACCCTGGGCTGTCCTCACTGGATGGCATTTGCCCACTGACTGACTAAGTGAACTCATGCTATTGAGGGACCCTTGGCAGCTGTACATATCAATACGAATTGTGCAACTCATATTGGCATTTTGTTTTATGCATCTATTTCTTTTGATTTGGATAGTCTAAGCCTTGTCTGAGAGACGAACCTGAGATACAATATGTGTATTGATCAGGATAGGAACAGGCCCTTGTTTGAGTGGCCATCTGGTCTCCCTTGGCAACATTTCTATAAATACCCCCAACAAACTGCAAAACTACTTATGGCTCTGCCATAATTTTAGTTTCCCTCACACCTTGCAAAAAGTAAATAAAATGTAAAAATAAAGTCATTGTGATGGATTTTTTTTTTACATATACTGTAATTTATATAACCAAATTAGTGTGGTCCTCTTCAAAATTGTCATCTTTATGGGTCTTTCATTACATACTTGCTGTAATCATCTTCTGTTGCTCAAAGCACTTTCGTTAAAGTTTGCAATACACTTTTGGAATGATAATACCTAAACTTAAGTAGCACTTGGCTGTTAACAAAGCAATTTATGATGAAAAATCTTTATACCTTTTTGAGCTACAATCAAGTCATTTAAAAGCAAGTCCAAGTGATTGGTCTGTGTAATATAACTTTTAATCCAAAGCAAGCTACGACTATAAAATAATGGCTAAAAAAGGTAATGAAGCTACTTATGAGAATGAATTTATATACTGTTTTAAAGTTAACTGCATTAAAAGAATCCAAAAATATTCTGATCAAAGGCAGAATTTCACTGGTAGCTACTTTGATCCACCACATCCATCCTGATGTAGAAATTCTAGTGTATTTATTTAAAAATCTCTCATTACTTCATATTTAATGATTACAAAAGTAACTTAAATTATCTTATTATTAAGCTGAGACTTACAATATTCGACTCTTTGCTGAATTTCCACTTTAGAGCCTAACCTTGTTTACTTTTTGGTCTTACTTGAGACTTACCTGTAGAATTTATTGGGGGGGCCCCTATATCCAGTCTTAGTAAGAAACCTGTGGCATTGTACACATGGATTCTGTGGGGCTCTGACAATTCCTCAAGTATAGATCTAGACTTCTGGTATGAAAACCATGACCAAAATTCAAGCTGTGTCATCTGACACATGGTTTGGTACACAATCTAACATCTAAAGAGAATATGAGAAATTCAGGGCATGAGAGAAGACAGAGAACAAACTGAATAACCACCTTTAAAAGTTAGAAAATGTAAACTTGACAAATTGCTCAAAAATGAAAAACATAATCTCTCTTGGTAAACATTTGTAAATCAATTGCACTGGTATATAAATTATAAATTCTATGCAAATATATCACCTCTAGTTTAAAAACATCTTTGTATTTCATAAAAGCTTTAAGTTAATGTAACTTGGTCTCCATGATACACACTATTTGAATTTTTGTGGTGAAATTCTCTTTTAGGTTATGTTTATAATATTGACATTATTATTATTTTATGCATTATGACACCTCAGATATCTTTCAAATTTCATACTTGATGTGAAATTCATGCAAAATTAAGAAAGTACTTAGGGTTTCCCTGGTGGCACAGTGGTTGAGAGTCCGCCTGCCGATGCAGGGGACGTGGGTTCGTGCCCCGGTCCAGGAAAATCCCACATGCCGCAGAGCGGCTGGGCCAGTGAGCCATGGCCACTGAGCCTGCGCGTCCGGAGCCTGTGCTCCACAATGGGAGAGGCCACAACAGTGAGAGGTTCGCGTACCGCAAAAAAAAAAAAAAAAAAGTACTTAAATTTTTCCTAAACATTATTAGTTTTCCCAGTAACAAAATCTAGACAATAAAAGATATTTAATATAATCTATAAACCAGACCAAACAGCTTTACTCTTTTATGACTCTGAAACTGAATGGATCATACTCAGAAAGTTAAATTCTGAGGCATTTAACAACATATGATACAAGCATATAACTTTTTTCCTGTATATCTGGTAATGCCATGTTGGACGAGATTTTTCCTAAATTAAATTCTCATCTAGGCCCATTCATTGCACATACAGATGGATGGTCATAAAATTATATTCAACAAAGATGAATTGAATATTTTATATAAACAAGGTATGTGGTATCGTAAAGAATGTAAAAATATGGTAATTAATAATAATAACAGTGGCAGCTAACATTTACTAGGCTAACGACTCTACATGCATTTTCTCAACAGATTAACCCCTAAGACATCGGTCCTACTAGTGTCCAAGTTTTAAAGGTCAAGTCACACAAACAGAGATGTTAAGGGACTTGCCTCAGGTCACAGAGCTACTAAGTAGCAGATCCAGGATCTGAATCAAAGCAATCTGAATCCAAGGCCTAAAACCCTGGACCACTAAGCAGGACTACTGTCTAATCCGAAGACAGAAAATACGTTTCTTACCTTTTCAGAATTACAACCCAGAAGGAAGTTTATAATCACTGGTACTTTAGGTGAATGTCAGTTCCTATAAATAGTAGGAACTTAACTTTTAAAAATATACCTATTCTTAGAGCAACTTATTATAAAGTAGTTTGAAGAGCAGGACTGAGTATGCTCTTCACAAATTTAGTAGCCATTATAATATTTATTTTTTAACAAATCCACCTGAGAGCATTTTTAAAACTATACCAAAATGTATAAGGTGATCTGTTTTAAAAAAAGAAAAAAATACTTTGATAGACCAACAATGATATAATTTAAATCAACAATGAGCTAATTTAAAGTTCCTTAGTATTACACTTAGACGTAGCCATGGGATATGTATTCTTCTGAAAACTGCATTTTTTAAAAAACTGCATTTTTAGACAGAATGGCATTTAGGTTCCTCCAAGTGCTCTAGTAGAAAGGCTACAATTTATGCCAATTACCATTCTGATTTTGTAAATAACAGGAAAACAGATCAACAGACAATCCCATTCATATAGATGCAGTAACAAAAGGTACTGAAAACACCCACCCAAGAGGCAATTCCAAACAGTAAAGTCCTTCTCTCCCATCCACAGGGAGGAGCTCTCCTTCTACGGCCTATGCCCTCCTTAGCACCTGAGTTCCAGGTGTGCTGCACATTCAGAGAATAAAACATTTTAGAAAAATGTGAAAGCCAAGCTCCTTTCTCCCACACACATATGAGCATATTTATAATGTATTTGGCTTTTCTGATACCTAAGTATGCTGATTCATTAGATAATTATGAATTAAGTAATATCCCATGAGAGAGCTGAACCTATTCATTCATTCATACAAGTATAACAGAAATAAAGTAGATACAGTATCCAAAGAACACTTCAAATATGAAATGCTACATCCAACTACACTTTGCCTAAGACTCTGAACTTAGACTCAATTTTTTAAAATCTCATTAGGTGAAGTTCACAAGCTTTTATGGCTCATCACATGTAAAGTAGGATAAGAGTACAATTTATTAAATGTCAGTTGGTTTAACTTCAGTACCTATTCCCATGGTTTCACATTTCCATGGTAATTCTGACCCCTCTTTTAAAATGTATAGCTTGTAGAATTGGCTTTTTTAAAAACAGATATTTCGAAGGATTTGCTTTCATTCTTAAAAGAAAGAATAATGGAATTGTGGCAAATACTTGTTAGATATACTCAGTATCATAACAATAAAAACTTTAAGCACATATTACCCACTTTATATTTCTCCCCTATAAACGTTCAAAATTCAGTCAACAAGTGTTTTCTGAGCACCTACTACATGCAGGCACGGCACTTGTAGTACATGAGCCAAGAAGACTTCTAAGTTTCCAAGGCATGAAGGAGGGAAAAACAGGGGCCAAACGTAAGTATTTGTTATTAACAAGTTTGTAATTCACAAGTTTCTTAGAAAAATCTAAGAAGACAATTGCACAGTAGCACATTTGGGTCTTGAGAGTGATCTTCAGCTGCAAGTAGTTAAAACTTCAGGGTTAAGCTAAGGCTCTTTATTCACACAATCGGCTTCAGTTTACTCTTTTATCTCTTCCTAATGTTTTCTATCTTATTCCACAAAATCCTCGTCCTCCTCCATAGCAATGAATGACAGCGCATCTTTTTAAAAAACTATTCCACTTTCCCCAAAACCCAGCCCACACACGCGTCCTCCTCTTTCCTGGGCACGTGTGCTTCCAAAGCTCAGCTGGACACCCTCTCACCTGAAAAAAAGTTGGGAGAAGACGCTGGCCTTTTCCAGAGGCGACCTCTGCATGGTCTCTGGGAGCACCGGGGTCCCTGCCGGGGCAGGCCGGGCACGAGCTCCTAATGCCAAATGCCCTACTCTTCTCAGAGACTGCCGCTCACCCCTTTTTCTCTGACCTGCTGTGATGTCATTTGCTTCCAACTCCCCCCCCCCACCCCTCCCCCACACACCTCCCCTCTCCTTTCGCTCCTTCCCCCGCCTCCACTGCCCAGGTTAAAAGCTGGACGCTGCCTGGTCCGGCCCCAAATTTGCTCTAGCGGCTTTCTCCACCCCGTCCGCGCCCAGCGTCCGCGCCGCGCCCGCTCCTTCGTTCTCGCCTCCTTCCCTCCCTCGCTGCTCCGCGCCACCCTTTCCCGGTTCTGACTCCCAGCCTTCCCTCCCTCGCGCGCGCTCCTTCCAGGTCCGCGTCCCTACCTACCGTCCGGCCCCAGCCCAGCCCGCAGGCGGGGGACCGTCGCGGCCGCTCTCCAGGTCCAGTCTCCGACCCTCGAAGACAGAAGGAGCCACCAGCGGAAGCAGCGCCAGTCAGTCCGCCGGGAGCCTCCTGGACCCTCCTGCGCGCCAGGCTCCGCGAGACCCAGGGCACGCCGCGGCCAACTTCCCCGAGCCTTCTTCCTCCTCCCTTTTTCCGAGATCCTAGCCGGGTTCGTGTTACGTTTGCACGGTGCCTTTTGAAAGGGGAACGAAAAGATGTCTCTTCCTGTATCAAACTGCAGCCTCGGAGAGCTGCAAAGTTCCGCGGCAGCGTCTGATGTGTTCGCCTTAGCGCTTCCCTTGAGTGTCAGAGGGAAAAACCAAGCTTGTTCGTTTTCAGGCTTAGGTGAGCTGCAAGTGTGGCCCCTTAGGAGACCTACTTCAGGTGGAGGGAATCCCTATAAGAACGTAAGAGGAATTGCCGCTTTGTCCATTACCCGCCCAGGATTTGTTCATTGTCTGTCCTAAGTTTTTCAGTCCGGCTTGCAGTTTTCAAGAAGGCTTTTGTGTGTGTTAGCGAGTACGATGATGACAAGCGGACAGTGTGTAGACTCACCCGCCATCCTATAGTTCATAGTCTCGGTCAGCAAAATATCTTGACCAATAACACTGAAAGGAATCCAAACAATCTTTGAAACGAAGGTAGCATGTTAACGCTGACCTGCCTCAGAGAAACGCCATCTTCAACTCTTGAAGGGCATCTAAGCTTTCCCAGGTGTGGGCGCTCTAGCTTCCCCGAGTTTTTGCTGCGTGGATTGTGTGTCTGTTTGATGGTTTTTAAAGAACCAAATCTTTTGTTCCTGAATCCTGTTGTGTAAAAGCAAGGGCACATTGAGTTTAAATTGAAAAATTCAAATGGAAGTAAAAAGTTTGGTCTGATTATGTTAATGCCTCTACAGCTAAAGCAAGGGCGTTTACTTACGAATTGCTTGTTGTTCACTTGTGGTCACCCAGATACAGTACAAATGAAACTGCAATTCATAATAACAGAAAGACAGGAACACGTATTTAAATTAATAAATGTGTTCAAATCAGGTCTTTATAGCTCCCCCTTTGCATTTCCATGTCACCTTTTATTTTTTTAAAACCTTAAAGTGGGTTTTATAAACATTTCAATTTTATTATCCTAAATTTTAACAGTAGGGAAAATAACACTAAAGAGATAGGCAAATTGCATAAAGTTAGATACCAGGAGAAAACTTAATTTCTAACACATGATCTCTTGCTTCAAATCCTGTACCTGTGTTTTCCTCTCTCCCGTATGGCAGGCAAATCTAGGCTCTGCCTTCATTATTGACTTTTCCCAGGTATGTGATTGAACTCACTTCATCCACTTTCCCACCCTCCACTCTACTGTTTGCTTTATAACTGCTAATGTAACCCATCAAATGTAATACACACATTTTGAAAGGAAGCGGTAATCAGTTCCTCTTTGTTCTCAAAGAGCAGGTGACAATAAAGAGATTAAGAATTGAGTTCCAAAGAAGATCACAGAAGCTGACCAAGTGATATGCCTCAGAGACCCCAAATATTTGTCAATCTCTTTCCTCTGAAAAGAATAGATAAAATAGTGACTATTTCTTGATTTCTTACTATTTGCCAGGCATCATCTCATGGGAATCTAACAACAACCATGTAAATAGGTGTTATTCTCCCCAGTTTTCAGTAGAGGAAACAGAAAAGAGAAGTAAATGCCTGTAATGATAGAGCTAACATTTAAACTCATGTCTGATTTCAAACCATCACGCCTATCAGTGCGTAATATTGCTTCTAATCAAATCACCCCTCATGCATTTATGTACTATCACTTACACTGGTATAACCAGTCTTTCTTCTCATATTAGTTTCATGCGATCGTAACTGCTAGACCTGTTCAAGAATGAGGCAAGAAAGCAGAAATCTGCAAACCAAGTAGCTACTGGAGTTCACACTTTTAAAAGATGACATCTAACTATAATATTCCATTTTAAGTGTGTGTACACACACATATTCCTAGGAAGACCCTAGTTTTTATCATGAAAGGTTACATCCCAAATTTGTTCTTGGCATAAGTAAGACTTCACCATTATTCAGAACATTAACATGGTTAGCTGACATGAACAAATGAACTAATTGAGACGTAATATTCAAGGCTTGCATCTACGCACAAACGTAACGTGGGAATGTAGATTTATGCACTAGGAAAATGTTCAAATATGGCTGAAGGTCATGACTGAAATCCTAAATGTGTCTTTGAGATGTCAGGAATAGGAAAGAGATTAAAGGGCCAGGATGAAAATAAAAGGTGGTAGTAAGAAACAATGAAACTCTTCTCTCCAAGCTGCTCAAATATCAGCTCACAAAATTTTATAATAACAGCTTATATATGTTAAGCACTTACCATGTATGTAAGGTGCCATGCACAGAATGCTTTGCCTTTTTTTAATCCTTATGACACCTTCATGAGATATTACCTTCTTCATTGTCTATATGTTATAGGTGAAGAAACTGAGGTATAAAATGTTTAGTAATTTTCCCAAGCAAGTTTCACAGTAAAAAGTAACAGAGAAAACTGAGATTTGAACTAAAGAGTCTATTGCCTGAGCACAAGCATTTAACCACTACTCATACTTCCCCCACAGAATTTCCTAGCATTTTAAGCAGAACTGACCTTCAATATAGAAGATTAGGTGGCCATTTGTATGGGTTTTTTTAATTGTAGAATACATATAAAATTTGCTAACTTACACCTTTTTTGAGTGTACAGTCCAGTAACACATTCACACTGGTGTGCAATCACCACCATCACAGTAACCCTTTTATCTTGTAAAGCTGAAACTCTATACACATTACACAATAACTCCCCATTCTCCCTTCCCCCCAGCCCCCGGCAACCACCATTGTATCAATCCTTTCTTGTTCTTTATGATTTTGACTCTACCTCACATACGGGGAATCACACAGTATTTGTCTTTTTGCGACTGGCTTATTTCACTTAGCATAATGTCCTCAAGGTTTATCCATGTTGTAGCCTAGTGCAGGATTTCTTTCCCTTTTAAGGCTGAATAATATTGCATTGTACGTATATATCACATTTGGCTTATCCACTCATTTTTTGGTGGGCACTTGGGTTTCACCTATTGTGAATAATGCTGCCGTGAACATGGGTGTAATGGTGTGGCATCATTTTAAAGGTATAGTAAAAAGAAACAAGAAGAAGAGAAGAAGGAGAAGGAAAGAAAGTCAATATTTATTTAGTACCTATTATGTGTTCAGCAATGTGCCATGTGCTTCCTCAAATGATCTCAATATATGAAAGCTTGAGATAACCTTCCTCTCATATATTCCTGTCATACATTACTCACTCCACCATGAGATGATGGCTGAAGTTTCATCATTAGATATCACCAGAGTGCAACTGCCTATACTTATCCATTGTGTTCAATTTAATATGACTGTGTTCCTCAGATTCTCTCTTGAGAACTGGCCTTAATAGGGATAAGCAGGTCATGACAGTGAGTGCACTAAAACCTGGAAAAGCAGAAGGAAAAAGGAAAAAGTCACAAAACAAGAGAAGGGCAAATTCTTGTCAGCTTCATGTGCATAGGCTGGCTCTGTATATAAATGTATCTAAGCCAGAAGAGTAAGAGCAGCTGAGCTTTCCCACAGTGTGCCACAGTGTTGGCCAAGGATGCAAGTACACATCATAGTCTTACAAAGATGTTTCAGACCCAGACAGAGGTGTCCTGGTACATGACTAAGCCAGATTATCATTTATTTTTACCACTTCCAACATTCTGTTTGGTCTGAAAATTCTGTTTATAAACATACATGCACACATACTTCTGTTTATACACATACATAACCTTTCTTCCCCACAACCTCCTTGGAGACAAGAATTGTGTCCTCTGTTTTCCTTTCAACTCATCTCTTATTTAGTAATACTGTGTACAATCAAACAATTTTCTCTCGGGGTTACTGACCTAATAGTTGAAATGTCATCCTAAAGGGGGAATCTGAAGATGCTCAAGAGATGAATCGTTGCCATTAATGTCTCAGCAAGCAAGAGCTCAGTGCTAAGGCAGGAGTACGGAATAAAAGAGGATCTCCACCCTCCAAAACTCAGAATCTACCCATGGTCATCAAAATTCCCTGAAGAGGGTAGCAGAGTGTAGTGGAAAGAACTTGGGCTTTGAGGCAATAAAGAGCTGGTTTTTCAATCTCGGTACCGCTACTTACTTAGCTGTGTGGCCTTGGGTAAGTTACTTAACCTTTCTGTGTCTCAGTTCCCTTTTCTGAAAATGAGGTTAAGAATACCCACTTCCAAGTGTTGTTGAAAGTATTCAGTCATTGTCTTTCTACCTCAGCACTACTGACATTTGGGGCTGAGTAACTCTTTGATGTGGGCGGACTGTCCTGTGCATTGTAGGAGGTTTAGCAGCATCTCTAGCTTCTACCCCTTGGATGCCAGTAGAACTACCCCCTCCCCCCAGATGTGACAACGAAAACTGTCTCCAGACTTTGCCAAATACCCTCTGGGTGGCAAAATTGCTCCCGTTATGAATCACTGGATGAAATTATTTAAAGGTGAGGCATACAACAGCCATAAAGGACTTAGAACCTAATAAGGACTCCACAAACTTTAGAATTTATTGCTACATATCACTAGTGATAAATCAGAAATCAGTGTAGCATTGCAAAATGGATGGTTACAGAAAACGGAACTTCTTAACAGCTATCAGAATTCTCAGGAACACTGGGCTCTCTCATCCCCTCTGAAGTTATTTGCTTGTATTCAGATTACATAAAAGGTGGAAATTCAGGTACCCTTCCAATTGTAAGCTAATTTTGATTTAGAGGCAGAACTATGTTTTTATACTGTGGAAACATTCTTACTACTTTTGCATTGAATTGACATTCGAAAGCTCTATTTTTCAGTTCCTCTCATTTTAAGCTCATCACCGGTGGTATATTCTTAACAACTGTATCCAGATGGAATTTGGCACCCTGAGAGTCTTCTATAACTTAAAAGTACTTCCTTGTAAGGGAAGCCTTAAGGATACTCAATCTGTACAAAACAGGAGATTATTAATGCTACTAATGAATTGGAACTATTGTGAACAATAGTTAAAATACTTTGGGGCTTCCCTGGTGGAGCAGCGGTTAAGAATCCGCCTGCTAATTTAGGGGACACAGGTTCACGCCCTGGTCCAGGAAAATCCCACATGCCGCGGAGCAACTAAGTCCGTGAGTCACAACTACTGAGCCCACGTGCCACAACTGCTGAGGCCCGTGCGCCTAGAGCCTGTGCTCTGCAACAAGAGAAGCCACCGCAATGAGAGGCCCATGCACCACAATGAAGAGTAGCTCCCGCTCGCCACAACTAGAGAAAGCCCGCACGCAGCAGCGAAGACCCAACACAGCCAAAAATAAAATAAATAAAAATTAAATAAAATAAAATACAACTTTTTCATGAATGTAAAAGCTAATAAATCTGGGATTTTCTAAAACTCCTTTTTATAGAATGTTTCATTTTTTACATTGGTACTTTTCCATTTTTCCTACTGAAGCTTTTTTAGAAACAAGAGAATGTATAACACCAGATTAAATTTTCATTGATGATATCATCTTGAAAGCCAGATGTTCTCTATAGAATTAAAATTGTGGTTTAATATATTTAAACCTTAAGAAAAATTTTCCTCAGGTGAATTCCATACTAATTAATCTATGTGCTTCATAGAAGAGTTACATTTAGAAAGACACTAGAGAGACTTCCCACTGGTGGCCCAGTGGGTAGGACTCCATGCTCCCAACGCAGGGGGCCTGGGTTCGATCCCTGGTTGGGAAACTAGATCCTGCATGCATGCAGAAACTGAGAAATCCCACATACCACATCCAACATGCCACAACGAAGATCCTGCATGCTGCAGCTAAGACCTGGAACATCCTAAATAAATAAATAAATCTTTTAAAAAAAAAGAAAGAAAGAAAGTAAAGCGCAGTAAGTAGAATAGTAGGTTATTTACTTATTTGCAACTATTTCCCCCAAATAGAAAATTTATAATAAAAACCTATAAATCAGGAGAATGTTTGAAATAAAAAATAAGAGAGACTAGGTGGGAAATTGTTATCGTATCTGGGAACTAAAAGTAATTCTGAATATCTTCGTTGTCAAAGTCCAAAAGGTTGTATTATTCTCATAGTCTGATACCTGACAGAGGTCGATATGCAAGTTCACCTGGGGAAAAAAAAAATCCTCCCTCTACCCCAATCTTTGAAGAGTTTGTCATTCAAAGACTTACAGAATTATTACTGAATGACATCATGGTCATTATTTTCAGCAATAACTTTTTCAGAAACATCTATTTGATGGTCATTTCTTATACCAATTCATAATTAAAGCCAAGGACACAACATGAAGTCAGTTACTCAAGGAAGGCTGTTCAGCCTGGGAAACTAGAATAGAAGAATTCCCAGGTTCAGAGTTTCCTTTCTGTTTTGCTTTAACTTACCCTATATAGACAAAGTCTATGAGATCTTGTTGTTTTAGACACTATGCTGGCTACTTATTGATCTACAAGTTCAATGTGATTGGTGAAACTATGGTGATTAATCTGTATGGTCAAAAGGACAACCAATTCCTGGTTCAGTGACTCTGGCTCATTGGCCTCCGCAGCCTGCATCGCAGTGTCTCCCAGTGTGACTACAACCTCCTTAACTTCAAAGACTGCTGAGAGGCAGCACTGATGAAGTGATGGCAAAACACTTTGGAATTCTTATTTACTTGAGCAAGAATTATGTTTAGCAATATGTATGAAAATCGTCTAAATCCTTTCTAGAATAAAGTGTGTCATGCTAACTAAAGAAAATCAAACTGACAAATACGTATCAGAGTTTTCATCTAAACAAATTAGACAGTCATAAAATTTTACCTAAAACTAATTGAAAATTTTTATAAAAAATTAAGTTTAACATGATCCTGTTTTTCAAGAAAAAAATTATATGTTGTATATATTTATTTGCTGCATAAATAATATTACACACCTCAGAAAAACCCTATAAAGATGGTATCTTTATTTTCATCATTGTTCCATTTTACAAATGAAGAAACTGAGGTACAGAAGGTTAAAGACCATGTCCAAATTCAAGAAATAGGGCTAGAATTTGAACAAACCTATTGGTTTGGTTCTGGAGCTGAGCATTTAATCATGGTGCCCTGTGTGTAACTGAACCATATAGAACGGTTTTGTTTGTTTAACTAAAAGGAGCTGCTTTTTACAATTTATCCACTTGCTTCTCTGTTTAGGTGAAAACAGGGGCTTATTACAAAGGAGATGTTTCTTTCTTCTTTTTCTTCATTTCTTCAGAATCCACTGAGTGGTCTCTTCATTATAGGATTATAAAGTAGGTAGGTATCCATGGGGAGAAAGGGGGAAACAAAATCTTTTTTCTATTTCTTTCTTTTTAAAAATAAATTTATTTTTGGCTGCATTAGTTCTCCATTGCTGCAGACGGGCTTTCTCTAGTTGCGTCGAGCGGGGGCTACTCTTTGTTGCGGTGCGTGGGCTCTAGGCGTGTGGTCTTCAGTAGTTGTGGCATGTGGGCTCAGTAGTTGTGGCTTGTGGGCTGTAGAGCACAGGCTCAGTAGCTGTGGCACGTGGGCTTATTAGTTGCTCCGCAGCATGTGGGATCTTCCCAGGCCCGGGCTAAAACCCATGTCCCCTGCATTGGCAGGCGGATTCTTAACTACTGTGCCACCAGGGAAGCCCTTATTTTTCTTTTGAGGTTCAACATAGAATCTATTTGATGAATTGAGATGACCCCAACTGAAATGCTCAAATATGGACACCAAGGGTCCCCATGGAGAACCAGACATACAATGAGAGGAAAAGTTTAATGTCAATGTCTTCAGTTTGGTGGGAGATGGGCCACTTTGCAGCTGAAACTGGAAGGTGGCCTTTTCCTACCCATCATGGGATGCTGGGCGGGCCTTGCCAACTACTGGAGAAATGTTAAAAGTCCAATTATAATGTACTACTGGCTGAGACTAAGGTGGGGGAGTGAGCTTCATCTTCCTCTAGGAACTGCTATGACCTCTGCAGAGATCTGTTCCAACAGGGTATTGATCGTAGCAGCATGCCAGGGTGCATCAGACTCTGTGGGAGGATGTTTTTTCACCAGTAACACAATGTTGTGGTGACAGAGGCTCCTGCAGCAGAAGATGAGGTGGGGCATGCGACAGCAGCCTGGTCAGATTCTCCATATTCTCCATCTCTCTCGTGTTTGGAAACAGAAATAACCCCTTTGGATGATGAAAACCCTGGGGTTCCTGGACAGTTGGGGGATGGAGGAAGAAATGCATCCTGCGAAGTAAAGTGACTTTCTGATTCCATTCCACAAATGTTTTTGGAAAGCCTATAGCGCTGCAGCTCTATGTCAGGAAGGGGGGAAAGATGGAATTCTGCTACAACCTTCAAAGGGCTTCATAGATCTAATTTGTTACTTAAACTGACAAAACAAAGCATTAGTTGCCTGAGCCCAAAGGAAATTACCAGGGTCCACGTCTCTTTCATTCATTCTGGATTCTGCAAAATCTACAGCAACCCCCTAAATCTTCTTCAGCTACCTTTCTTTTGCTCCACCCCAGGGCTGCACTGTTTCCCCATTCCTGGTTTTAGGATACAGTTACAAAGATGTCCTGTCAAGAGTAGCAGAAAAATACTTCCATCAAGTAACTTTAAACATATGACCCATAACCAGCTTCCTCTACTAGTTCATCAGAAGTTAATATTCTTAAATAAATCCTATGAGTGTTACGTGTCTTATGTAAGTGCCACAGTTATACAGCATTTCATTTTGTGCAGGTTAAGAGCAATAATTTTTTAAACGTAGAAATGCCAGATAAGACACAATTTTTAGAACTCTAAATTGGCAACTTTTTTCTTAAAAAAAAAAAACAAAGGGCTTCCCTGGTGGTGCAGTGGTTGAGAGTCCGCCTGCCGATGCAGGGGACGCGGGTTCGTGCCCCTGTCAGGGAAGATCCCACATGTCGCGGAGCGGCTGGGCCCGTGAGCCATGGCCGCTGAGCCTGCGCGTCCGGAGCCTGTGCTCCGCAACGGGAGAGGCCACAACAGTGAGAGGTCCGCGTAACGCAAAAAAAAACCCCAAAACAAAAAAAAACACTAGAGGAGCTTCCCTGGTGGCGCAGTGGTTGAGAATCTGCCTGCCAATTCAGGGTACACGGGTTCAATCCCTGGTCCGGGAAGATCCCACATGCCCGCGGAGCAGCTGGGCCCGTGAGCCACAACTACTGATCCTGCGCGTCTGGAGCCTGTGCTCCGCAACAAGAGGGGCTGCGATAATGAGAGGCCCGCGCACCGCGATGAAGAATGGCCTACGCTTGCCGTAACTAGAGAAAGCCCTTTGCACAGAAACGAAGACCCAACACAGCCATAAATAAATAAATTAAATAAATTTTAAAAAATTTAAAAACAAAACAAAGCACTAGAAGCCTCCAAAATGGAAGTGTCTCAGTCCTGTTTCTGCGGAGGACCCTGTAAACCACTCCTCTCAGAGGCCAGGCTAAGGAAGGCACTGGAGGATCAGCAGTTCTCACACCCCTGTCAACACAGAGCTCTCCCCCGAGACAGAGCAGAAGCTCCACTCCCCATGCCCCTCAGGGCCCTAGGGGGAACAGAAACCTTGAACCTTTCTGCACCTGCCGAGTGCTTGGCACTGTGGGAACCCAGCAACTGACAGCTCCCTGGAGGGGAGCCAGGCCGAGTGGAACACCCAGTCCCACGCTGCGGGCTCCTGGCCAGCTCAGAGCCAGCCACCAGCTGAGCCTGCACTGCTATGTTTTTCAAGGCCCAATTTGGTCGTGAGTCTAATTATCTTTAGGAATTCTTTTTGTTCTCAACCCAAACAAATTTGAGGCTTGTAACAATCTGGATAATTCAAGAAAAATGGACTTTTTTTCTGGAATCTGTTTCTATGTTCACTGATAATTAAATTTAAAATATACTTTCATTTGGCTGTGTAATAAAATAAACTTTAGATCATCTCCTTTTAAAGTTCAGAGCTTCTTCACTGGGAGCTGAGAATTCCTCATTTGTAAAACGGGTGAAATAAGAGCTTTCATTACATAGGGGTTGTTGTGAGGATTAAGTGAGTTGATATAAGTGAAAAATGTAACAGATTATCTACATAGGATAAGCACTCAATAAATAGTGTGTGTGTGTGTGTGTGTGTGTGTGCATTAGTGTGTTTCAAATTTCACATCCTTACATTAGTGATTCACTGAAGGCTGAAGTGGTTCTTCCACATTGCTTTTTTTACACAAAAGAATGAAATGAGCATGGGATAGTTCTTTTAATGCACAGCTTCTCACCAAGTTTTACTTTTTGTTCATTTACTTCCTTCAAAAATAAGGGAAAATAAAACTCAACAATAAGAAAACAAACAACCCAATTTAAAAAACAAGCCAAACATCTGAACAGACACGCACCAAAAAAGATATACAGATGGCAAATAAGCATATGAAAAGGTGCTCATCATCATTTGTCATTAGGGAATTGCAAATGAAAACAACGAGACACCACTGCTCACCCTTTAGAGTGGCTAAAATCCAAAAGCCTGACAATACCATATCCTGATGAGGATTGATTGTGGGATTGCAAAATAGTACAACCACTTTGGAATACAATGTGACAGTTTCTTGCAAAGCTAAGTATAGTCTTACTAGACAATCTAGCAGACATACTTCTAGGTCTTTATCCAACTGATTTGAAAACTTACATCCACACAGAAATCTGCATGCCAATGTTTATAGTCATTTTATTCATAATTGCCAAAACCTGAAGTAAACAAGATATGTGTCAGTCGGCAAATGTATAAACAGACTGGTCCATCTCAACAGTGGAATACTACTCAGTAATAAAAAGGAATGAGCTATCAAGCCACAAAAAGACACGGATGAATCTTAATTGCATATTGTTAGTGAAAGAAGCCAGTGTGGAAAGTCTACATACGGTATGATTTCAATTATATGCATTCTGGAAAAGGTACAACTATTCAGAGATGTTACATGGATTACTCGTTGCCAAGACTTTGGGGTAAGGAGAGGGTTACGTTAATGGAGCACAAGGAATACTTTTAGGGCAGTGAAACTATTCATTATAATACTGCAATGGTGGATACATGATACTATGCATTTCCCAAAAACCATAGAACTTTACAGCACAGAGAGTGAACCTTAATGTCTGTGAATTTCTAAAAAATCCTTTAGGTGATCAGGAATGGGGGGGATCTCCAGGTTGGAACACAGAATAAGACCAAAGAATCTAACTGTATTACAAATATATGAAACAACCTCACTGAAAGGAATTGGGGGAGAAGTGTTGTGGGAGAAGCTTCTGGTCTAAGTAACTTGGAAATAGTGGAGTCTGTAAAACTAAAGGTAAAAGAGTCTACATAAGCACTCCTCTAGTTGATAAAGTTTTATCCCACGGGGGAACAGGTTAACGATTCTGAAACCACTATACATGTATACTGGAAATGAACGAGTAAGTAAATAGATAGTGGACAGTGGAAGTCAGGTTTCTCACTATCAGAGTGGGAAGCTACAGATAAGGAAGAGGAAGAGATTAGAATGAGCCATACTGTAATGGATTAGAATTAGAGACACCAGTATTAACTCACTATTCGTTTAATAAAGATATAGATGCTTATACTTTGAATTATTTATAGACGTGTGTATACCATAGTTAGCATACACATGTATATTTTCTTGCTCTGTCAGCTGAGATAGCCTAGAGACTATGACACCTCAATAGCAGCCATACACCCTAACACCCAGATCTTGGTATTAAATACTGTTCCTCAATAAAAAGAACCAGGATTCCTTTTAGGACTGGGGCAGAAAATATACAAAAGGAGCCCAGAAAATCTTATAGTGCCAGAAAGTAAAGAAGTGTTAAAACAAAACAAAAATAAAATTTGGGGTATTTTAAAGGGAAAAGAGCACACCAGTGGTCAAAGATGGAAAAATCTGAGCAATAAAATAATTATAACCCAGTTCAATTATAACCCAAGTCTAAAATAAATATCTACAAGTCCATAGTGGCAAAAATAAATGATTTAATAAATTAATGGTAGAGAATAGACAAATTTGCAGCACAAGAGAATTTCACTTAGATTATGTAGATACTTCACTCTCAAGGAGGTGGAGCTCAACTGCCCACTCCAGTGTGGGCTGTGCATAATGACTTCCTTCCAAAGAGTACAGTATCAAGGGGAGAAAAGGGTAACTTTATAGAGAAGGAACCTGACAAACACTATTTCAGCCAGGTGATCAAGGTCAACATCAACAGTGACAGGTCATGTTGACAGTATGTACCCTTGATATTATGTGATGAAGATGGCACTTTACCTCTGTGGTCCTTCTCCCTAAAACTCATAACCCTAGTCTTACTATGAAAAAACATCAGACAAATCCCAAACTGTCAAGGTCATCAAAAATAAGGAAAATCTGAGACGTTGTCACAGCCAAGAGGAGCCTAATAAAACATGAGGATTAAATATAATGTGTTAACCTGGATGAGATCTCGGAACAGAAAAAGAATTCTGGGGAATTCTGACTAAGGTATGGACTTCAGTTAATAATGTATCAATATTGGTTCATTAATTGTGACAAATGTACCCTACTAATGTATGATGTTAACAATAGGGGAAACTGAGTGTGGGATGTATGGGACCTCTCTGTAGTATGTTCACAATATTTCTATAAATCTAAAACTATTTTAAAATAAAATTTTTATTTAGAAAATAAGGAAAAAATTTTATTTATTTTTGGCACATTTCCATGCAACCACAAATTACTAACAACTTAGACTTTTAATAATCTTTAATATTTAATAACAATATCTCAAGCTCAGTCAGGGCCTTTTATCTCATATTTAGCATTTTCAAAATCAATACTTTTGTACTTACTTTTATTAATTATTTCTCTAGCAAGGGTGAGCATAGGATCTAGGACTTAGAGCATGAACCACGTAAGTCTGAAAAATTGGCTTCAAATTGGGTTACTCAATGACCTTAAAAAAACCTTTCTACTCCCAGTGGGAAATAAATCATGTAAAAAACAATAGTCAATGAGTATTTCTTAAAAACTAATTTTAAAAAAACTAATAAATTTATTGATTCCAAAAAACTCACAAGAAAAATAAAGTCTTCATGTTCTAATGTCAACTCGGGACCATCAAATTGGCCTGCAATTATTCCATAATCTGTAGCTATTGTTAAGAAATTATTAAGAAAATGGAAGTCATCTCTCATGCCAAAGTTTTAAGGTAATATTAACTACTCACTATGAAGTTCATATGACTTAAAAATAAAGGTGAGTTTGGCCACAGAGTGGTGACAAATTTCTACTCACATTGTATTATGTAGAAAACATTTGGATTCTAGGAGAATATTGGATTCAACTTTAAGGTGCTATTGTTTATTTTCTCTAGGAAAATACTTCACGGAAATAATTATATTCTATCTGTGTGATTCCATCTGTCCACACACTCTGTTCTCTCTTTCTTCTGCAGTTAACATTACTGACTTTCAGCTTAAAATTTTATGTGAGATTGCTATGAATTAACAGAGTTGTCACATTTCACTCAAAAAAAAGAAAAAGTATTTTGGAAGTAGTTGAAGTTGTCCAGCCATAGTTTTTACATCTCTGTTGGAAAATGTGTAGTAAAACATGCTTTGAAAATAAAATATTTTTCTTTGGGGAACAACTAATGTTTTAAGACATTGTTCCTCACTTGATCCTGTCTCATTTTCAAATCTGAATCAAACCCACTGTGTATCCAGGATAAATGAAATGCAGGAAATTAATTAGTATTGAGTTTCTAATGTACTAAGCCTTTCATTTGTTTTCTCCCCCATTTAACTCTCTCAGTATCCTTATGAGATGATTACTATTATACCGTTTTACTCCTAAGGAAAATACAATTCAAAAGAATCTTTACCATACATATCTAGAGCCTTCTATCTAGTAGAAGTAGTCCCGGATTGTATCCCAAGACCACTCTCTGACTACACTGTTGTGGGGTAAAATGTCACTCAGTGAGCTAAAATCATTGAGAATAGGAAATTGTTGAAGTAACGCCCAATACGTTTTTAACAAGAGATCTTTACGAATAAAAAAATTTAAGTTTTTACCGTGTAATATCAGCAAAATAATTTGTTCTGGAAAATTCATCTGGCTTCTTAACATCACACAGATTTTGGGCATTTGGAAGAGGGGACACTATGGTTGTTCCCTTGAGTCCCAAGAGGTCCACTTTACAGAGCAAACGGCAAGGAAGGAGAGAATCACAAAGCAATACTCGCTTTTTACCCTTCCCACACTCAGAAGAAGTCAGTTGATGGGACACCTCTCATTCAACAGTTCAAGTCAGAGCTCAAACCAATGTCCAGGGCCTGTGGTTGGCAGAAGGGGTTAAGGTCAAATTATGTATTTGGAGAGTAATATAAGTTTTGTTGCATTTGAACATGGAATTCCATGTGGTTATCTGTAAATAAAGACACATACTGAGTTTTGTTTTGTAACACTGCAGAGAAATATCTAAACTTACAGTTTTTTAAAGTGAGATAAATTTTAAATTCTTATTGGAACCTTTGAAACGGTTGGGACTACACTGAGTGTTTCACAACTACATAATTAACAGAGTTTTGCACATAAATAAATGTTTATTTTCAGATACCTGTTGGCCATATATATGCTTACTCAACTGGAAAGTCCTGGTCATTAGGTCATCATGAGAGCGATCCTTCAGATATATTTTTGTATGTGCAAACTGTCCTCTTGATATTTTTCCTTAGTCGTTAAAAAACTACCTTCATTTTTTTCCATAAAATTCTACATTGATAGCATTTGCATACTAATAGTTTCCCTAAGTTTAAGTTATATTGGGAATTATCTTAAATGCCTTCATGTGCTATACTTAAAAACAAATTGTAGGTTAGCAAAATGCTTTTAACTTTTGGTAAATTAAAAAATTTATAGGTAAAAAAATGAGAATATGAGACATATAAGGATATGGGTTATTCATATTGCAATTTACTTCAAGTCATTAAAAAACCTTTAGTGTTCTTATAGATTTTTTAATGTTTTTAATGCAAAATAAAGTTTAAATAAGTGTAAGTTAATGTATTTAAAATACATTTATCAATAAACTTGACAAATAAGTTTAACTTTCAAGTTTTCATATAATTAATTATCTATCTCTTAGGAATGATTCTTGTGTTGGACATATCAGAATCACTTGCATTTAATAAAACTTAATTAATTCTAACTTCACCACTCCTTGGTTCCCAGTCCTTCTCCACTCCTACTTCTTGAACCCCTGATATTTATGGGCATATGTCAAATCCCTCAGGTATACAGGAGTAGGATAAAAGGTTTATACCTAATGCTTAAATAACCAAATTTTATTTCTTACTACTGAATTATCACAAGCAACTGGGTCCTCTTCATTTCTTCTTTTCCTTTTCATTATAAAATAATTTTCTAGAAAAGGTTGCGTTCATATTAATTTAGCAAAGTAGGGCTTGAAACACATCATTCTACTAATTAGTCTAAGAGAGAGAGATTATATCAGAAAAGAATACCTAAATGCATACATTTCAAAAAATAAACAATGGTAATTCTAAAAAGGAGTCCATGCTTCCAATTGTGCCTGACTTCTATGCACTGTATTAGAAGAAGAATCACAGAGATTCTCATCATTTTTCATCCCTAGCCTAGTTTCGAGAAATAAATTATGCTAATTCTCATCAGGTGTTCATTTTTGATACTAAGTCAGGAGAGTCACAGAGAACACAGTTCTCTTTGTGTGCCTCATAGTACAGGGAAATATGCACTTAGTCACTCAATCAGTAAGAATGAGTAATTTTTAAGCTTCCCAGTGTCTAGTTCTTTGATCTGACAAGTGTAAAACAAGTAAAAGTTAAATTATAGGCATTAAATTCGAAGTTAATATTAACTTTCAATTCTATTTCTGAATAATATTCTGATCAAATTAAAAATAGGAATTAATGTAGTATATTTATATACGGCACTTTTTTGTGGCATATAATTAAATTTAACTCATTTCAGTGAATATTTATCAGGGCCCCTCACATGGGAAGCTGGAGGGTCCTTTAGCCCAGGCCTCAGATGATACACAGTCCCAGGGATACCCTGGCAAGACTGAAAGAAGATAGTTGCTATACAAGGTTAAACTTGAGTCCAGTTACTAGACCACATCAGCTGAAGTGTACTAGGAGTTAAATGTTTTAAAAATCCTATGATTATCTCATGAACATCACAATTACTTTGGGGATTATTGTGGGCATTCATATGTTTTAATTGCATCCATTTATCAACATAACATTTTAAATACACCACAATTTTGTAACCCTGGCATTTTTAATATACTGAGGGCCTCAAAAGTGAAAATGACCCTAGCCTCTCTGAATATCTGACAGGTTCTGCCAGCTGCAAGACACCATGCTGTTCTCTGGGGACAAGAAGACATAGTCCCTGCTCTCAACAAGCTTACTGTCAGCAGGAAAAAAGAATCAAATACAAAAATACCTATTATAGATAATAGAATAAGATAAGGGCCATTCTAGAGATGCAAATAGCCGTGAGATTCAATGGCACCAAAATCCATTTCCAGTTAAGAATTAGAATATCTTTAAGAGGAGGTGTCATTGAAGATGGATCTTGAAAAACAAGGCGCTACTGACAGTCAGAGATGAATGAGAAAGACATGAATGGAGAGGGACATCTTTAGAACAGCACTGTTTGGTTGGTGTGTAAAAAGTAGAGGAGGAAGTGAACACGGAATATCAGATTGGGACCAGGTAGTTCAGAGTCACAAATGATAGGGTAAGGAGTCCCATTCCTACTCTCGTTGGCAAAAGAAAGTGAGTATGGGGTTTTCAACAAGGAAGTAACGTCACCATGCTGCCTTTTAGGAAGATAAAACTGGAATAAATACACACGGTGGCCTAGTGAATCAGGAAAAGATGGTATGGGAAACCAGTGTGGAGGTTGGCATGCAGCCCTCAGCCTGAAGATTCATCACTCTTTGCCTAACCCGAAGAACTTCCTTTTTCCTCAGTCTTGAAGACCCTTTCTTATATTCTCCCTCCACCTAAGCTATAAGCTTACGTACAGGGGGTGATCAGAAGAAGTTCTCTTTTGTTCAGTGTTTTGAGACACTCCTTATTAAGACCAGGGGGATTTCTCATCAAAGGTAAGATTTTCATCCTCACCCAGCTTGGTTCCTTTAAAAGAAGCAGATCTTATCCTATTATATATTTATTGTGCAGTCAGGAAATTCAATGCCAATTCACAATACCAGGAAGCATTTTGTCCAAGACAACTAAGTGACATACATCACTGCTCCCATTTGCTCAATAAAGTTAGTGTTAAGAGTCACTCAAGTCAAAGTTGTTGGTTTTTTTTTTCCATCGAATAAATGAAGAATAGAACTGGCCTTTTCAAGAATGAGATTATTTTTCTAGTTTTTCCTTTTACTGAAGAATCCATTTTTTTCAACTGTACATGATCCCCTAGCCTAGTTCAATAAATGGATTAAATTTAGGATTAGTCTATGACTTTGTAATTATCGCTAACACTTATAAAGCACTCACTATGTGCCGGTAGTGTTCTAAGCACTATATATAACTTCACTTGGCAGTTTAAAAAAGAAAAAGATTCTTACAGATGAGGTTCATAGAGGAGGAAAGAAAGAATTCCTAGCACTTGGAATAAGTAGCATGGCTATTTCTCTTCCCAATGGTAGAACTTATTCAGTTTCTTCCTGCTCCTGTACTTCCAGAACAATGGTATAATTCAAACAGAGAAGGCAAAAATCCAAGCTGCCACTTGACTTCTGATTTAACAAAGGTTACATGGAAGCTGTCCCGAGCTGTTGCATTACATAGTTTATCATACCATCTAATGTTTTGAAAAGGATGTTTTATTATTGATTAAACAAATTTAAAGTTGCAAGAGAAAACATCTTAATATACCTACAAAAACTATATTTAAACATTCCCATGAGGTACACTACTACAAGAAAGAGGAAAAAAAACCTCTACTGCATTGAGCTTGAAGTTTCCTTCAGTTTTATTTTATTTTATTTGTTAAACATCTTTGTTGGAGTATAATTGCTTTACAATGGTGTGTTAGTGTCTGCTGTATAACAAAGTGAACCAGCTATATGTATACATATATCCCCATATCCCCTCCCTCTTGCATCTCCCTCCCACTCTCCCTATCCCACCCCTCTAGGTGGTCACAAAGCACCGAGCTGATCTCCCTGTGCTATGCGGCTGCTTCCCACTAGCTATGTATTTTACATTTGGTAGTGTATATATGTCCACGCCACTCTCTCACTTCATCCCAGCTTACCCTTCCCTCTCCCCTTGTCCTCAAGTCCATTCTCTACATCTGCGTCTTTATTCCTGTCCTGCTCCTAGGTTCTTCAGAACCATTTTTTTCTTCAATTTTGTTTTAAAAGACACATTAGTTGATTGAAAAAACTGCAAACTATGCTTAACAACCCTGCATATTGAAGTAATGACCAAATAACTGTATTAAGATACATATGTAAAATATACAATAAACATATCCATAATTGAATTAGAAAATCAAAATAAAAGAGGTTTAACTAATCAGCATTAGCCAAAATAAGGAGCATGGTAGACATATAACCTCAAAATGCAAATTAATTCCTATTTTTCAATACAATCACTGATTTATAAACTTAAAAATTCAAATAATTTCATTTGAAATTCATTAATTAAGCCAAATATACCTATAAAGAGTGAAATTTATACTTAAATATCTTTCAAAATAAAATAGCCAAAGAGAAAGCAGAATAACCTGCTTTGTAAACATTTCGGAAAAGTGTTTAAATAGTTTGAATCAAGACCAGGAAAAGATACCTATATTTTCTTCTCTCTTCCTCGCCTGCCCTCTTCTGGCAAAATAGAGAAAAGTGAAGCGTAAAGAAGCCTCACACAACATACTGAAAAAGTATTATTTTTAAACAAGAAATGTACTATAGAGTTATATATATAATTTTCCATAAGATTAATTTGCCATCATATTATCTCACCACTCATATGTGAGTTAATATTGGAATAAAAAAATAATGTTTAGAACTTGGAAATATTTCAGTATTTAAAATAGTTCAGATAAATGACCATGTTAAAATAAGAATATAAACATAAAAACATGTCAGAGTGAGAGATACTTTATGTCATTTACATCCTTACTGACAAGTTAAACATGGACTAGGTGGGTTTCATTAGCAGCACTCATAACTGTTTGAATGACTGTAACCAAAAGGGTCTGATTACTGGATCACTGTGAGCCAGGACAGAGGGTGGTCTGCAGGGCTTTTTCTCTGGTCCTCCCTAAATAGCATTCCCATTAATGCTGAGAATGAATAATAGTGAATCCCAGTCTATAAAGATCTCAACTAACTGGACATTGAACCAATTCTACCACAGTAAAATAAAACAGGAATTACTACATTGGTCCACAAGTTGCACAAGCATGAGGTTCATAGTGGGACCATTTGTGAAAGAGACTTGCACATTTTAGATATTAGCAAAGTTAAAATAAGTCTACAGTGTGATACAAGTTTTCCCCCAAGTTTTCACATAAGTGGAACTCTACAGTCTGTTCTCTTTAGAGTCTGGCTTCTTTCTCTCAA
The DNA here is from genome assembly GCF_003031525.2 of Neophocaena asiaeorientalis asiaeorientalis. Lineage (NCBI taxonomy): Eukaryota > Metazoa > Chordata > Mammalia > Artiodactyla > Phocoenidae > Neophocaena > Neophocaena asiaeorientalis. The sequence continues at coordinate 7,882,918 of NW_020174561.1, forward strand.
ATTATGTTTGCGGGATTCATCCATACTGTTGTATGTAAAAGTAGTGCACTCATTATCATTGCTATATAGTATCCCATCATATGTATATACTTGATATGCTTATCCATTCTATTCTTAATGAATGTTTGGATTTTACAGTTTTTGCACTTCTTTTAGGATATCTAGGAGTAGAAAATCTGGGTCATGAGTTTTACATATGCTCAATTTTAGTAGAAATCTCCATAGTTTTCCAAGTGTTATATCATTTCATAATTTATGCTCTACCAACAGCAGTTCTAGTTGTTGGGAGTTCTAGTTGTTCTACATCTAAGATAACACTTGGCATAACCATGTTTTTTTTCCTTTTTTCATTTTAGTCATTTTGGTGAGTAGTGGTATCTCATTGTGGGGTTTGATTATTAATAATTTTGAGTCCATTTTTATATGTTTATTGACCAACTGAATGTGTTCACTTGTGAAACACTTGTTCAACACATCTGCTCATTTTTCCACTAGATTATGTGTTCTCTCTCTCTCTCTCTTATGGATTGTTGGAAGTTCTTCATATATCTGGATATAAGTTCTTCATCTGATATAACATATTGCAAATATCCTCTTCCCTTTGGTGGGTTTACTTTTCACTCTTTTAATGATATCATCTGATGAAAGAAGTACCTAATTTTTTTAAAATAAATTTCTTTATTTTATTTACTTATTTATGGCTACATTGAGTCTTCGTTGCTGAGTGTGGGCTTTCTCTAGTTGCAGCGAGCAGGGGCTACACTTCGTTGCAGTGTGCAGGCTTCTCATTAGGGTGACTTCTCTTGTTACGGAGCAGGGGCTCTAGGCGCACGGGCTTCAGTAGTTGGGGCAGGCGGGCTGAGTAGTTGTGGCCCGTGGGCTCTAGAGCGCAGGCTCAGTAGTTGTGACACATGGGCTTAGTTGCTCTGCGGCATGTGGGATCTTCCCGGGCCAGGGATCAAACCTGTGTCCCCTGCATTGGCAGGCAGATTCTTAACCATTGCGCTACCAGGGAAGTCCCAAGAAGTACCTAATTTTAATGAAGTCCTTCATTAATCTTTTCCTTTATAGTTGAGTACTTTTGTATTCTGCTAGAAATATACAAGTGTCTTTTGGGCAAAATCCAGGTTTACTTCTCCAAGCATTTTGGCCTCTCAAGTCCTGGCTGCTAACCATGCTAAGCAGGGAAGGGAAGGGGTAGGAAATACACAATGCTGTCTTCAAATATTTGAAAGGCTATCATAGGGATGAAAACATTAGGTTGGCCCTGCATAGTGCCCTGAAAGAAATAAGAACTTAGGCTGGAAAGTAACAACATAAAATTGTATATCTGACTAGCCCAATAATGAAAAGAGATTGTACTTTCTCCCTGTCACTGGACGTGTTGAAGTATGAGCTGATGCATAGTTTTCTGGAAACATACATTCTAAAAGATAACCTTTAAGCCAATCCATGTGACTTTAAGAGTGTGGTTATAGCATGTGATGTAGAACAGAATAGTTGCCCTATATGCCACCAGCTTAAAGAAATTAGGGTTGAACTTCCATAATATCCTTGTTTAACTCCTAATAGAATTCACAAATCTTTATAAATTCTTACTTGCAACTATTTATATTTTCAGTCTCTATGACCTCCACTTTTTAAAATAATATAGTAATTCCCTTCACCTTAAATTTTCATTTTGAAAGTTTTTAAGGGAAAATCTCCACCTCTAATATTCCAGGATTTGTCAAATAAGATTCTGTTTATCCTAAGCATAGGCTTCAGAATTTAACTCCAGTCCTTTTCCCATTCTACCTTCATCTATACAGAAGAAAAAAAATTTCTGTTAACTGATAACATGGCAGTTAATGTCCTTCAATTCTTTGTTTATTCTAAAATTCATTCTCCAGCATATTCTCCATACATTCTCCTATAGCTCTATGTATTCCTTGAAGTTCAGTATCAAAAATATATAAATATTACAAAAGAGAACATACTACTAAGATAGCACTGTACTGTCTTGCTTAACCCTAGAGATAGACAGACCTAGTTCAGATTCTACCCCTACCATATTCTAAACCATGTTACTTAAACTTTCTAGGCCCCAGTGTTCTCATCCATAAACTGGAGATAATAATATTACCTACCCCATTGGCTGTTGTGAGGTTTAAACGAGATATTGTCCATAAAATTTAACATAGTGCGTGACTGGCAGCATACTCTTTCCTTTAAAAAAAGTATATGTGGTGGAATATTATTCAGCTGTAAAAAGAATGACATTCTGCTACGACTTGGATGAACCTTGAAAACATTATGCTAAGTGAAATAAGTCAGACACAACATGATAGATATTGTATGATTCCACTTATAGAAGATATCTGGAATAGGGAAATTCATAGAAACAGAAAGTAGAACACAGGTTACCAGGGGCTGGAGAGAGAAGGAAACAGGGAGTCATTGTTTAATGGACACAGTGCTTCTATTTGGGATGATAAAAAATTTACGGAAACGGATGATGGGGATGGTTGCACATTGTGAATGTACTTAGTGCCACTGAATTATACCATTAAAAATGGTTTAAATGGTACATTTTATGGTATGTATATTTTACCAGAATAAAACAAATTAATTAATTTAAAAATTTTTAATGAGACATCATTTTTAACTTCCCAAAATCTCTAAGGAAGGTCTACAGTGACTCTTATAAGATCATGTCCCTACAATGATAATTTGGATTCTTTCTAGGCTTAGATTATACCTTATACTTAGCCATACCAAAGTGTAACTCTCTTCTTTCTGTCCTCCCTCCCATAATTCCAGACTTTAAAAATCTCTTTCTTAAGCTTTTCCACATCTATAAAGCATTTATTATATGATTGTGAACTTAGACATTGAATATAAGTGCCTCATCTATAAAATTTTTGAACTAACATCAGCACTTCTTATGGGGAGAACCAACTACCAAACTTTACTTTTTAAATAAGTAACTGCCCTGACTCTGTGTTACTGTCTCTAAATCAGTTCCTAAACAAAGCAAATCTTTCCCTCCAACCCTATACCAACCCTATAGTGTGTGTCTTAAGAAATAGTTTCTGGGGTGTTTGTGTATGTGTGTGTGTGTGTGTGTGTGTGTTGGGATGTATGTGGGGAATGGGGGTAGCACAGCAAGAAGGAAGACTTTGTCAAAGGTATTTTTTCTAATGTTAATAAGTTATATCTATTTGTTCCTCTTATTTCAGATAGTTATTTAATCATTCCACTCAACTCAACTTGATTGGGTGGCAGGATTTCCCATTACGTAAATCATATAGTTCATCTGCAAATAGACTGTGTTTGGTTAAATGTTCAACAATTATACCATTCATTACAAAGTCTACCAGCTTCCCTGCCCTTGAAGTAAAAGTAAGCAATCTGTAATCAAAAAGGACCTCCACTGGAATGCTTTGTGTAGATCGATTACACAGAAGTTATTTGTAATGATAAGATTTACACTTAGTCAGCTAATAGTAGTAGATTAATATGTGCTTGGACAAATGAAGTCCTTCATGAGCACCACCTAGCCAAATTATTTCATTTCTTAATCTTTGTATTATTTCCTATTCCTAGTCAGATATTTTATAATATATCCTTATTATTATATATACATTTAAAAATCCTAGATCGACATGGAATTTGCTCCACAAAAACTATATATTACTACTGGTACTTAATAGGTACCTGAAAACTAGAGGCAAAAACTTGTAATACTCTGGAATAGAAAAAAATATATATGCTCTTCCACTAATCCTAGTTTTCTGTTATCAGAAAGTATTCCAATTTTGCTTTTACTTTTCCAATTGCTTTTACTGATGTAACTTTCATTAACAGAAAAAATGCAAAATAGTAAATCTAATTTTAGTCAGAGGATTACATTCTCAAATTTCTACTCGACATCCTTGGGCTAGCAGCAGCCCAAGCAGTGATTACAAAAATTTATCTATGTTCAGCTTTAAAATACTCTCAGTAAAAAGAACACAGTATAAGAGCTACTGAGCCTGATCACAAGATGTGTTCATCACGGGGATTCAATCTATTGTCCTATCCATTTACATGAGCAATCAAGGAACCTTCTGGGAGAGAATTTCTACTAAGGAAAGAGAGAACTGAGTAAACTCTCTTGGAACAAAAAAAAGGCAGTGTATTATGGTGGTTAGAAAATGGGATTAGGGGTCTTAGGTCAGGTTCCCTAGAAGGGCCTGAGGTGAGCTTTATTAGGGTGTACTCTAAAAAGTGAAGGATAGGATAGGTCAGGAGAAGCAAGAGAGGGGCCCAGATAGAGACTAGTTTCAGTTTGACCCAACAGGAAAGCTCCAGAGCACAAATTGTACCACAGAATTGTCCTTACCTTGAGGCAAGTGATCAGACCTTTGTAACCCTTATAATCTAGTCATTGGTCAAGAGCTACTAGTAGGGACAGGAGGAATCAGTCTTCCAGGAGAGAGTAACTTGCTGAGTTAGCAGCCCACAGTCATATCAGCTGAGGATGGGATGGCCGGCAGGGTAAAGTGGATCCAGTTGCAGCATCAACATCTACTGCAGGGTCCAAATGATCAGGCTTTGAGTCCCACAATGTAGCTATTAGCTATACAGCGCTTGGAAACTATTTAGGCTTTCTGAACTTGGGTTCTTTACCTATAAAACTGGGGAGAATAACACTTACCTCTCAAGGTTGTTTTGAAAACTTAAAAAATATATATATAGTACTTGGGCTGGTACTGATCAAAGTGCTCAATAAATAAATGCTTTTAAAAATGCTAAGTAGCTAGAAGGCAAGAATGATTGAAAGAATAGCATGGTTTCTTTCAAATGAATATGGTGCTTGGCAAAGCTCTACAAGTAAGAAAATATTTTGGGGTGCTCTTCCAACAGAGTATTGCACAATAAAGGTATTCTTGCCTGTTTCTACAAATGTCTGTGTAATCACCAAGTCTCCAGTGACTCAGCAGTAGCACTCAGTGAAAGAGACAAAGTGGTGCAGTGAATGGTGTGATTCTCATGAGAACAACAGCCTTGCCCAAAAGGCACAGAATAGTTGGCAGAAGTTGCAGCATCCAGCAGAAAGGAAATAGAATAGGAAGAAAAAATGGTTGCACCTATGCCATAGCTGACCAAACTTGTTATTCAGGACATAAGAGACACAGGGTGGAGGGGGATGCCTAGCACAAGGCTCAGTAGCAAGGGTGGTGATGGCAAGAGTTAACCAAAGAAGAATAACACTAGATCCCTAGGGGGCACTGCTCTGTCATATTTATTGATGTAGGACATGGTTGACTAGCTTACAGCCACCGGGTCAGCGAAAACATTTGTGATTGGCAACAACTTCAGTAGGCTTGCCTTCAGCACTATTCTAGGGTCTTAAGATAACATCAGGGAATAAAACACAGATGAATGCTATAGGATCTTACACTCTGGCAGAGAATAAACATAATAAATAAGCAAATAATATATACTGTAGTATGTTAGAAGGTGGTAACTGCTATGGAATTAAAAAAAACATGGAGCAGGGTAAGGCATGTCAGAGGGTGAAGGAGCAGGTTGGAGTATTAAACAGAGTGATCATGTAATGTACAGCATGGAATACAGTTAACAATACTGTATTGTATATTTGAAAGTTGCTAAGAGAGTAGATCAAAATTTCCCATCACAAGAAAAAAAATTGTAACTACCTATGTGTGGTGAGGGATGTGAACTAAACTTATTGCAGTAATCATTTCTTAATATATATATATGTCATATGTTATACAACTAAAACGAATTCAATATTATATGTCAATTATACCTCAATTAAAAAAATATAGGGCAGTCATAATAGGCCTTAGGGAGAGGGTAAAACTTGAGCAAAGACATAAAGGAAGTGAAAATATTAGCTTAGTAGATATCATGGGAGAGCATTTCAGACAGAAGAAACAGGCACAGCAAAGAAATTTAAGTCAGAAGAGACTAGTGTGTTTAAGAAAAAACACGAGAGGAATAATCAAGGAGGAGAGTGATATGAAATGAGGTCACAAGGGTAAGAGGAAGAAGCAACATGTGTAGCAGGGGATTCAAAGTAGAGGGACAGATTGGGGTTTACCTTCAAGATGGTGGAAGAGTAAGACGTGGAGATCACCTTCCTCCCCACAAATACACCAGAAATATATCTACATGTGGAACAGCTCCTACAGGACACCTACTGAATGCTGGCAGAAGACCTCAGACTTCCCAAAAGGCAAGAAACTCCCCCATGTACCTGGGTAGGGCAAAAGAAAAAAGGAAAAACAGAGACAAAGAATAGGGATGGGACCTGCACCTCTGGGAGGGAGCTGTGAAGGAGGAAAGGTTTCCACACACTAGGAAGCCCCTTCACGGGCGGAGACTGCGGGTGGCGGGGCGGGGGGGAAGCTTCAGAGCCATGGAGGAGAGCTCAGCAACAGGGGTGTGGAGGGCAAAGCAGAGAGATTCCTGCACAGAGGATAGGTGCCGACCAACACTCACCAGCCCAAGAGGCTTTGCTCACCCGCCGGGACAGGCAGGGGCTGGGAGCTGAGGCTCGGGCTTTGGAGGTCCGAGCGCAGGGAGAGGACTGGGGTTGGCTGCATGAACACAGCCTGAAGCGGGCTAGTGCGCCACAGCTAGCTGGGAGGAGGTCTGGAGAAAAACCTGGAGCTGCCTAAGAGGCAAAAGACCATTGCTTGGGGTGCGCAACGAGAGGGGATTCAGAGCACAGCCTTAATGAGCTCCAGAGACATGCACGAGCCGCGGCTACCAGCGCGGACACCAGAGGCAGGCATGAGATGCTAAGGCTGCTGCTGCAGCCACTAAGAAGCCTGTCACTATCTACACCTCCCCTCCCGGGAGCCTGTGCAGCCCGCCACTGCCAGGGTCTCGTGATCCAGGGACAACTTCCCTGGGAGAACACACGGCGCACCTCAGGCTGGTGCAATGTCATGCCGGCCTCTGCCACTGCAGGCTTACCCTGCATTCCGTACCCCTCCCTCCCATGGGCCTGAGTGAGCCAGAACCCCCTAATCAGCTGCTCCTTTAACCCCGTCCTGAGCAAAGAACAGACGCCCTCAGGCAGCCTGCACACAGAGGTGGGGCCAAATCCAAAGCTGAACCCCAGGAGCTAGGTGAACAAAGAAGAGAAAGGGAAATCTCTCCCAGCAGCCTCAGGAGCAGTGGATTAAATCTCCACAATCAAGTTGATGTACCCTGCATCTGTGGAATACCTGAATAGACAACGGGTCATCCCAAAATTGAGTCAGTGGACTTTGGGAACAATGATATATATATATTTTCCCTTTTTCTCTTTTTGTGAGTGTGTATGTGTATGCTTTTTTGTGTGATTTTTTCTGTATAGCTTTGCTTTTATCATTTGTCCTAGGGCTCTGTCTGTCTGTTTTTTGGGGGTTTTTTTGTCTGTTTTGTTTTTTAGTATAGTTTTAGTGCTTGTTATAATTGGTGGATTTGTTTTTTGGTTTTGTTGCTCACTTCTTTCTTTCTTGCTATTTTGCTTCCTGTTTTTAAATTACTTTTTAATTTTTTAATAATTATATTTTATTTATTAAATAAATTTTTAATTAAAAAATTTATTTTAAAATAATTTTTTTAATTTATTAACTAAATTTTATTTATTTTAATAACTTTATTTTCTTTTTTTCTTTCCTTTTTTTCTCACTTTTCTTCTGAGTCGTGTGGCTGACACGGTCTTGGTACTCTGGCCAGGTGTCAGGCCTGTGCCTCTAAGGTGGAAGAGCCAAGTTCAGGATATTGGTCCACAAGAGACCTACTGGCTCCATGTAATACCAAACGGTAAAATCTAACCAGAGATCTCCATCGAATGCTAAGACTCAGCTCCACTCAACGACCAGCAAGCTACAGTGCTGGACACCCTATGCGAAACAACTAGCAAGACAGGAACACAACCCCACCCATTAGCAGAGAGGCTGCCTAAAATCATAATAAGGTCACAGACACACCAAAACACACCACTGGACGTGGTCCTGCCCACCACAAAGACAAGATCCAGCCTCATCCACCAGAATACAGGCACTAGTCCCCTCCACCAGGAAGCCTACACAACCCACTGAACCAACCTTAGCCACTGGGGGCAGACACCAAAAACAAAAGGAACTAAGAACCGACAGCCTGTGAAAAGGAGACCCCAAACACAGTAAGTTAAGCAAAATGAGAAGACAGAGAAAAACACAGCAGATGAAGAAGCAAGGTAAAAACCCACCAGACCAAACAAATCTAGGAAATAGGAAGTCTACCTGAAAAAGAATTCAGAGTAATAATAGTAAAGAAGATCCAAAATCTTGGAAATAGAATGGAGAAAATACAAGAAACGTTTAACAAGGACCTAGGAGAACTAAAGAGCAAACAAACAATGATGAACAACACAATAAATGAAATTTAAAATTCTCTAGAAGGAATCAATAGCAGAATAACTGAGGCAGAAGAATGGATAAGTGACCTGGAAGGCAAAATAGTGGAAACAACTATTACAGAGGAGAATAAAGAAAGAAGAATGAAAATAATTGAGAACAGTCTCAGAGACCTCTGGGACAACATTAAATGCACCAACATTCGAATTATAGGGCTCCCAGGAGAAGAGAAAAAGAAAGGGACTAAGAAAATATTTGAAGAGATTATAGTTGAAAACTTCCCTAATATGGGAAAGGAAATAGTTAATCAAGTCCAGGAAGTGCAGAGAGTCCAATCCAGGATAAAATCAAGGAGAAACACACTGAGACACATATTAATCAAACTATCAAAAATAAAATACAAAGAAAAAATATTAAAAGCAGCAAGGGAAAAACAACAAATAACATACAAGGGAATCCCCATAAGGTTAACAGCTGATCTTTCGGCAGAAACTCTGCAAGCCAGAAGGGAATGGCAGGACATGTTAAAGTGATGAAAGGAAAAAACCTACAACAAAGATTACTCTACCCAGCAAGGATCTCATTCAGATTCGACAGAGAAATTAAATCCTTTACAGACAAGTAAAAACTAAGAGAATTTAGCACCACCAAACCAACTTTACAACAAATGCTAAATGAATTTCTCTAGGCAGAAAACACAAGAGAAGGAAAAGACCTACAATAACAAACCCAAAACAATTAAGAAAATGGTAATAGGAACATACATATCAATAATTACCTTAAATGTAAATGGATTAAATGCTCCAATCAAAAGAATAGACTGGCTGAATGCATATAAAAATATACATATATATATATAAAATATATATATATATCCTGTCTACAAGAGACCCACTTCAGAACTAGGGACACATACAGACTGAGAGTGAGGGGATGGAAAAAGATATTCCACGCAAATGGACATCAAAAGAAAGCTGGAGTAGCAATTCACATATCAGACAAAATAGATTTTAAAATAAAGACTATTACAAGAGACAAAGAAGGACACTACATAATGATCAAGGGATCAATCCAAGAAGAAGATACAACAATTATAAATATTTATGCACCCAACATAGGAGCCACTCAATACAAAAGGCAAATGCTAACAGCCATAAAAGGGGAAATCGACAGTAGCACAACCATAGTAGGGGACTTTATTAGCCCACTTTCACCAATGCACAGATCATCCGAAATGAAAATAAATATGGAAACACAAGTTTTAAAAGACACATTCGCCAAGATGGACTTAATTGATATTTATAGGACATTCCATCCAAAAACAACAGAATATACTTTCTTCTCAAGTGCTAATGGAACATTCTCCAGGATAGATCATATCTTGGGTCACAAATCAAGCCTTGGTAATTTTAAGAAAATAGAAATCATATCAGGTATATTTTCCAACCACAACCCTATGAGACTAGATATCAATTACAGGAAAAAATCTGTAAAAAATACAAACACATGGAGGCTAAACAATACTCTACTTAATAACGAAGAGATCACTGAAGAAATCAAACAGGAAATCAAAAAGTACCTAGAAACAAATGACAATGAAAATACGATGACCCAGGGCTTCCCTGGTGGCGCAGTGGTTGAGAGTCCGCCTGCCGATGCAGGGGACGCGGGCTCGTGCCCCGGTCTGGGAAGATCCCACATGCCGCGGAGCGGCTGGGTCCGTGAGCCATGGCCGCTGAGCCTGCGCTTCCGGAGCCTGTGCTCCACAACGGGAGAGGCCACAACAGTGAGAGGCCCGTGTACCGCAAAAAACAAACAAACAAACAAACAAACAAAAAAACCTGACGACCCAAAACCTATGGGATGAAACAAAAGCAGTTCTAAGGGGGAAGTTTATAGCAATACAATCCTACCTCAAGAAACAAGAAACATCTCAGATAAACAACCTAACCTTACATCTAAAGCAATCAGAGAAAGAAGAACAAAAAAAACCCAAAGTTAGCAGAAGGAAAGAAATCATAATGATCAGATCAGAAATAAATGAAAAAGAAATGAAGGAAACAGCAAAGGTCAATAAAACTAAAAGCTGGTTCTTTGAGAAGATAAACAAAATTGATAAACCATTAGCCAGACTCATCAAGAAAAAAAGGGAGAAGACTCAAATCAATAGAATTAGAAATGAAAAAGGAGAAGTAACAACTGACACTGCAGAAATCCAAAGGATCATGAGAGATTACTACAAGCATTGAGTAATGGAAATAAAAACAAAAATAAACAAATGGGACCTAATGAAATTTCAAAGCTTTTGCAAAGCAAAGCAAACGACAAACAAAATGAAAAGACAACCCTCAAAATGGGAGAAATTATTTACAAACGAATCAACGGACAAAGGATTAAGCTCCAAAATATATAAACAGCTCATGCAGCTCAATATTAAAAGAACAAGGTGGTGTGATGAATTGGGAGATTGGTATTGACATGTAAACACTAATATGTATAAAATGGATAGCTAATAAGAACCTGCTGTATAAAAAAATAAATAAAATTCAAAAAAAATTATACATGTAATCCACCTTTCCTACTTAGTAGTCTATGGATTATCAAATTTGAAAAAGAATAAAGCAGCTAACATTTTGTAGTTGTATAAAGTTTTCTTTGTAAACATAAAATGTCACTGTATCCTACTCAGAGAGGAAGAAACAAGGACCAGAAAGAAACTTTTAAGTCAAAAGAAACGAAAGTCTACAAATAACAAATGGTGGAGAGGATGTGGGAAAAAGGGAACCCTACTACACTGCTGGTGGGAATGTAAATTGTTGTTGCCACTATGGAAAACAGTAGGGAAGGGCCTCAAAACACTAAACACAGAACTACCACATGATCCAGCAATTCCACTTCTAGGTATATAGCTGAAGAAAATAAAGAACAAATTCAAAAAGAATTCAAAAAGATACATGTACCCCAATGTTCATAGCAGCTTTATTTATAATAGCCAAGATAAGGAAGCAACCTAAATGTCCATCAACAGATGAATGGATAAAGAATTAGTGATATACATATATATATACACACACACATATATAATGTGATATATGTATATTATATATATAATGGAGTACTGAGACATATAAAGAATGAAATTCTGCCATTTGCAACATTATGGATGGACCTAGAGAATATTATACTTAGTGAAATAAGTCAGACAGAGAAAGACAAATACTATCTGCTCTATATTATCACTTATGTGTGAAATTTAAATTTAAAAAATAAAACAAATGAATGTATATAACAAAATAGAAACAGACTCACAGACATAGAGAGCAAACTAGTGGTTACCAATGGGGAGAGGGGAGGCGGGAAGGGAGAGATCGGAGTATGGGATTAAGAGGTACAAACTACTACGTATAAAATAAATAAGCAAAAAGGATATATTGCACAGCACAGGGAAATAGAGCCAACATTTTGTAATAACTTTAAATGGAATATAATCTATTAAAATATTGAATCACTGTTATACACTTGAAACGTATAAAGTATTGTAAATCAACCATACTTCAATAAAAAAATTGTGGAAATTTAAAAATTCATGTTGCCTATTAGAACATGAAAAAAATTAATAAGGAAGAAAACGATTTAATTTGATTAAAAGAAACAAAATAAAAGATTAGTTCCAATAGAAAAAATACTTGATATAAATGACAGTGAGATTTTAGTTTCTTTCAAATAATAACAAAGTGTACAATTTATTTCCTGCATAGAGTATACAATTACTCAGGGTAATACAGTTTATAAAACAGAGCCAAAAAATGTGTCAAAATTTCAAGTAACCAATGGAAATAACTTTCATAAAATATGGTACCTCCAAGTCCATTGTTAAGAAAATAAATTAAGGTACATTAAAATGCTCGGTTTTAAAGTTTTAAACCTTTGCCTAGGTGGGAAAATTTGTAATGTAATACTGGTTTTGATTCTTCTGTAAATTTAATTAAAATTTATCCTTAAGTAAAAACATCTATACTTGCTGGTGTCTAAAGCAGTAAGAATGACTTTGCTGTATACCTGAAACTAACACAACATTATAAATCAACTATACTCTAATAAAAATTTTTCTTTAAAAAAGGAGTAAGAATGGACAGACCATGTAAACCCGAGTTTAGGTCTCAGATCTTTTTGACACAACCTGGATCTAGTACTCCCAACTGTCATGCAAATGATCACATTTACCTTTGCCTATTTAGCACGGGATTTATGAATAAATCACAGGTATGAAAACACTTAGAATTCTTTGAAATGACTTGACAAATTCAAATTAACTATTTATTAGTAGTAGTTAAATAAGAAAATATAATATCAATAGCAAACATTTATTTGATTTTTAGGTAATACTTTGCCTATTATGAAAAACAATGTGTCATGATGAGAATGTTAGGAAGTTATATGAAAGATCACTCTTACAAGAAGGCAGAATGTGAAACCTGTCTAAGGCTTAGTTTCCATATTGTAGTGGAATGGCTGAGAAGAGGGTGAACTCTGAGGACTGACCACCTGAGTTGACTCCTGATTCTGTTATCTTTTAGTTGTTTGACCTTGGTCAAGTTTTGTAACTTCTCTGTCTGAGTTCCTTATTTGTAAAATGCGGATAAACAACAGTACCAATTTGGTAGGGTTTTCATAAGGATGACATGGATTTGTGGCAGTCATTCTTGACTGTCTAACTCAACACCCATTCTCAACCTTCTTTTCTCTTCTCTTGCTCCACTATAAAGTTTGAAAAAGTGTAAAACTTGATTTCCCAATCTCCCTTTCAAATTGGGGTGCTAGGTGACAGTGCAAGCAAAGGAGACAAAAGCAGAATACTGTTGGAGCTTCTAGGAAAGCTTTGCCTTGCCTGATAAAAGGAGACAGATTTAGCTGGGATAAAAGGGGAGAGATGTAGCTGAGACCATCCTTTCCTTCCTTCTTTTTTCCTTCAACACAAACATGCTGCTTGGTGTTGGGAGAGACATCTTACAAATAGGAGAACAAGGTCAAGGGAATGGGATGCTGTCAGAAACCACTATGTCACTGAACAAATGCCAGTTGCCAGAAGCCTTTTAATATGAAAAAGTGAACTGTAAGTTTTTAGCTGACTGATACTGAATATTGTTACTTGCAGCTATAACTATTCCTAACTGATTCAGAGTTAATACATGTGGAATGCTTGGAATAGTTCTTAGCCATGATTAATGCTTAATACATTTTAGCTATAAGTATTTTTTTCTAGTTGATCATGTGTTGTATGTCATCAATTTTATATTCATTAATGTGTGATATGTATTTGTGTGGTTTATGTATCTTGTCTTATAGTTTCAACATAGAGTTGTAATATTATTTAAATAGTATTTAAAATTCACTGTAGTTTAAATACATGATAATGGTACATGGTACCATAAATACATGGTCATTTCTTGGAGCAATTAATCTGTCTAAATGCCCATTTTTTTGCTGTCTTCTTTAATTCAAGAGCCCATTATATCTGTTGAGCTTTTCTTGTTATTCATTAATATGTTACTAACTTAAAAGTTTTGGAAAAGATGCTCTGGAATTTCATCATTTGCTCCCTTTTATCTATTGTTTTAGAACTTCTGTTTTTTTGCAACATTTTCAGAATAAAAATGTTGAGGCACTTATGAGCTTCTGCTATTTCCTAGCAGCATACAACTATAATGTTCTGTTGGAAGTAAGGGCTAACCACTCTTAAGGCACTTTCTTCCACCATGCCTATCTGAAATGCAGTAGATTTATGGATATGCATTAAAAATCTAGAAAGAAAAAATAAAATTAAGAGGACAATAAAAAAAACTACAAGTTCTAAAATTTACTTTACAAGTTAAGTAAATGAGTAAATTTCCTAGTTAATGCAAAGAAAAAACAGATATCAAGTCAAAGAAACTAATCATTTCCAGGAAACAAATCATTCAATTGTGAACCTGTACCCAACTCTATGTAACAGCCCATTTTAGAGTTTATTAGCACTCCCTATATTATGAAGAATAAACCAACACTCTTGATTTCAGTTACCCCCCACCCCTGCCAAACACACATCCACATACACACACACATCCCTGCTTTTCCACACATTTTCTTTCACTGGAGTAAATTCAGCCACCATTTACCCAGTTTTTCAGGCTTAAAACTTGGATGTCATCCCTGACCCCCTCTTTCCTTCTCATCTCACTTCCCATCTATTAGCAGTTTTTATCTGCTAACTCTAAAAAACATATATACCCTGACTCTGGCATCTAGCCACCTTCAAAGATAACTGCTCTTGACCTACGCTTCTATGATCATTTTCAAACCTGGGCTACATGTTAGCATATTTGAAAAAATAAACATGACACAAACAAACATTTTCATTAACCATTACTTCCTTGTATTATATTGGTTAATGCTTCTTTTAACACCCATTTTCATCATTTCCTGATGACTTTTTTCCTCTTTGTTTAATTGGTTGGATTGGTTTAGTTCTCTGATCTAACCATGCTCCTTAAGGAAGAAAACAAATCCAAATAAGAATCCACTCCTGTTTTAATAGTTTAACCCCATCATTTTGGATTTTTACATTCTCCCACTGGATGTAGATAACTGCCCTAGATCCAGCCCCACATCTTTCTTCTACAACCTTATCCAACCCTGGCTACACATTAAAATCACCATAGGAGCCTTGAGAAATATCAACTCCAGGACCCTACTCCCAGAGATTTTGATATAATTGCTTTAGACTGGGGCTGGCTAGAATCATCTCCAGAGGTTACTAATATGCAGGTAGGGTTGAGAAACTAGACTACTGTAGTAGATTCTTAATTGGTATTACTGCTTCTACTCTTGCTCCCCTTGCATACAGTGTTTTCCCCTTTAGCCAGAATGACCTTCTAAAATGGGAAATCAAACCCTAGGAACCCCCTATAACACTAAGAAGAACACTTCAGAGAGGCCTTCTCTGAAATCCCTATTTCAAATTCCCATTTGCCTCCACTAATCTCTATTCCCTTTACCTAGTTAATTTTTCTTTATAGAACTTATTATTACCTGATATTTGATTATATATTTGTTTCTTTTTCTTACTAGACTATAAACACTCTGAGGTCAAGAATCTTGCCTTTCTTACAACTCCATCCTCCATGCCTATGTATAGTAGGAGCACAGAAAATATTGTGGAATCAATTAATGTTATTTTTTTTAATGCTTATCTCTCCCCTTGACTGTCTTGAGCATATAAATTTTAATAATTGAAAAACAACATTTTCAATTACCATTTTTATGCTTCCAAAATTATGTCTAAAAGAAGCAGTTACCCCAACTGGATCCCAGACAGGATTAAGTATTAAGGATCCCAATGGAATTTTTTTAAATGAATGAAAATGAGACCACATATATTACTATAGAAAATAAGCAAGAATTATAACTGCATGATAACATTAAAGTTAAAACTAGTTCCCCACAAATACAGCATTATCAGAGGTACTGGTAAACTAAACTGTATTAGCTAATCATTACTAATGTCTGAGTCAAAGCTTAAAAGTTAAAACAAAGCAAAACAAAACAAAAAAAACACCCAGGAACTAAGGAAAGTCTAAATTTGAGTAATATTTATTTCCCAGATACTGCTGTTTTCTTGCCCTCTTTGTTTTACCAGTCTCCTATCATCAGTGAACTAAGCAGAACACTGTGGTCATTAACAGAGGGTAGGTGGCTTTCTGACCCACTCCAGGAAGTCACCCTGGGGGAATTCCCAGATCTTTTCAGACAAAACCAAATTACCCATTTCTTATCTGTCCAGGAATGAAGCTTGTGATTAACCTGTAAATGAATCAAGGTTTATTCTGAGTCTGGTTTACTGGTCAGAAGATGAAATCTGCTTTGGAAAAGAGTGCTTTAGAGACAGGGCTACAGTGTGATGGTGAAACACTTGTTAGAAACAAGGATCCCTCTTGTGCTTTTGTGTGCTTTGAGTGCTTTTGTGGGCATCACACTTCCCTGAGTTAAACCTGAGCCCCATTCTGGAGCGAGAGAGTCTACTGTGAATTCTGACCATCCCACCTAGCAGCTGTATAATCTTGGGCTATTTACCTAACCTGTCTGTATTTCAGTTTCCTCATCTGTAAAATGGAGATAATAATAGCACTTACCTCAAAAAGTTATAGTGAGGATTACATGAATTAATGGATGTAAAGTGCTTAGAAAAGTGTCAGGGCACAGGAAAGTTCTACATAAGTGTTAAAAAGTGATGACTAAAAGCATGGATTTCAGAGCCGACTGTTTTCTGCATTTGAATTCCATCCCTGCCAAGGTAGAGGACCTTAGGCAGGTGACTTTACCTTTCTGTGTCTCCATTTCCCCTTTTGTAAAACTGAGATCATATTTACCTCAACAGGGTTGTGTAAGTATTGACTTAATATAGGTAAAGTCCTGAGAACTGTGACTGGAATATAGAAAGTATTATAAAATGAATTTAGTATCATTATTATTGCTGTTTTTATTATCTGAGGTTATAATTCAGTGCCAGAGTTTTGAGACATTGATCTCTTCCAAGTCTTCTGCTTCTTTGATCATTATTTCTAAAAAAACAGTCATTCCACAAGGATGTATTTCTGGCCCACTGATCTCTTCATCCTATCCATTCTCCCTCAGCAATATCATTGCTTTAATATATTCGTTATCACCTCTTAGGAAGATGGTTTCTAAAGCTGAATTGATAGCCCAGCCCTCTCTGGGAGCTCTACACCTTATCTGAACATGGATGTTCCTCAGACATTTCAGACTGTCTCTGTGCAAAACAAAACTTATCTCCATTTCCATTTTCCTCTTCTAATGTCCTTGTCACATTAGCTTTGACTTCTCTGTCCCCTTGTCCTTCATATAATCACCATTGTGATTCTTATTCACAATAAATTTTGAATGCATCCTCTTCTCTCCATGTTTGCTGCCACTTCTCCAGCTCACAATTATAGCAGTCTTTTAATGGGTCCTGCCACCTCCTGAAATCACCTTTTGAAATCAGTACCACACCTTATTCAGCATAACAGGGAATGAAGTGTAGATATATGTTACAATGTGGATCTTGAAAACATTATGCTAAGTGATATACGTGGTATATTGGGTTGAACCGTGACCCCCTAAAATTCATGTCCACCCAAAACCTATGAATGTGACCATGTTTAGAAATAAGGTCTTTGCAGATATAATCAAGTTAAGATGAAGTCACAGTGAATTAGGGTGAGTCCTAAATCCAATATGACTGATATCCTTACAAGGAGAGGGGAATTTAGATACACAGGCCCTCAGAGACACAGACACACAGAAAAGAATACCTTGTAAATAAAGAAGCAGAGACTAAAGTGATGTATGTCTACAAGCCAAGGAATGTCAAGGATTGCTAGCAACCACCAGAAGCTATGAGAAGGCAAGGAAGGAGCCCCCTCTAGAGCTTTCTGAGGGAACGTGGTGCTGCTGACACTGATTTCAGACTAACCTCCAGAATGGCCAGAGAATAAATTTCTGTTGTTATAAGCCACTCAATTTGTAGTAATTTGTTATGGTAGTCCTAGGAAAATAATATATATAGTATGGATATACCACATTTTGTTTATCCATCCATCAGTTGAAGGACATTTGGGTTGTTTCCAATTTTTGGCTAATAGGAATAATGTGCTGCTATGAACATTTGTGTACATCTGTGATCCATTTTGAGTTAATTTTTGAAAAGAAGTGAGGTTTTCAAAATTAAGTCCACTTTTTTTACCTATGGATATTCAGTTGATCCAGCATTATCTGTTGAAGACCATCCTTCCTCCATTGAACTGCTCTTTCACCTTTGTCAAAAACCATTTGGGGGGCTTCCCTGGTGGCGCAGTGGTTGAGAGTCCGCCTGCCGATGCAGGGGACACGAGTTCGTGCCCCGGTCCGGGAAGATCCCACATGCCGCAGAGCGGCTGGGCCCTTGGGCCATGGCCGCTGAGCCTGCCCATCCGGAGCCTGTGCTCTGCAACGGGAGAGGCCACAACAGTGAGAGGAACATGGGTCTATTTCCAGGTTCTCTGTTCCATTCTATTCCTTCTCCAGTACAACATAGTCCTGATTACTGTAGCTAGCTACATGATAAGTCTTAAAATCAAGTAGAATAATTCCTCCTACTTTATTCATCTTTCTCAGAATGTTTAAGCTATCTAGTTCCTTTGCCATTACACGTAAGTTTTAGATTAATCTTATCTATTGTTATAGTCTGTTCAGGCTGCTATAACAGAATACCATAGACTGGGTCATTTAAAATAACAGAAATTTATTTCTCACAGTTCTGGAGGCTTGGAAGTCCTAGACCAAGGTACTGGCAGATTCAGTGTCTGGTGAGAGCTTACTACCTCATTCATAGGGCACCTTCTTCTTGTGTCCTCACATGGTAGGACAAGAGAGTTCTCTGGGGTCTCTTTCATGGCACTAATCCCATTCGTGAGGGCTCCACCCTCATGACCTAATCACCTTCCAAAGACCCCACCTCCAAATACTATCATTTTGGGGATCAGGTTTCAACATATGAATTTTGTGGGGCCGGGGTGGGGGGGGAGGCGGGGCTGGGAGACACAAACATTTAGTCTATAGCATCTATATTTACAAAAAATCTTGCTGGATAAATTCCCAAAGTTTTAAAAATCAATTATGTGTAGATAACTCCAAAATTTATATCTCCAAGATCAGCCTTTCTCCTGAGCTCCAGAGTTGAACATCCAACTACCCACCTGACAGCTACATTTGAGTGTTTGATTTTGAATATGATAATTTTGGGATGCTCATTCCATCTTCACGTTTATCTATGATCTTCCCCCATCTTAGTAAATGGCACCACTGTTTAGCCAAATGCTCAAACCAAAAACCTCCTCTACAAAAGAAGTTCAGTATCTTTAAATAGACATATATATACATACACACACACCAGAACATGACTTTTATCAGTTTAAAAATATTTCAGTGTCCAATTGCTCTTACAGTAAAATCTAGAAATCCTTGCTTAAGGCCAACAGGTCCTCTCATCACATACCCCTTCCCTCAGTGAAGCTTCAGCCTCAGGCCTTTCTGGTCCAAGCAGGGCAGGGACAAGGTAAAGTAAATGAGACACCTAGAGTGCAAAATAGAAGAACTTACAGGCTCTTAAGAGTGTCTCTTAAATTTTTCTCCCTAGGGTTTTCACTTGCCCCACCCTAGTCCCAGGCCTTGGTCCAAGCTTTTTCCTGCCTTAGGGCCTTGGTACTAGCCATGTCCTCCACCAAGAAAGCTCTGGTCTCTCACTTTTTATGGCTGGCTCCTTCTTGTCATTCATGACTCTGCTCAGGTCAACTACCCTATTTAAAATAATAATAATAATAATAGTACTAGCTAAGATTTATCTACCTCTTACACTGAGACTGGCTCTATTCCAAGCCCACACTTTACTTAATCTTCCAAACAACTCTATATGATGGGTACCATCATAATCTCCATTTTACAGATAAGGGAACTGATGAAGAAAGACGCTAAGTACATTGCCCGACAGCACACAGCTCCTGATAGTAAGTGATTTGGCTGGGAAACAACCTAAGTTATGCGATTCCAGAAACTGAGCACTTGTTTATTTCCTTGGGTCACTTACAATCTGCAATAATCCTGTTTGTTTACTTGCCTACTGTCTTTATTCGTTAAAATGTTAGTTCCATGAGGCAGCTTGGTTTGTCTTTGATGTTGTCTCCCCTAACTTAGTTATGCCTGGCTGTGCTCAGTGATCCATAACATTTATGGAATGAATGCATTTAGAAAGATAGACCTTGCCCTCAAATAACCACACTACTTAAAAATACTTATCCGTGAAAATCTCTGAAGTAGATAATTTCAAAATCTTACACCAAAGACCCCTTAAGGGAAAAAAAAATATTGTAAAACTTTCTAAGAATGGTGCATGGCTACATTCTTTTAAAATTATCTTTAGGTACATACATGTGCCCTACTCATTGATAGGTCTACTTTCCTCTGGTGGCAAAGATAATCATTGTGTTACCAATATTTCATCTAGAAGCTGGAATAGATGCAGAAAAGTCCGTTTGGACTGCTTTCACCTGGAGTTGTTTGTATTGTTTACTTTCTGAAAGTTTAAATCATTTCTTCTTCCCAGCTGTTTTTTTTTTTTTTTTTTTTTTTTTTTTTTTGCGGTACGCGGGCCTCTCACTGCTGTGGCCTCTCCCGTTGCGGAGCGCAGGCTCAGCGGCCATGGCTCACGGGCCCAGCCGCTCCGCGGCATGTGGGATCCTCCCAGACCGGGACACAAACCCGTGTCCCCTGCATCGGCAGGCGGACTCTCATCCACTGCGCCACCAGGGAAGCCCTTCCCAACTGTTTTGATGCATTCTCTTCCCCACTCCTCCCCTTTCTCAATTATTTCCTTTAAGGCATCTACACTACCCATCTGGGGAGTGTTTGATGTTCCGAAGTTTCTAAATCTACGATGAGATCCGAGATCACATGAAATTGAAAGAACGAATTCTCCTGGTTCCTTTGTCAGCTCCCATTTATCTGCCGGCTCCTTGAACGTATGGGTGATGTTCCTCAGGGAGGTATTCAGGCCAACAGCATTGGCCAGGGGACGCATGTTTGATAGTGGATTTGGCAGGGGGACAGCTAAAGGGAATGGAAGCGAAAGCCTAGTCTTACGTGTCATTTAAATCCCCATTCTGCTCCTGCCACAAGTGGGGCATTCCTTAAAGAGCAAGAATTTCATTAAGCAAATACCCTAAAAAGAATGTAGGGTA
This sequence comes from Neophocaena asiaeorientalis asiaeorientalis, assembly GCF_003031525.2. Lineage (NCBI taxonomy): Eukaryota > Metazoa > Chordata > Mammalia > Artiodactyla > Phocoenidae > Neophocaena > Neophocaena asiaeorientalis. The sequence goes on from NW_020174561.1 coordinate 7,904,114, forward strand.
AGACCCCCGAAAGGAATTGGAAGCACTGGCCAGGAGGTCAGCTCTGCTTGCCCCGCCACACTGGCCACTTTTCCTCTCCCAAGAACTTAACGACTGGCGGGAAGGAACCTGGGTCGCTGCGCGCGCTCACGCGCCTGCGCCTGAGGGCCAAAAGCCCCAAAGCTAGCGCGTCGCGCTTGCCCACACAGCCTGCCCGCGCAGCCTTACGCGCTCCGGTGCGCAGGCGCAGAGGGAGCAGGCGGGCGGGCGTGCGTGCGTGCGTGCGGCAGATTTTGTGGGGACCTGGGCGGCGGCCATGGCTGCAGGCCCCTTGCGCGGTCTGGCAGTGGCCGGTGGAGGCGAGAGTAGCGAGAGCGAGGATGACGGCTGGGAGATTGGGTATCTCGACCGGGCAGCTCAGGTAGCGAAGGAGGACTTGTCTTGGCCGCACCTGGATCGGTCTTCCCTGGCCATGAAACCTCTTACTTCCTCTCCTGTGTTTCCCTAATTTTTTTTCCAGTGTAAATACAGGCTTTTGGACTCCAAACCAATTCGCAGTTTCCCTACTGTGCTTTCCATCAAATGCGCTTCTTTAGGTTGTCGAAGTAGCTCTTTACTTAGGTTTGGACCCATCATAACCCAAAGATAATTTTAGTTATGAGTTAGTCACAAACTGGATGTTGCCTCCCCCCACCCCCCCAAAAAAGATGTACCAAAACTCGATCACTATTGTTTCCCGATGCAGTGGAAATGAAAGTATGTGTAACAGAAAAATTTTTTAACTTTCTGCTTTTTTAGAAATTAAAAGGACCGTTAGCCATTGAAGAAAAGCATGAAACATTTAAGAAAGCTTTGACCACAGGAGATGTTTCATTGGTCGAGGAGCTCCTGGATTCTGGTGAGAATTAAGGGACAGTTTCAACCTAACACAGTTGTCTCAGTTCACAAGGGTTCCTTATTTTATTTATTTATTTGTTTGTTTTGTGGCACGCTGGCCTCTCACTGTGGTGGCCTCTCCCATTGCGGAGCACAGTCTCCGGACGCACAGGCTCAGCGGCCATGGCTCATGGGCCCAGCCGCTCCGCGGCATGTGGGATCTTCCCGGACCGGGGCAGGAACCCATGTACCCTGCATTGGCAGGCGGACTCTCAACCACTGCGCCACCAGGGAAGCCCCAGGGTTCCTTATTTTAAAAGGTTTGAGTTGTTCTTCAAATGGAAGCACAGTGAATGTTAGTATCTCAAGTGTCCTACATGTCTTACTTGACTCAGTTCTCTCTGCCTTATTTTCTTTCTCTAACACAAATTTGGAATGCCGCACTGACACCGTCCATCAGTTCTTCCACCTCCTTCAAAAGGTCTAGTCTGACTAATCCTACCCCACTTTGATAATCCTTACTTACTTTGCTCAGCATTTACTTGTCTATAATTATTGTTATGTGTTTCTCAAGAATTGTTTCTAGTTATGTACATTTTAGTTATGTTCTTTGCCTGTGTTGGTTGTGTCAGTGTGTGAATGAGAATGAAGTAGGAATCTATCTGGATACCTCTTCCAGCCTATTGCCTACTCAGTGTGCTTCCTTGGGAAAGTCATTTGAACTCCCAGAGCATCTATTTCTTTATAAAAACATTATAATTCTGTCTTGGGTCCCATGACATTTTTCTGTGTATTAAATTAAATATTATTTTTTTAAATTACCTTGACATAGAAATGTGAGTTGTTGATAATGACTGAAATTATCAAAGGATTAACAAGCATCTACTGTCTACCTGTAAATACAAAACATTCACATACAAAACTATATATAGCAAAATGTTTTTCTTCTATGCTAGAGATGCATGGTTTAGTGGAAAGTAAATCATTTTGGAAACAGTACAGTTCTGGGTTTGATTATTAGCCCTGCCACTTGATGGCTCTGTAATCTTGACCAATTTAGGAAACTTCCTAAACTTCAATTACCCCCTTTTAAAAACCGGGATGCATTGTATCAAAGGGTTTTTTTTTGGGGGGGTGATTAAAATGAGAGACTATATACGGGTCTTAGAACATATAGGCATTATATAAATATTAGCCGTTGTAACAAGTAAGAAGGATCGTGTGACTTTGTGGACAATGGAACTTGAAATTAAAAAATTAAATTGAATCAAATTGGAATAATTGAAAGAGGCCTAATACTAGGATATGAACACATGCAGGAGTGTGCATAGTGTTGGATGGGATGGAATAGGCAGAAATTTGTTTTAGAAAAGTGAATTTGCCTTGGGAGTAGTGGGACTAGGTGCACTGAAGTGTTGGAGGCTCTTGAAAGGACTTGAAAAGAGCCTACTGGTAAAGTATTTCGTCAGCCTTTTAAAATTTGTCTTTAATTACAAAAAAATTTTAACTTCCTTTTAAAAAAACAATAACAAATAGGTATAAGTAGAGAAACACCTTTGTCCCCACTTTCACCCATATTACCTCTGAAGTCTCATTTTCACACGTAACTCTTGTTTTAGTATTTCCTGATTTCCTTCCAGATGTCATTATTTAACACTTTAAAAAATATTTTTACTTTTTTGCCTTTCAAAGCCATATGTATTCCTGCACCAGTTGGAAGTTTAATAAAAATATGAAACCTCCTTTTGAGTCAGCCATTTTTAGCAGTCTTTGGTTTTTGTTCTTCTGCTATGCACTAACATTTTCAGTTCTCTTTAAATTATTAAATATTTTAGACATTCAAAAATGTATGGCGACTTATCTTTTTCCCCCTGGAGATTACCACTCTCCTATAGTTGGTATTTATTATTCCTATGTACGTCTTTATACTTTTACTATATGTATATACCCCCAAACAATTTAGTGTTATTTTGAATGTCGTTGAGCTATAAAAATATATTGTGTCAATCCTTTTAAACTTATCTTTTTTGCAGTATGCTTAGAACATAATATGTGCTTAATAATTTACTTTTTTGAGCTTAGAGGTGATGATTATTAAGAATTTTTATACTAAAATGCCACATTTGCTTAGCCTTATCTTCACATCTTTTCCTTTTTACTTTTGCTGTCACAGTTTTGAGCAGTAAGGTCAATAAGGAAAGAATAATGAGAAAACAAAATGATCTTTTCTCTGATCTCATTCATATGCTTACAGTTGCAGCAATTTAAAGAGGAAAATTTGTTAGAGAAGACAAGTTGGGTCAGCAGTATATATATATGTACAAAGACAGTTTTCTGTTGTTTTCTCCTAGGAATTATCATGCACCTTATATCAATTAAAGTTAGACAATTGGGAATTTGACAAATATAGTCTTTCAGTAACTTAGTGTTCCTACAGAAAAAAAGTGAGTTCTCCCTAACAAGTTTGCATTCCTTCAGTGATATGACCTTCATCTTTGCAGATGGAACATTTTAGAGCCAGAGACTACAACCTGTAAATTGTAAGGTATATATAAGGAAGCCTATATTCAGTGGTTTTCACATACACGTTTTCCTTCTTTGAAACAGAAAAACGTTCTTTTTTTTTCTTTTCTTAAGATTAGCAGATATTTCTTAGGTTGAAGAGAGAGTTTGCCACTTATATCTTGATCTCTTTATAGCAAAGGCTTTACACAAATTTAATGGGTTATGTTCACTGCCTTTTTATAATCTTGTCCTTGTATCATATCTTCTATGCTCCTCCCCAGTCTTAGATCCAAATCTAGATTAGTTCAACCATTTTTTTTTTTTCTTTTTTATGTGACTAAACTAATCAGTGCTATCGGGGAAAATCAGATGACTTCGGGGATTTGTACCATTAATGATTTGTTTGAGGATTTTAAGGTCAGCTGGCTCTCATCGTTTCTTAACAGTTACTATCCATCCCTTCCTGTCTCATTCTGGATGGTGGCTATTTAAAACTTTATCCTGCTCCTCAGGCCTGATATCTCTTCTGTGCCTCTCCTTATTCTAGCTCACTGTTTCATCCATTTGTCCAAAGCAGAACTTGATAGTTATTTTCTATTTGTTCTTTTCCAACACTCCTCTTCCTCAATGTAATTTTAAATTCCAATAACCCTGCCTTTGAAATGTCCTTTTGTATTTCTTCTTCTTTTTCTCTGCTGCCCTTGCTCTGACTTTTGCATGGACTTCCAGCCTCATAACCAGTTCTCCCTGCCTCCTATCCCACTCTCAGCAGTGGTACCTACATTTTCTTTATAATACAAATGTAATGATGTAAATCCCTGGATCACAAAGTACAGTCTACATTTCTTAACCCTGACCTACCTTTTTAACCTTATGTTTGGCCAGTAACCCATGGTTAAATTTTGCGTTGGGAAGGAGGGTAAAGGAGTTTTAATAAGGAATATATTTGGTGTTTGCCACCATAGAGATGTATGATAATATTCTAACTAAAAAGACATTTTTTATCTGTGAAACTTTTCCCAACTGCCCTAGAGAGAAAAAGGAAGCATGTAAAAACCTGTTCTAATATAAATATATATTATATGAAAAAACATTTGACAGATTCAGTCTCTTGGAAAATAGTGAAACTGAAGTGAACTATAGTGAAACTGAAGTTAGCTTTTTTATCAAAGTTCATATATAATTTTCTATTTTTCTGAAGCCAAGAAATTACCAAGAAATTCCCTTCCATTATAAAGTACACAGTGTATGTCACTACATGAAGTACTTTAAACATATTAAGATGACAGTGATTTTTTTTTTGGTGGGGGAGGTTTTAACACCTTGTCTTTATATTGACAGGCATCAGTGTAGAGTTCAGCTTTCGCTATGGGTGGACTCCCCTTATGTATGCTGCCAGTGTTTCCAATGTAGCGCTGCTTCAGGTTCTGTTGGACAGAGGTGCTAATGCAAGCTTTGTTAAGGGTAAGATGTTTTAAATATTTAAATATGTGAAAATGTACTTTGTATATTTCTCTGTTTAGAAGCCTAATTATATTCTGTTTGGGGGTGGTGATATATACTTTCCATGCTCTGTTTTCATATATTCACTTTAAAATAAACCTTTGCTCTTGAAAAAAATTGTAATAAGGTTAAGATATTTGATGTAACTTAACTGATTATTTTTACTGTGATTTTCTTGATTCCCAAGCAGCTAATAAGCAAAGTGAAAAACATTAGTTTTTAAAAAAAAATCTTCCTATTAGTTATATTATATAAACAACATAAAAAACAAATTAGAAACCATACATATTTTGAAAAACCTTCTATCCAAAGAGGTAGATTCCATTTATATTATCGTTATAAATGGTTGTGTTCTTACTGTATACCTTTAACTTCTATGCTAGAGAGTTTTGGTTATTTTTAAGGTAAAATGCATTGAAAGAAAACACTGAAAAGCTGATAATTTAGTGGAAAATTGCTTGAAAATCAGTCTTTGGAATTTACAGCTCAACTCTGAATTATATCACGTAAAGTTCTTTCAAAGATAATTTATTAAATCCATTTGTTTCTGTCTTTGTCAGTAGTGGTTTGATTGCTTTTGAAGAATAAGAGTATATGTGCAAATGCTATTTAATTATTATATTGAATTACTGATTATTTTCTACAAGTTCCCAATAGACAATTCATTTCGTAATTCAGGTATAGGTTTCATTTTAGAATTAATTTTCATATTAATTTTGTACTACATTAGATATTTGTAAAATCATTTCTGTTTTTTTCTCATTTATATATTTTATATAAATTCTTGTCTTATTGACAATTTTATGTTTAATCTGCTGCTGTGGTAGGTTTTTCTTATTATGTCATTTAAAAATATCACCCAGTGGAAAAAAAGAAAAATATCACCCAGGGACTTCCCTGGTGGTCCAGTGGTTAAGACTGCTCTCCCAATGCAGGGGGCACAGGTTCGATCCCTGGTCAGGGAACTAAGATCCCACACGCCACATGGCGTGGCCTAAAAAGAAAAAAAAAAAATCTCCCAATGAAAGCTATACTTAGAAATGAGATTTTTGAAAGTGTATAAAATGTTGTGCTCAAAAAACTGATTAATAGTTTTCTTTCTCTGCTTCTTGTAATGAGAGGAATACCTTTCAGTTATAAAACACTTTATATTTTGCCCAGCATGTTCACATACATTATTTTATGTATCCCACAGACCCCCTCAGGTGGAGGGCAGGCTTTAGCTTCTTATATGTAAGTTAGGTCTACTAGGATATCACTGGAATCACAGTTTATCAGTGACAGAACTGGGACCAGAATCTATATTTCCATATTTGGTCAATATTGAACCACAAATGTAAACCATGGCTGGCATGACCTATTTTTAATTCCCCAATTCTTACTTGAGAATTGTTTTTTGTTTTGTTTGGGTTTTTAATTTACCCTGATCTCCACTGATGCCATAAAAGCCAAGGGAAGAAGAGTTTTAGGAAATGGGATGGGCTAAGAGAGATCAAGTAGAAAAGGACTAAGAAGAAACCAATACATGTAGCAGTTAGGACATCTTCAGTAGGATGGTTTGGGCGTAAGCCAGATTTCAGTGAGTGGTCAAATGAGTGAGAACTAAAGAAGTGAAATCAGAGATTATCAATCATTGTTTTTTAACCATGTGTTCAAGGCATACTTTTAATCAACCAAAAACTATTCAACTCCAGGCAGTAAATCTGCACAGAGCCCATGCTCTGAACCACTTTCCTAGTCTCTTGAAGAAATGAGAATAGGGAAAGGAAATTAGTAAATGAATTGTAGATATACTTTGGAAATTGATAGTTCATCCCTGAGCTCAGTTTTTGGTGAAGGAATACAAAGGTATCCGCTAAGAACAAGAGATTTGGAAATAGGTTATAGAATTTTAAGAATGCAATAAATATTTAGAATCTTTTGAACGATAAAAGAAGTTAATTAGATACACTTTCTGATGTGTGTGGGGTTTTCCTCACCTTTCCTTTCACTATAGATAAGCAAACTATTTTGATAACTGCATGTTCTGCTCATGGCTCAGAGGAACAGATCTTGAAGTGTGTAGAGCTACTACTTTCAAGAAATGCTGATCCAAATGTTGCTTGTAGGTAAGAACCTTACCATTTGTTCAAAAATGATGAAGATACTTTTCTTTGATTATCAGCCTTTTGTTTGATTATGTTAAACACTTGACAGCATGATTTTTTAAACATCATGAGCAGTGTGTGTTTACTTGGCCATATGGCTGATGAATGAAAATAAGTCATAAGGTCACGGTTCCAATTGTATAAGAATATCAAAGGAAGGGCATGTCATTAGTCTTTCAATTCTTAATATTTAGAGGAATGTCCTAAGAAGTTGAATGAGAGGGAAAGTACGACAATAAACTGTATTATTTTCCTTTGAATTATATACTCAAAAGAATATGATAATTGAGCTATAATAGTAAAGCCTCTTAGTATTCTCTCTATAAAGCACAGACCCACTAAACAATTTACACAGATACTATGAATTCCAAAATAATATATCAAAATGTTTCCATTTTCCCAAGACTTTTCCAGTTAACTATATATGTAATAGTGCCTAGATGCATAGAAGATAAGCAGTGAACGTATCTTGCATCTGTTAAAATATCAATAATAAAAAATAATGAATCATATTATTTCAAATTTCTATCACTGACTTCCTTCTTGTCTGGCTCCAGCTTCCTATTAAAGCTCTTTCTGTTTTATTTAATCTTCAAAATGAAGCAAGAGGGAAGTAGCCCATCCAATAGAAAATGTCTAGTGTGAATAGAATTATAATGCCTGATATATAGAAGTAACTAGGCTTTACTCTAGAAGTTATTTTCTAATTTAGCTTAGTTTCTGTGACCTGTATAGCAGCTTTGGAAGGTACTGTACAGCTGTAGATAATTCCCAGATCTTTTCTGAGGCAGAGATTTTGATTTAGTAGAGTGGTTCAAGCAAGGTCTATTTGGTCCTCCAGTGGATTTTTGGCAAAGCCTGGAGACTTTTTTTTTTTTTTTGGCTGCATTGGGTCTTCGTTGCTGCACGCAGGCTTTCTGTAGTTGTGGCAAATTGGGGCTACTCTTTCCCAGCCACCAGGGAAGTCCCTGGAGACATTTTTGATTGTCACATCTGGGAGACACTACTGGCATCTTATGGATAGAGGCCAGGGTTGCTACTAAACATCCTACAATGTGTAGGACAGCCCCTCAAAACAAAGAATTGCCCATCCCAAAATGTCAAAAGTGCTAAGGTTGAAAAATCTAGTGTGAGAAAAGTCAAAGCTTATGGAGTGGATAATCAGTATTTAACAAATTAAGATTTAAAAAGAACTGGGAAAGAAACTACCTGCGATTTCTTAGTAAATCAATTCACAGGAACTTTTATTCTCTCATTTACAATATAATCCCTAGTTAGGTATACCTTTTGAATCTGATTATACCTTGAAATTAGGAACTCCAGGATACCTTACTGAAGTAAACTTCAACAGTTGCTGTAATTTTTTTTTATTGTTGAATTTTATTTTATTTATTTTTTCATACTGCAGGTTCTTATTAGTCATCAGTTTTATACACATCAGTGTATACATGTCAATCCCAATGGCCCAATTCAGCACACCACCATGCCCACCCCACCACGGCTTTCCCCCTTTGGTGTCCATACATTTGTTCTGTATGTCTGTGTATCAACTTCTGCCCTGCAAACCGGTTCATCTGTACCATTTTTCTAGGTTCCACATACATGCATTAATATACGATATTTATTTTTCTCTTTCTTACTTCACTCTGTATGACAGTCTCTAGATCCATCCACGTCTCAACAAATGACTCAGTTTCGTTCCTTTTTATGGCTGAGTAATATTCCATTGTATATATGTACCACTTCTTCTTTATCCATTCGTGTGTCGATGGGCATTTAGGTTGCTTCCATGACCTGGCTATTGTAAACAGTGCTGCAATGAACATTGGGGTGCATGTATCTTTTTGAATTATGGTTTTCTTTGGGTATATGCCCAGGAGTGGGATTGCTGGGTCATATGGTAATTCTAATTTTAGATTTTTAAGGAACCTCCATACTGTTCTCCATAGTGGCTGTATCAATTTACATTCCCACCAGTGCTGCAAGAGGGTTCCCATTTCTCCACACCCTCTCCAGCATTTGTTGTTTGCAGATTTTCTGATGATGCCCATTCTAACTGGTGCAAGGTAATACCCCACTGTAGTTTTGATTTGCATTTCTCTAATAATTAGTGATGGTGAGCAGCTTTTCATGTGCTTCTTGGCCATCTGTATGTCTTCTTTGGAGAAATGTCTATCTAGGTCTTCTGACCATTTTTGGATTGGGTTGTTTGTTTCTTTAATGTTGAGTTGTATGAGCTATTTATATATTTTGGAGATTAATCCTTTGTCGGTTGATTCATTTGCAACTGTTTTCTCCCATTCTGAGGGTTGTCTTTTCATCTTGTTTATGGTTTGCTTTGCTTTGCAAAAGCTTTGAAGTTTCATTAGGTCCCATTTGTTTATTTTTGTTTTTATTTCCATTACTCTAGGAGGTGGATCAAAAAAGATCTTGCTGTGATTTATGCCAAAGAGTGTTCTTCCTATGTTTTCCTCTAAGAGTTTTATAGTGTTCCGTCTTACATTTAGGTCTCGATTCCATTTTGAGTTTATTTTTGTTTATGGTGTTAGAGAGTGTTCTAAATTCATTCTTTTACATGTAGCTGTCTAGTTTTTCCAGCACCATTTATTGAAGAGACTCTATTTTCTCCATTGTATATCGTTGCTTCCTTTGTCATAGATTAGTTGACCATAGGTGCATGTGTTTATCTCTGGGCTTTCTATCTTGTTCCATTGATCTATGCTTCTGTTTCTGTGCCAGTACCATATTGTCTTGATTTCTGTAGCTTTGTAGTATAGTCTGAAGTGAGGGACTCTGATTCCTCCAGCTCCGTTTTTTTCC
>NW_020174561.1:7914174-7930895 GCF_003031525.2 Neophocaena asiaeorientalis asiaeorientalis
ATCAGCTGTTAACCTTATGGGAGTTCCCTTCTATGTTATTTGTCATTTTTCCCTTGCTGCTTTCAATAATTTTTCTTTGTCTTTAATTTTTGCCAATTTGATTACTATGTGTCTCAGTATGTTCCTCCTTGGGTTTATCCTGGTTGGGACTCTCTGCATTTCCTGGACCTGGGTGGCTATTTCCTTTCCCATGTTAGGGAATTTTTTGACTATAATCTCTTCAGATATTTTCTCTGGTCCTTTCTCTCTCTCTCTTCTCCTTCTGGGACCCCTATAATGCGAATATTGTTGCGTTTAATGTTGTCCCAGAGGTCTCTTAGGCTGTCTTCATTTCTTTTCATTCTTTTTTCTTTATTCTGTTCCACAGCAGTGAATTTCACCATTCTGTCTTCCAGGTAACTTATCCGTTCTTCTGCCTCAGTTATTCTGCTATTGATTCCTTCTAGTGTAGTTTTCATTTCAGTTATTGTATTGTTCATCTCTGTTTGTTCTTTAATTCTTCTAGGTCTTTGTTAAACATTTCTTGCATCTTCTCGATCTTTGCCTTCATTCTTTTTCTGAGGTCCTGTATCATCTTCACTGTCATTATTCTGAATTCTTTTTCTGGAAGGTTGCCTATCTCCACTTCATTTAGTTGTTTTTCTGGGGTTTTATCTTGTTCCTTCATCTGGTACATAGCCCTCTGCCTTTTCATCTTGTCTGTCTTTCTGTGAATGTCGTTTTTGTTCCACGGGCTGCAGGATTGTAGTTCTTCTTGCTTCTGCTGTCTGACCTCTGAGGTGCTGTAATTTTGATTTGTACTTTTAGCCATGGCTTATGATAAGACTTGCCTCTCTGGATTCTTGGAAAATTGTTTTTTGTTGGTGCTGTTCAATTTTTGTTCCTACTTCTACAAGATACTATAGATATTGAAGTCTTTAACCCTCCCAGTCACTTACTATCTTGTAAACACATTAAAGGAGAAGTCAAGCAAATCAGTGTCAGACTATTCTATTTCCTTAAGAACTAGAAGGTGTCTTCTAGATACATAGGGAATATTTGGAAAAAACATATTTCATTTGAATTAAGATAACACAAGGTTAGAATCTCAAGCTAAAAATATAAGGCAACCACACAATTTCAAAACTCAAACTCTAGAGAATTTGCTGAATTTGAAAGAGTATAAGGTTTAGATTTGTATGTGGTCAACTAAAATAAATAGAGAATTCTACAGCATGGCTGAAGAAAAGAGTAATCTGCATCTAATTAACAAATGTGAGAAATACCTGAAAAAACAGACTATTCAACCGCTTTTATTTTAATGCTCAAATAAAGCAATAAAATGATTAAATTGTGTTTTCTTGCAGAAGAAGGATCTTGATAGAGCTAAAAAGAGAATAAGTCATGGCAAATAGTGCTGTTAGGCTGCAGATTTTATACGGATAGCATTAGTGGACCTACGGGGATAGCATGCTGGCAGTGTAAAGAAAAACGTCTCAGGACACAGGAGAGTGCAGTGAGATTTGGGGGAATTTTAGAGGTAATTCATTAGCAGTGGCAAAAACTGAAACCTATTAGAAGATTGGGAGTTTTAGTCTCATGTACAAAATGCCAGAAAATATAAGGGTTATGTGAGGGAACTCCTGTTCAGTTAAAACATGTTTAGATGAATTTACTTTCAAGCTGTTGACATAGGCTGTTTTGTTGAACAGTTCTTCTGCTGAGAGAAATTACCTCTCAAGAAAAAGAGGGGGAAGAATCAGCCATAAAACATAAATGGATAGTTTTTGTGAAAGCTGGACGGTCATATACTTGCCAGTTGCAAAGGAAGTTGACCTGTAACTACTTTTTTTTTTTTTTTAACTAAAATGCGATCAGTAGTCTTGTTCCATGAAGTTAAAGTAACAGAAAAGTCTTTAGAGATCAGCCTCTAATCTAGAACACAGAAGTCTCATTTTCGATATATAAAGTAGCATGGAAGCCCTTCTGTATTCTATGGATATAACATAAAAGACAGTCTTAGTTTGCATAGAATATGGAAAAAAGAAAAGGAGGGTTTTTACCAGTATTAGAAGCAGGAAAATAATTCTAGATCTTATAATGGAAGTGAATCACTTAAATGTACCACTTGGTTCTGTTTGCACTAAAATTGAATAGAAGAATAAAAATTAAGAAGAAACTGTTGAACTCCCTATACTTAATTAATTAGAGGTCTTGCTGAATGGTACTGAGGAAATTGCATAGTAAAGATTTTTATTGTATGTAATTTACATATAGTGAAATATTCAGATTTTCAGTATACAGTTGGATCAGTTTTGACAAACACACATTTGTGTAACTCACACCCCAACATGGAGCATTTCTGTCATCCCAGAAAGTTCCTTCATGCCCCTCCCCAGTGCTCTGGAACTTACTTCTTTTTTATTTTTTTGCTGTGTTGGGTCTTAGTTGCGGCAGATGGGCTCTTCGTTGAGGCATGCAGGCTCTTTGTTGCAGAGCGAGCTTCTCTCTACTTGTGGCGTGTGGGTTTTCTCTCTCTACTTGTGACGCTCAGGCTCCAGGGCGCATGGGCTCTGTAGTTTGCTGCATGTGGGCTCTCTTGCTGAGGTGCCTGAGCTCAGCAGTTGTGGCATGCGGGCTTAGTTGCCCGACCAGTGATTAAACCCGTGTCCCCTGCATTGGAAGGCGGATTCTTTACCACTGGACCACCAGGGAAGTCCCTGGAACTTACATCTATCACTATAAATTATTTTTTGCTATTCTAAAATGTTACATAAATATAATTATACAGAATATTTTCACTCAGGATAACGTTTTAATGATTTATCCATGTTGTATGTATCAAAAATTTTTTCCTGAGCTTCCCCTGTGGTGCAGTGGTTGAGAGTCCGCCTGCCGATGCAGGGGAGACAGTTTCGTGCCCCAGTCCGGGAAGATCCCACATGCCGCAGAGCGGCTGGGCCCGCTGAGCCTGTGCATCCGGAGCCTGTGCTCCGCAACGGGAAAGGCCACAGCAGTGAGAGACCCGCTTACCGCAAAAAAAAAAAAAAAAATTGTTCCTTTTTGAACCCTCTTGCACTGTTGGTGGGAATGTAAATTGATACAGCCACTGTGGAGAACAGTATGGAGGTTCCTTAAAAAACTAAAAATAGAACTACCATATGACCCAGCAATCCCACTACTGGACATATACCATGCGAAAACCATAATTCAAAAAGAAACATGTACCACAATGTTCATTGCAGCACTATTTACAATAGCCAGGACATGGAAGCAACCTAAGTGTCCACTGACAGATGAATGGATAAAGAAGATGTGGCACATATATACAATGGAATATTAGCCATAAAAAGAAATGAAATTGAGTTATTTGTAGTGAGGTGGATGGACCTAGAGTCTGTCATACAGAATGAAGTAAGTCAGGAAGAGAAAAACAATTACCGTATGCTAACACATATATATGGAATCTAAAAAATAAAAAGCTTCTGATGAACCTAGGGGTAGGACAGGAATAAAGACACAGATGTAGAGAATGGACTTGAGGACACTGGGAGGGGGAAGGGTAAGCTGGGATGAAGTGAGAGAGTAGCATTAACATATATACGCTACCAAATGTAAAATCGATAGCTAGTGGGAAGCAGCTGGGAGATCAGGGAGATCAGCTGGGTGCTTTGTGACCACCTAGAGGGGTGGGATAAGGAGGGTGGGAGAGAGATGTAAGAGGGAGGGGATATGGGGATATATGTATACATATAGCTGATTCACTTTGTTATTGTAACATTGTAACATTCCTTTTTATTGCTGAGTTTCCATTGTATGGAAATTCTGTACTAATTTAAAGAGATGTGATGAAGTCTTTATGGCCTGACAAAAATAGCTGACTCAATCAGGCAGAAAATTGATTGGCTTGGAAATTGAAAGAAAAGACAGAATAGTATATTTAAAAGACTGTGAAATTATTAAAATACTTCAGTAGGCAGAATTGAAAGCATACTATGGCTTGCTCTGTGCTAAGGCAGCATGAGTGCAGACAACATAGTGCATGATTCTGTATCCCTAGCAGCTCCTGGTATTAGGTCCAAGCACCTGTAGCCAGCCCTTAGCTTGTCTTTCCACAGTGTTTTTTGATCTCACTCCTTTCTTCAACTCTTCCCAGATTCCTGTGTCTTTTCCTCTAACGTTTAAACTATTAAGTCCTACCTATCGCCCTCCTTTTTTTTTAATTTTTAAAATTGTGGTAAAATATTTATAACATGAAAGTTGCCATTTTAACCATTTTTAAGTGTACAGTTTAGTGTATTTTTTGACTAAACGTTTGCCCCAGGTATTTGAAGCTTTGCAGTCTTTTCGAGCGATGTCTGCTTTTCTAGATTGAGTTGTGAGTTAAACTAAATAGACGAGCATCTTGTCAGTTCTTCAGATAGCTGTGACTGTCTGCTTCTTTGTTTTACCTGCTGAATGCTTATTGGTGTTTGTTGTTTGATTTGGTTCAGCAAGCCATTTGTGTATGTGTGCTGAACGTCAATATTTGCTGAACGTCACTAATTGCTCTTATATCATTTTCAGGGTTTCTTTTACTTCCTTAGCCATTCTAGTTCATTGTTATGGTGAACGTTTAATAATATTCATATTTATTAGATAAAGGTTATTTAAAAGAGCAACTCTCATCTGCTTTGAAGTTTTATGTTGTTCCCAAATTTTGTATGCAAAGTAGACTTTCAAATCTGCTAGTACATTTGATTCCTAGGTGTCCATGTATTTTGGCAAATTTTTCTTAGTTTCTTCCAACATTTCTCTGTTTCATCTTGAAAATGGCTAATGAACAAAACACCAATTTAATGTGGTAGGTATTATTAAGGTATCTCCATCTGCCACTTGAAGCATTATTATGACAAGCTTCTAAATGTGGGGTTGGTGCCTCAGTTCTGGAGAAGTCTCATCCATTATCTCTTTAAATATTACCTCTGCCCTGTTCTTTTCTCTGTTTCTGGGTCTCTGTATATCTGTTAGACCTCACTGTATCCTCAGTGTCTGTCTTCTTTATTTTCCATCTTTTTGTTTCACTGTGCCACATTCTGGGTAATAGCTTCTAATCTGCCTTGTAGGTCATTGAATCTCATTTCACTTGCTTCTAATTTATTGTTAAACTCATCAGTTGAGTTCATAATTTCAGTTATTTTTTTATTTCTAGAAATTCTGTTTGATTCTTTTTAAAACTGGCAGTGTTATAAAGAAGTTATGAAGTATTATTAAGTGTTATAAAGAAGTTTATAGCTTCTTGCTCCCTGAAAATATTTTCAGGCTTTAAATAAAACTTCTTTAATATGGTAAACATATAGTCTAGATGTAACAGTTATAGTATTTGGGATCTTTGTGGGTTTGTCTCTATTAGCAGTAGTTTCTTATGCTTCTCACTCATGACTAGGTGCTAGTCATTAGATTTTAAAACTTACTTGTTGGAATAATATGAGGCCTCGGATGATGCATCAGAGAGGATTTTGTATATTTCTTAAAGGTGCCTAGGGCACTATCAGTCCAGGACTCATGTAATCTAAGTTCAGCAGTTGAAATTCCCTGGACCATTTTGGTGATGTAAATTAAACCTAAACAGCTGGTTTATTTGTTTCATCCTTACCCTTAAGGTACTTTGAGTCCCAGATTAATGTGTCTTGAGTATGGTTTAGTAAACTCTCTACTTTGTATAGGCCCAGTGCTTTGAATTTTGTTCATGAAGTTTGAAGCCACCCAAGCCACAGCTCAATTTCTCACTGGGTTCTTATGCACTGCCAGATGTCCTCAAGGCAAAAGCAACTGTTTGTTTACCTCTCTTTTACTACTTCAGTTAGTAGTTCTTTGATATCTTATTCAGTCTCTAAGAAATTTAAAAAAAAATTTTATCTAGCTATTTTAAAAGCCTTCACAATTTTGATCCAAATTTAGCTTGCCATAGAAATCAGCATCTTCTAAATTTTTTAATTGTTTTATTTATATGTCTTCTTTTAACTCTTTGTATTCCTTGCAGACTTTTAAAAATCTTGTTGAAAACAGCATTGATTTATTATTTAATGATCAGTTAAGTGTGAGTACATATAGATCTACCTTGTTATTTTATTAGTTTTTTTTAATTTTAAAAATTCTTTTAATTTCCTTCCTGTAGGACTAATGGAAAAAAACCTGACAACTTAAAAACCATTTTTAAATTAACACAAATCACGTTTTATGTTTCTCTTGGATCTTACTGCTGACAATACTTAGTGTACTGTGTCTAGCAAATACAACAATTTAATACTGATTTATTTATTTTAGCTTTAGAATTTGTTTCTGGGGTTAGGTTTTTTATTTTGTTTTTTTTTTGTTTTTTTGTTTTTTTTGCAGTACGGGCCTCTTACTGTTGTGGCCTCCCCCGTTGCGGAGCACAGGCTCCGGACACGCAGGATGTGCAGGCTCAGCAGCCATGGTTCACGGGCCCAGCCGCTCTGCGGCATGTGGGATCTTCCCGGGCCCGGGTA
The DNA here is from genome assembly GCF_003031525.2 of Neophocaena asiaeorientalis asiaeorientalis. NCBI lineage: Eukaryota > Metazoa > Chordata > Mammalia > Artiodactyla > Phocoenidae > Neophocaena > Neophocaena asiaeorientalis. The sequence goes on from NW_020174561.1 coordinate 7,920,663, forward strand.
TGAACTCGTGTCCCCTGCATTGGCAGGCAGACTCTCAACCACTGCGCCACCAGGGAAGCCCTATTTTGTTTTTTAATGAAACATTTATTTAATGTTTCCTGTGTACCAGGCACTGTGTTAATTGCTCTTAAATGTGTTGTCTAATATAATCCTTACTGCTCAGTGGTAGATGGTATGTTATTTTTACAGAAGAGAAAGTTGGCAATCAAGTGTTTAAGCCTTTGAATGTAGCAGAGGTTTGGTAAGGGAATTTACAAGTTTGATGTGAATAGGATCCACCATTGGGAATGTATTTATATTCCCTGTCTTGTCTAGGTTGAGGATTTTTAAAGACAACCAGTTTAAACAGCATGTCTTTTCTAATTGTTGCAAAACACGTCTTAAATTTGCCTGTATCTTTGGGTTTTTTCCTCTCTTTCCCTAAATTATTGTTGGTACTTGAACGTTCTTACTTGAAAAGTCCACAGATTGCAAAGGGAAGTATGTGAACAGAAAAATATTATCACCTTAATTCAGCATAATTGTATTTAGCTCTGAAAACAAGGTGGCCTGTGACTAAACTGATTGAACTTGGCAGCTGTGCCATAGTATGGATTTTATCATTCTTTATTTTTTTATATTGATAGTGAAGTAACAGATTATATTGTAAATTATTAAAGTCTAAAAGGTCTATATTAGACTATTGGATACATGATAAAATTTGAAACCCTCTTCAATCTAGCCTTAAATTTGCAGTTGATATTTTTATTGTTTGAGTAATAATAAGCCTTTAAAAAATATACATAATTAACATTTCTGTTTTTAGGACTTGTGTGTTTTTCCCCCAGTTTGCTAAAACATTTTCTTATATTAAAAAATACATATTTTCTTTACATTTAGTAGGCAGTTTTTCTGGCAGGGGAGTTTGTTATATTCACATCACTTAGTCATGAGATAAGGGTTTTGTAAAATGATGTGGCATTTTATTTTCAATAGATGTTTTATTACCATTGATAAGACAGCACACATTAACTAATGTCCAAGGTTTTGACGTAATCATTGTGTGATTGTTAACTTGTTCAGTGTTATTGCCTATACAGAAAATACTCTGGGAAGAATGTTGCTTTCTTTATCACAATATAAATTTAGTTGTAAATGTCACTGGAACAGTTTGGTAGATTGAGGTGTAATTTTCAATTAAAATATTAACTTGTGTTCTAGTTGTAAGTAATGATATGACATATCTTTGCTCTGAAAACATAGGCTGAAGTCACAAGAATATTTTCAGAAAAAATTTTTTTAAATAACTTATTTAGAAAATATTACTAGAAATTGTTATTTTGTGATTTTCTTTTTTTTTTTTTATAAATTGCCTGTCCATATCCTATACTCATCTTTTCATTTACCTGTCTTTTCTTTATCTGCATATAGGAGCTGATCTTATCTTTGTCATCAGTTTCCCATGTATGTAAAAGGTGACAAATATCTTAGTGTTACCTTGCATATACAGGGCATAGGATTAATATTGCTATTCATATACATGGAAATCTGCTTGGTCCTTTTGAAAGTACAAAATGGAGAGGATAGAGGTGAGAAAAGCTAGCTAATGAAAGCACTTGATGCTCATCTCTCAAAACACATACACAGAAGCCAAGATTGAAAAAAAACAAGAACAAAACCCTTTCAAATTCTGACTTGACTTTGTCTTACTTGTGTCTGGCACCAATGGTATATTGTGTGCTGGCTACTAAAGCTTCCACCTGGAAGAGACACATGCCATTTCTTCTATTTAAGTATGGTCACATGGTCATATCTAACTTCAGGGGAGTAAGGAAGTGTTCACAGAAGGAGAATCAGCAATATTGGGTGGACAGCCCTCATGATTTACCACGTCACCCTAAATGTATTTTCTTCATGGCCATAATAATTGTATTTTGTTTTTACTGTATGCTTAAAGCAATAGTTAATTTTGAATTTTGGACATAAATTTATACCGAGAAAAACTGATATTTATCTCAGACTTTGCCATTCACTTTTATGTATAATTTGTTCTTACTTTGTAATATCTCTTAGAGTTATTGCAGTTTTGATATTTATCATCCCACCTTAGGGGCAACTTTAATAGCCTCCTAACTGATATTTCTAACTGCAGTATTTCTGTACTTCGGTCAGTCCTATATGCTGTTACCTATAGAACACACTTCCTTTTGTCTATTAGGTGAAATCCAAAACTCTCCATAGTTTGATCCCACCTATTTCTGCTACTCCCTTATATCTAACTTTTATTTTATTTATACAATTTCAGCGATGTTCCTCAGGTACATAATCATTCCTGCCTCTATGTTTTAGCTTTTGTTATTCTTCAGTTTGGAATGTCCTCTCCTCCCCTTATTGTGCATTCACATTATGCCTTCGAGGGCCAGATTAATAGTCTGTTAAGCTTCCCTATGTTATTACAACCCACAAGAGTGCTTTTTGTTCATAAGCTATGATTTTGGGTGGGTGATTATCTTGTTTAGCACATTTTTATACATGTCGTGTGTTGTTCTCTTTGTTCTCTCATTGTTTAGTATATGAAGGTCTTGATTTTACTGTAAGCCACTTGATTACCATGGCACCATATGTATTTTTCGGCTCCTTCACAATTCTTTCATGTGGTATTTGTCAAGTTTTTTTGTCTGTTTTTGTTAGTATTAGTTTTTTTTTTAATTTTTGAATTTTATTTTATTTTTTTATACAGCAGGTTCTTATTAGTCATCAATTTTATACACATCAGTGTATACATGTCAATCCCAATCACCCAATTCATCATGTCAGGTTTTTTATTGAATTTAATATATTTGATATAGAATGATCATTTATCTATTTATAAAACTTAACTGAAACATCATTTGTGAAGTAATTAATATATTAATCCACTTATACCCCAGAAAGTATGAAGCATGACTTAGAGCCTGAAAATCTGGGTCCAAATACTATCTCAATGACTTATCAAATCTAATATGACTATTAAGTCTTTTTTAAATCTTTGAGGCTCAGTTTCTTCTCTCATTGAGAGATATGATATCTGGCTAACTAGCAGGATGACTATGAGAATTAAAATAAGATAATGAATATGAAAGTACTTAACATGCTGCCATTTGATAGTTCTGGTGCTTACCAAATGTTACATTTACTTAAATTGGGAATGTTTCCTGTGCTGTGTTATGAGCGCCATAATTTCTAAAATGTTTCTGATTGCTTTATAAAACTAAATAAGTATAGGTACTATTTTTCTTTAAACATTTGTTATCATTTTAATAAAATACACATAAATGCATGAGTATATTCTTATCTGTTATGACTGAACATTAAAATGATTATGTATTTCAATAGGAAAAAAATCTGGATTATTATTGTGGTGGGTCAGGAATAAATGAGAGTTGGGGATGTGGAAAGAATGGATATAAACTACCTTTCTTGTAGCTTAGCAAGAAAGAGAGAAGAGATATAGGATGCTGTCTAAATGGGAATGTCAAGTACATTACTGACTTTAACAGTTAGTCTTTTAACTCTGTTCTGTTAAAAGAATGAATTTTTTAAAGTTAATCTGGAGTTTGCCTAACACTTCGCAAAAAGATTACCCAGGTAGTGAATATAATTATTTCAATTGCTTTGTGATAAGAAATTATAATCAATACTCTTCAGAAGTCTCTCTTTGAACTTTGGAATTGATTATGTTTAGATCACCAGATACATTTTCACAAAAAAATTAATTTGAAATAAAACCCAACCATATTTCATGATACATATTTTTTTCACATATTAGCATCTCTGAAATTAGTATGCTTCCTAAAATTGATGATATCTTAGATCCAATGAAATATAGTAATTTGTTACTTACGTATTTTAGTAGTTTTATCTTAGTTTGTACTTTCTGTATCCAGGGATGTCCAGTGATATTAGAAGTCCTGGGAAAAGTGAATAGTGTAAAAATAACATTAAAAATTTTCTCTCATGATTTCATAGCTTTCAAAAATTAAAATTTTTTTCTTTCTTAAATATACTCTATTTCAGCATTTTCCCACCAGAATACTTTCTATATATTAATGGTCTGTGCTAAAGAATTTTAGGAGAAGGATGATTCCTGATGCAAGTGAAGCATCAGATATAAAGAATTAATATATTTTTTATTATACTACCTTGTATACAAATATAGATGATGTTTTCATTAATAGGAAGCATAGTGCTACAATTATATTTCCTTTTGGAAAATTTTCCCACATTCCAGTGTTATAGCAATAACTTCATGAATATATAGAAGTGAATCCATTCTTGCTGGGAAAGCTTAATATCTCCTCTTAATATGTCTCTGTGGAATTGTGCAATTATAAGGACCTTTATTTAGTCAAAAATTTACTGGATCTTGGAACCCTTTTCCTCAAGATCCCAGCGGGCTGAAGACTTGGAGAGGGAGAGCTTGAGGTGGATCAAGTGCGATGTTAGAGGGAAGCAATTAGCTCCTGTGTTGTTGCCTCTTAGGAGTCCAACCCCTCTGGGAAAACCTGCCCCAGGCCGCCTCCAGAGATCTTTAAGATGGCAGAGGAGTAAGATGTGGGGATCACCTTGCTTCCCACAGATACATCAGAAATACATCTACATGTGGAACAACTCCTACAGAATACCTGCTGAATGCTGGCAGAAGACCTCAGAATTCCCAAAAGTGTGGCTGACAGGGTCTCGGTGCGCTGGCCGGGTGTCAGGCCTGTGCCTCTGAGGTGGGAGAGTTGAGTTCAGGAGATTGATCCACCAGAGACCTCCTGGCTCCACGTAATATCAAATGGCGAATGCTCTCCCAGAAATCTCCATCTCAAAGCTAAGACCCAGCTCCACTCAACGACCAGCAAGCTACAGTGCTGGAAACCCTATGCGAAACAACTAGCAAGACAGGAACACAACCCCACCCATTAGCAGAGAGGCTGCCTAAAATCATAATAAGGTCACAGACACCCCAAAACACACCACTGGACGTGGTCCTGCCCACCACAAAGACAAGATCCAGCCTCATCCACCAGAATACAGGCACTAGTCCCCTCCACCAGGAAGCCTACACAACCCACTGAACCAACCTTAGCCACTGGGGGCAGACACCAAAAACAATGGGAACTAAGAACTTGCAGCCTGTGAACAGGAGACCCCAAAAACAGTAAGTTAAGTAAAATGAGAAGACAGAGGAACACACAGCAGATGAAGGAGCAAGGTAAAAACCCACCAGACCAAACAAATCTAGGAAATAGGAAGTCTACCTGAAAAAGGATTCAGAGTAATAATAGTAAAGAAGATCCAAAATCTTGGAAGCAGAATGGAGAAAATACAAGAAACGTTTAACAAGGACCTAGGAGAACCAAAGAGCAAACAAACAATGATGAACAACACAATAAATGAAATTAAAAATTCTCTAGAAAGAATCAATAGCAGAATAACTGAGGCAAAAGGACGGATAAGTGACCTGGAAGATAAAATAGTAGAAATAACTACCACAGACCAAAATAAAGAAAAAAGAATGAAAAGAATTAAGGACAATCTCAGAGACCTCTGGGACAACATTAAATGCACCAACATTCGAATTATAGGGGTCCCAGAAGCAGAAAAGAAAAAGAAAGGGACTGAGAAAATATTTGAAGGGATTATAGTTGAAAACTTCCCTAATATGGGAAAGGAAATAGTCATTCAGGTCCAGGAAGTGCAGAGAGTCCCATACAGGATAAATCGAAGGAGAAACACACCAAGACACATTTTTTTTTTTTTAGACACATTTTTATTTTTTAAAAAATTTTATGTATTTTTGGCTGCATTCGGTCTTCATTGATGCTCGCGGGCTTTCCCTAGTTGTGGTGAGTGGGGCTACTCCTCATTTCAGTGCGTGGGTTTCTCACTGCGGTGGTTTCTCTTGTTCCAGAGCACAGGCTCTAGGTGCGCGGGCTTCAGTAGTTGTGGCAGGCGGGCTGAGTAGCTGTGGCTTGTGGTCTCTGGAGCACAGGCTCAGTAGTTGTGGCACATGGGCTTAGTTGCTCCGTGGCATATGGGATCTTCCCGGACCAGGGATGGAACTCATGTCCTCTGTATTGGCAGGCAGATTCTTATCCACTGTGCCACCAGGCAAGTCCCACTACTATTTGTAATTTTAGCCATTTTATTAGGTGTGTGGTTATATCTTACTGTGGTGTTAATTTTCATTTCTCTTTAATTTTTGTTAACGTGGTTAATGATGTTGAACAACTTTTCATGTGCTTATTTGCCATATATCCTCTTTGGTGAAGTATCTTTTCCTGTCTTTGGTGAAGTATCTTGCCCAGTCTCTGTTTGGATTGTTTGTTTGTTGACTAATAAATTATGAGAGTTCTTTGTATATTCTAGATACAAGGCCTGTCTTTTCATACTCTTCACAGAGTCTTTGGTGGAGCAGAAGTTTTTAATTTTGCTAAGGTCTCTCTCCTCTGTATTTAACTTATATGTTTAACCTGGCCTGCTCTATCGCACTTTTTCCCTTGGTGCAAAAACTGTATCACAGTGCATCGAACTCTAGAACTACATCTACCTTGAAGCATGTTTCTTTTCCTCTTGTTATATCAGCTAGTGATGCCACAGTCTAGCACAAAACAGACACCTGAGCGCCATCCTTGACTCCTCTAATCCTCTACTTTCTCTTTTAACCACCCACCCAAATCCTGTCTATTCTTACTAAACATTTCTCAAGTTCACTCTATATCATATTTTTATTCTTAGTGCTCTTGTCTTGATTCAGATCCTTATTATTTCTTGTCAGGATCATTGCACTGAGCTCCTCATTATACTCCTGGCTTCCAGTTTTGCCTATCATAAAGCAAGAGAATTCTTGCTTCCATATTGCTATAAAATGATCTATCCAAAATGCAGCCCAATCATGTTATTCCCCTGCTCAGAAAAAATCCTTAAACATCCTTAAATAGCTTACCATCATCTCCAGAGTAAGTTTAAATTTTTAAACATGATGTACACACCTTATCTTTCACTGCTCCCTCACACCCACACATTAGCTCCAACCAATCTAATTTATTGCAGTTTCTTTCTCTTTTTTTAACATCTTTATAGGACCATTATTGCTTTACAATAATGTGTTAGTTTCTGCTTTATAACAAAATGAATCAGCTATACATACACATATATCCCCATATCTCCTCCCTCTTGCGTCTCCGTCCCACCCTCCCTATCACACCCATCTAGGTGGTCACAAAGCACTGAGCATATCTCCCTGTGCTATCTGTTTTACATTTGGTAGGATATATAAGTCCATGCCACTCTCTCACTTTGTCCCAGCTTACCCATCCCCCTCCCCATGTCCCCAAGTACATTTTCTATGTCTGCATCTTTATTCCTGTCCTGCCCCAGGTTCTTCCAACCCTTTTTCTTTTCTTTTCTTTTTTTTTTTTTTTTGTGGTACACAAGCTTCTCACTGTTGTGGTCTATCCCGTTGCAGAGCACGGGCTCCGGATGCACAGGCTCAGCGGCCATGGCTCATGGGCCCAGCGGCTCCGTGGCATGTGGGATCTTCCCGGACTGGGGCACGAACCTGTGTCCCCTGCATCAGCAGGCGGACTCTCAACCACTGCGCCACCAGGGAAGCACATTTTTTTTTCTTTTTTTGATTCCATACATATGCATTCCATTTATCCATTCATCTCTTGATGGACACTAAGGTTGTTTACAATCCTGGCTATTGTAAATAGAGCTTCAATGAACATTGTGGTGCATGACTCTTTTTGAATTATGGTTTCCTCAGGTTATATGCCCAATAGTGGGACTGCTGGGTTGTGTGGTACTGCTATTTTTAGGACACATATTAATCAAACTATCAAAATTTAAATACAAAGAAAAAATATTAAAAGCAACAAGGGAAAAACAACAAATAACATACAAGGGAATCCCCAGAAGGTTAACAGCTGATCTTTCAGCAGAAACTCTGCAGGCCAGAAGGGAGTGGCAGGACATATTTAAAGTGATGAAAGGGAAAAACCTACAACCAAGATTATCCTACCCAGCAAGGATCTCATTCATTTTTGACGGAAAAATTAAAACCTTTACAGACAAGCAAAAGCTAAGAGAATTCAGCACCACCAAGCCAGCTTTACAACAAATGCTAAAGGAACTTCTCTAGGCAGGAAACACAAGAGAAGGAAAATACCTACAATAACAAACCCAAAACAATTAAGAAAATGGTAATAGGAACATACATATCAATAATTACTTAAATGTAAATGGATTAAATGCTCCTAAAAAAAGACATAGACTGGCTGAATGGACATAAAAACACGAGCCATATATATGCTGTCTACAAGAGACCCACTTCAGACCTAGGGACACATACAGACTGAAAGTGAGGGGATGAAAAAAGATATTCCATGCAAATGGAAATCAAAAGAGAGCTGGAGAAGCAATTCTGATATCAGAAAAAATAGACTTTAAAATAAAGGCTATTACAAGAGACAGAAAAGGACACTACATAATGATCAAGGGATCAATCCAAGAAGAAGATATAACAATGGTAAATATTTATGCAGCCAACATAGGAGCACCTCAATACATAAGGCAAATGCTAACGGCCATAAAAGGGGAAATCAACAGTAACACAATCATAGTAGGGAACTTTAACACCCAACTTTCACCAGTGGACAGATCATCCAAAATGAAAAAAAGGAAACATAAGCTTTAAATGATACATTAAACAAGATGGACTTAATTGATATTTATAGGACATTACATCCAAAAACAACAGAATACACTTTCTTCTCAAGTGCTCATGGAACATTCTCCAGGATAGATCATACCTACGTCACAAATCAAGCCTTGGTAATTTTAAGAAAACTGAAATCGTATCAAGTATCTTTTCTGACCACAACCCTATGAGACTAGATATCAATTACAGGAAAAATTCTTTAAAAAATACAAACACGTGGAGGCTAAACAATACACTACTTAATAACGAAGAGATCCCTGAAGAAATCAAAGAGGAAATCAAAAATACTTAGAAACAAATGACAGTGGAAACACGATGACCCCAAACCAATGGGATGCAGCAAAATTAGTTCTAAGAGGGAAGTTTATAGCAAATACAATCCTACCTCAAGAAACAAGAAATATCTCAAATAAACAGCCTAACCTTACACCTAAAGCAATCAGAGAAAGAAGAACAAAGAAAACCCCAAAGTTAGCAGAAGGAAAGAAATCATAAAGATCAGATCAGAAATAAAGGAAAAAGAAATGAAGGAAACAATAGTAAATATCAATAAAACTAAAAGCTGGTTCTTTGAGAAGATAAACATAATTGATAAAGCTTTAACCAGATTCACCAAGAGAAAAAGGGAGAAGATTCAAATCAATAGAATTAAACATGAAAAACTGACACTGCAGAAATACAAAGATCATGAGAGATTACTATAAGCAGCTCTATGCCAATAAAATGGACAACCTGGAAGAAATGGACAAATTCTTAGAAAAGCACAAACTTCTGAGACTGAGCCAGGAAGAGATAGAAAATATGAACAGACCTATCACAAGTAATGAAATTGAAACTGGGATTAAAAATCTTCCAACGAACAAAAGCCCAGGACCAGATGGCTTCACAGGCAAATTCTATCAAATATTTAGAGAAGAGCTAACACGTATCCTTCTCAAACTCTTCCAAAATATAGCAGAGGGAGGAACACTCCCAAACTCATTCTATGAGGCCACTATCACCCTGACACCAAAACCAGACAAAGATGTCACAAAGAAAGAAGACTACAGGCCCATGTCACTGATGAACATAGATGCAAAAACCCTCAACAAAATACTAGCAAACAGAATCCAACAGCACATTAAAAGGATCATACACCATGATCAAGTGGGGTTTATCCCAGGAATGCAAGGATTCTTCAACATACGCAAATTAATCAATGTGATACACCATATTAACAAATTGAAGGATAAAAACCATATGATCATCTCAACAGATGCAGAAAAAGCCTTCGACTATAACACCCATTTATGATAAAAACCCTCCAGAAAGTAGGCACAGAGGGAACTTACCCCAACATAATAAAGGCCATATATGACAAACAGTCAACATCATTCTCAATGGTGAAAAACTGAAACCATTTCCACTAAGATCAGGAACAAGACAAGGTTGTCCACTCTCACCACTAATATTCAACATAGTTTTGGAAGTTTTAGCCACAGCAATCAGAGAAGAAAAAGAAA
>NW_020174561.1:7933067-7961074 GCF_003031525.2 Neophocaena asiaeorientalis asiaeorientalis
TCACTGATGAACATAGATGCAAAAATCCTCAACAAAATACTAGCAAACAGAATCCAACAGCACATTAAAAGGATCATACACCATGATCAAGTGGGGTTTATCCCAGGAATGCAAGGATTCTTCAACATACGCAAATTAATCAATGTGATACACCATATTAACAAATTGAAGGATAAAAACCATATGATCATCTCAACAGATGCAGAAAAAGCCTTCGACTTCAACACCCATTTATGATAAAAACCCTCCAGAAAGTAGGCACAGAGGGAACTTACCCCAACATAATAAAGGCCATATATGACAAACAGTCAACATCATTCTCAATGGTGAAAAACTGAAACCATTTCCACTAAGATCAGGAACAAGACAAGGTTGTCCACTCTCACCACTCTTATTCAACATAGTTTTGGAAGTTTTAGCCACAGCAATCAGAGAAGAAAAAGAAAGAAAAGGAATCCAAATCGGAAAAGAAGTAAAGCTGTCACTGTTTGCAGATGACATGATACTATACATATAGAATCCTAAAGATGCTACCAGAAAACTACTAGAGCTAATCAATGAAGTTGGTAAAGTACCAGGATACAGAATTAATGCACAGAAATCTCTTGCATTCCTATACACTAAAATGAAAAATCTGAAAGAAAAATTAAGGAAACACTCCCATTTACCATTGCAACAAAAAGAATAAAATACCTAGGAATAAACCTACCTAAGGAGACAAAAGACCTGTATGCAGAAAACCATAAGACACTGATGAACAAAATTAAAGATGATACCAACAGATGGAGAGATATACCATGTTCTTGGATTGGAAGAATCAACACTGTTAAAATGCCTGTACTACCCAAAGCAATCTACAGATTCAGTGCAATCCCTGTCAAACTACCAATGGCATTTTTCACAGAAGTAGAACAAAAAATTTCACAATTTGTATGGAAACACAAAAGATCCTGAATAGCGAAAGCAACCTTGAGATAGAAAAATGGAGCTGGAGGAATCAGGCTCCCTAACTTCAGGCTATACTACAAAGCTACAGTAATCAAGACAATATGGTACTGGCACAAAAACAGAAATATAGATCAATGGAACAGGATAGAAAGCCCAGAGATAAACCCACATACATACGGTCACCTTATTTTTGATAAAGGAGGCAAGAATATACAATGGAGAAAAGACAGCCTCTTCAGTAAGTGGTGCTGGAAAAACTGGACAGCTACATGTAGAAAAATGAAATTAGAACACTCCCTAACACCACACACATATGCTCCTCTGTATGTCTAGTAATTCTTCTTTATTATAATATACTCTGTCTAATATTAGCATGGTTATATCAGCTTTCTTTTAGTTAGTGTTTATATATCTTTTTCCATCCTTTTGCTTTCAACCTTTCGATGTATTTTGACGTAAAGTAAGCAACAAATATATTTCTTTTTTGATCCAGATTGATTAATAATAGTTTCCTTTTAACTGGAATATTTAGTCCATTTGTATTTAGGGTACATACTGATATATCTGTTCCATTTAATTAGTGGTCTTTTCCAATATTGTTTTTAATCTTTTTATTATTCAGTTTCCTATCTTGCTACTCATTTATCTATTCTTTGAATGGCTACTCTAGAGATTATAACATGTATTGTCTGCTTCCTAGAGTCTATTATAAATTAGTACTTTTTCCAATTCCTGGACAGTGGCAAGAATCTTAGAATATTTTAACTCCATTTGCCCATGCCACCCCTGCCTTTGTGCTATTGTTGTCATATATTCCTAACCTATATGTATCTTAAACCTGACAATACATTATTATCATCATTTTATTGTCATCAATTATGTTGTTATTATTATCTACTTTTATTTAGTTTTACTCCCATATTCATCTTTTCAGGTGTTCTTAATTTCATCCTATATTTTCATGTTTCAATCAGGAGTCATTTTTCTTCTGAAAACCTTTCTTTAGTGTATTTTCTGGTGACCAAGTCTTCTTGTTTGAAACCTTTTTATTTCACTTTAATTTTGAAAGTTATTTTCATTGAGCATAGATTTCTAGGTTAGGAGTTAACTTCCTTTTGGTATGTTAAATCTATTTTGGTTATCTCCTGGCCTCCATTGTTTCTATTGAAAAGCCAGCTGTTAGTCTTATTGATCTTTTGAAGGTGTTGATTTTATCTGGTGACAGTTTTTTGAGATTTTCTATTTGTCTCTTGTTTTGGGCAAGTTTGCTATGATAACCCTAGGTTTGGTTTTCTTTAAATATGTTCAGCTTGGGGTTCATAGAACTTGAATCTCTTGTTTGATATATTTCATCGTATTTCTAGTATTTCTTCAGATACTGCTTTTGCCTCATCCTCCGTCTTCTCTTTTGCTGGGATTTAGGCCATTACACCCATATCACATTTGTCAACATTCTTTTCTTTATTTTCCATCCTTTTTTCTCTCTATTTATTACAGTAGTTCCCTGAGTATTTTCTCCTGGCCTAGCTTCCAGGTGACTAATCCTCTTCTGCTATAGCTAATCTGCTACTAAACCCATCTATTACCTTCTTAATTTCACTAATCCTAATTTTCAGTCCAGAATTTCTGCTTGCCTCTGTTTTTTCCTTAAAATTCAGGTCTCTAATTAAATTTTCACTTGCTTTCTATTTTCTGGAGCATATTAATCACACTTATTTTTAAAGTGTGTTTCTGATAACATCTATAGGTCTGTTTTTATTATTTCTTTATCTTTTCTTTTGGTCACTTGGTTCTGTCTCCTAAAATGCCTAGTAATTTTTGATTGAATAATAGATATTATGTATGAACATTTGTATAGGTCTGTTTGCTTCCAGAAATATTTAATTTTCTTCTGACTGGCAGTTAGAACCTTGATCTAATCAGGGATTACAGTGGTTCAAGTCTGGGTGTTGGGTTTAGTCTATTTCCCTTATAGCCCTTCAGTGGTCGCAACTGAAATTTGGGTGTTTACTTGAGCCACTCTCCCTTTGAGGGTCATGAATGCCAAATTTTGTCTCCTCAGTTTTATAGGAATGCTAAAAGCCCCTCTTAGCTTTTCAGCCTTTTAGCAGCTAATTTGTAGTCTTCCTCACTCCCTCCCCATGCATATTTTGTGTATTTTAGGAATATGCAAATGCCTTGAAGGGAAAAGCCCAGCTGAAGATCCCTTCTCTGCAGGGCTGCTTTTCTGCTATTCCCTTTTTCCCAGACTATTAGTCCTTGAAGTTCTTGGTTGGTAGCTCTTAACTTCAATTTTTGTGTCTCTAGCAAAAAAAAAAAAAGCCACCCAGGAATTGGCAAACGTCTCAAGGGAAAACGTGTCAGAGAATGTAGGACTCAATTCAACAGATGCTTCTTTTCTCCCCAGGATCTTGACTTCTCATGTTTTAGCTGCCTTGGTCTACTACAATGCCTTCAAACATATTTTGCATTTTATCAGCTGTTATAGCCTTTGTTAGTGGAAGGGTTGATCTAATAAAACTACTGTAATAAGTAGAAATGGATGTTCAATTCACAGCCTTTTATCATTTTCAAAATCTCCTTTATCATACTTACTTCATTAATCTCCTAGCTAAAAGCTAATTGTTTAAAGCACACTAAAAACAGTAGATAATACTGACCTGTACAGTAAAAATGTGACAAGAAGGCAAACTAGCCATCTTCCCCTTGGTACAGAGAAGTAATAAATATATCACCAAGAAGGTACATTTATTTTTTCTCTGTCAGACTAAGTTTTGGTTCTATCAATACTTTTCGTTGTATGCCCTCTAGTGGAGGTTTTATTGAAATGAAATAACTAGAAAGTGAGATGAATAAAAGGCTCTGTATCATCCAGAGAAAAAAACTTGTACATAAACTTTATTCTTGTTAACCAACTCTTGATCGTTAACAATTTTGAGAACGTTTGGTAGATGAATTAAAAAGCCGACTTAATATCATTAGTAAATTCAGCTGGGTGTTGTTAACAATATATGCTAAGTACTAGGAGAAACAAGATAAAAGACCCAGTCCCTGCCTCTATTATATTTGATAGTATGGTAGAAGAGATTATAATACTATAGGCATTTTACAAAATTGTAAGATTATAGATAGTAGAGCGTGTCTCTAGGAACATAAATTAGAATTTAACTGAGATGAAGATGACAAGTGAAAGCTTCCCCGAGGTTTATCTTTTGAACTGAGGTTTGAAGAATGAATCTGATTTAGCCAACCGAAGATGGCAGTAAAGAATATTCAGTGTAGAGGATGGGTGCATGTGTAGGCCGAGAAGGATGAGAAAGCACATTTCATTCAGCCAGTTATAAGTTATGTAAGAAGATCATATGATATTAGGGTAGAAAATGAATCAGAATTCAGCAGTGGCTAGATAATAACCTATGTAATCCATGCTAAAATATATGAATTTCATCCTGAAAGCTATTGAACAACTTTAAGACTGAACATATTAGTATTTTATAAAGGTTATTTTGTCAGCAGTTGAGGATGAATTGGAGGCAAGATGTCCAGCTAAAAGGCTTGCTCTTGCCAAAGCCAGGGACTATGTATTCAGAATTAACATTAGCAAGTAATTTTGCCTGAATTTGAAGAACACTAGTTCCAGTATACCTAAAGATAGATTTCAAATTTTATTTTTATTTAAAATTTTGGTCATAAAAGGTTCCTATTAAATTTTTTAAACAATATCTAACTTAGAAAGTGGGAAGTCTGTTTTCCCTATAATATGGTTGGTTATTATGTATTCTTGCAGAACTTCTTCCACGTGTTAGCATTTTTCTTTTGTTTTCCTTTGTTTTCTGTTTTTTAACATCTTTATTGGAATATAATTGCTTTACAATGGTGTGTTAGTTTCTGCTGTATAACAAAGTGAATCAACTATACATATTCATATATCCCCATATCCCCTCCCTCTTTCGGCTCCCTCCCACCCTCCCCATCCCACCCCTCTAGGTGGTCACAAAGCACCGAGCTGATCTCCCTGTGCTTTGTGCCTGCTTTCCACTAGCTATCTATTTTACATTTGGTAGTGTATATATGTCCATGCCACTCTCTCACTTTGTCCCAGTTTACCCTTCCCCCTCCCCATGCCCTCAAATCCATTCTCTACGTCTGCGTCTTTATCCCTGTCCTACCCCTAGGTTGTTCAGAACCTTTTTTTTTTTTTTTTTTAAGATTCCATGTATATGCGTTAGCGTATGGTATTTGTTTTTCTTTCTGACTTACTTCACTCTGTATGACGGTCTCTAGGTCCATCCACCTCACTACAAATAACTCAATTTCGTTTCTCTTATGGCTGAGTAATATTCCATTGTATATACGTACCACATCTTCTTTATCCATGCATCTGTCAATGGACATTTAGGTCGCTTCCATGTCCTGGCTGTTCTAAATAGAGCTGCAATGAACATTGTGGTACATGACAATTTTTGAATTATAGTTTCCTCAGGGTATATGCCCAGTAGTGGGATTGCTGGGTCGTATGGTAGTTCTATTTTTAGTTTTTTAAGGAACCTCCATACTGTTCTCCATAGTGGCTGTATCAATTTACATTCCCAACAAGACTGCAGGAGGGTTCCCTTTTCTCCACACCCTCTCCAGCATTTATTGTTTGTACATTTTTTGATGATGGCCATTCTGAACGGTGTGAGGTGATACCTCATTGTAGTTTTGATTTTCATTTCTCTAATGATTAGTGATGTTGAGCATCCTTTCATGTGTTTGTTGGCAGTCTGTATATCTTCTTTGGACAAATGTCTGTTTAGGTCTTCTGCCCGTTTTTTTAAAACTAATTAACGTATTTATTTATTTCATTTTTGACTGCATTGTGTCTCTGTTGCTGCACGCGGGCTTTTCTCTAGTTGCTGCGAGTGGGGGCTACTCTTTGTTGCAGTGCACAGGCTTCTCATTGCAGTGGCTTCTCTTGTTGCAAAGCAAGGGCTCTAGGCGCATGGGCTTCAGTATTTGTGGCACGTGGGCTCAGAAGTTGCGGCACGCGAGCTCTAGAGTGCAGGCTCAGTATTTGTGGCGCATGGGTTTAGTTGCTCCGCGGCATGTGGGATCTTCCTGGTCCAGGGCTCGATCCCATGTCCCCTGTATTGGCAGGCGGATTCTTAACCACTGCATCACCAGGGGAGCCCCTTCTGCCCATTTTTGGAATGGGTTGTTTGTTTCTTTGATATTGAGTTGCATGAGCTGCTTGTATATTTTGGATATTAATCCTTTGTCAGTTGCTTTGTTTGCAAATATTTTCTCCCATTCTGAGGGTTGTCTTTTTGTCTTTTTTATGGTTTCCTTTTCTGTACAAAAGCTTTTAAGTTTCATTAGGTCCCATTTGTTTCTTTTTGTTTTTATTTCCATTTATTAGCTGACTTTGGGGGGTTTTTGTTCTTCTTTCTCTGATTGCTTTAGGTGTAAGATTAGGTTGTTTTTTAGTTGTTTCTTTTTTCTTGAGGTAGGATGGTATTGCTATAAACTTCACTCTTAGAACTGCTTTTGCTGCATCCCAAAGGTTTTGGGTCATTGTGTTTTCATTGTCATTTGTTTCTAGGTATTTCTGATTTCCTCTTTGATTTCTTCAGTGATTTCTTGGTTCCTTAGTAGTGTATTATTTAGCCTCCATGTGTTTGTATTTTTTACAGAGTTTTTCCTGTAATGGATAATCTAGTCTCATAGGGTTGTGGTTGGAAAAGATACTGGATATGATTTCAAGTTTCTTAAATTTACCAAGGCTTGATTTGTGACCCAAGATATGATCAATCCTGGAGAATGTTCCGTGAGCACTTGAGAAGAAAGTGTATTCTGTTGTTTTTGGACGGAATGTCCTATAAATGTCAATTAAGTCCATCTTGTTTAATGTATCATTTAAAGCTTACATTTCCTTTTTTTCATTTTGGATGATCTGTCCATTGGTGAAAGTGGGGTGTTAAAGTTCCCTACTATGATTGTGTTACTGTTGATTTCCCCTTTTATGGCTGTTAGCATTTGCCTTATGTATTGAGGGGCTCCTATGTTGGCTGCATAAACATTTACAATTGTTATATCTTCTTGGAATGATCCATTGATCATTATGTAATGTCCTTTTTTGTCTCTTGTATTAGCCTTTATTTCAAAGTCTATTTTGTCTGATATGAGAATTGCTACACCAGCTTTCTCTTGATTTCCATTTACATGGAATATCTTTTTCCATCCCCTCACTTTCAGTCTGTATGCGTCCCTAGGTCTGAAGTGGGTCTCTTGTACACAGCATATATACGGGTCTTGTTTTTGTATCCATTCAGCCAGTCTGTGTCTTTTGGTGGGAGCATTTAATCCATTTACATTTAAGGTAATTATTGATATGTATGTTCCTATTACGATTTTCTTAATTGTTTTGGGTTTGTTATTGTAGGTCTTTTCCTTATCTTGTGTTTCCTGCCTAGAGAAGTTCCTTTGGCATTTGTTGTAAAGCTGGTTAGGTGGTGCTGAATTCTCTTAGCTTTTGCTTGTCTGTAAGGATTTAATTTCTCTATCGAATCTGAATGAGATCCTTGCTAGTTAGAGTAATCTTGGTTGTAGGTTTTTCACTTTGAGCACTTTAAATATGTCCTGACATTCCCTTCTGGCTTGCAGAGTTTCTGCTGAAAGATCTGCTATTAACCTTATGGGGAACCCTTGTATGTTATTTGTTGTTTTTCCTTTGCTGGTTTTAATATTTTTTCTTTGTATTTAATTTTTGATAGTTTGATTAATGTGTGTCTTGTTGTGTTTCTCCTTGGATTTATCCTGTATGGGACTCTCTGCGATTACTGGACTTGATTGAATATTTCCTTTCCTATATTAGGGAAGTTTTCATCTGTAATCTCTTCAAATATTTTCTCAGTCCGTTTCTTTTCCTCTTCTTCTGTGAACCTTATAATTTGAATGTTGGTGCATTTAATGTTGTCCCAGAGGTCTCTGAGACTCCTCAGTTCTTTTTCTTTTTTCTTTATTCTGCTCTGTGGTAGTTATTTCCACTATTTTATCTTCCAGGTCACTTATCCATTCTTCTGCCTGTTATTCTGCTATTGATTCCTTCTAGGGAATTTTTAATTTCATTTATTGTGTTGTTTATCATTGTTTGCTCTATAGTTCTTCTAGGTCCTGGGTAAATGCTTGTTTCTTGTATTTTCTCCATTCTATTTCCAAGATTTTGGATCATCTTTACTGTTATTACTCTGAATTCTTTTTCAGATAGACTGCCTATTTCCTCTTCATTTGTTTTGTCTGGTGGGTTTTTACCTTGCTCCTTCATCTGCTGTGTATTTCTCTGTCTTCTCATTTTGCTTAACTTACTGTGTTTGGGGTCTCCTTTTCGCAGGCTGCAGGTTCATAGTTCCCATTGTTTTTGGTGTCTGCCCCCAGTGGGTAGTTTTGTTCAGTGGGTTGTGTAGGCTTCCTCCTGGAGGGGACTGGTGCCTGTGTTCTGGTGGATGAGGCTGAATCTTGTCTTTCTGTTGGGCAGGGCCACGTCCAGTGGTGTGTTTTGGGGTGTCTGTGACCTTATTAGGATTTTAGGCAGCCTCTCTGCTAATGGGTGGGTTTTTTTTCCTGTCTTGCTAATTGTTTGTCATGGGGTGTTCAGCACTGGAGCTTGCTGGTCATTGAGTGGAGCTGGGTCTTAGCATTGAGATGAAGATCTCTGGGAAAGCTCTAGCCAATTGATATTACATGGGGCCAGGAGGTCTCTGGTGGTCCAATATCCTGAACTCATCTCTCTCACCTCAGAGGCTCAGGCCTGACACCCACCAGAGCACCAAGATCCCCTCAGGCACACAGTTCAGAAGAAAAGGGAGAAAAAAGAAGAAAAAGAAAGAAAAAGAAAAAAAATAAAGTTATTAAAATTAAATAAATAATAAAAAGAGAGCAATCAAACCAATAACCAAATCCACCAATGATAGCAAGCACTAAAAACTATACTTCAAAAACAAAGAAACAAGCAAACAAAAAACTGACAGACAGAACCCTAGGACAAATGGTAAAAGCAAACCTATAGAGACAAAAGTTACATAAAGAAGCACGCGTATACACATTCACCAAAAGAGAAAAAATAAAAAACATTTATATATATATATACATATATATATATATATAAATAATGGAAGAGAGCAACCAAATCAATACACAAATCTACCAGTGATAATAAGCTCTAAATACTAAACTGAGATAAACATAAAACCAGAAACAAATTAGATCAGAAAGGAAACCCCAAGCCTACAGTTGCTCCCAAAGTCCACCACCTCAATTTTGGGATGATTAGTTGTCTATTCAAGTATTCCACAGATGCAGGGTACATCAAGTTGATTGTGGGGATTTAATCCGCTGCTCCTGAGGCTGCCAGGAGAAATTTCCCTTTCTCTTCTTTGTTTGAACAGCTCCCGGGTTTCAGCTTTGGATTTGGCCCTGCCTCTGCATGTATGTAACCCTCTGGCATCTGTTCTTTGCCCAGACAGGATGGGGTTAAAGTAGCAGCTGATTAGGGAGCTCTGGCTCACTCAGGCTGGGGGGAGGTAGGGATACGGAATGCGGGGCGAGCCTGTGGCGGCAGAGGCCGGTGTGACGTTGCACCGGCTTGAGATGCGCTGTGTGTTCTCCCGGGGAAGTTGTCCCTGGATCACTGGACCCTGGCAGTGGCGGCTGTACAGGCTCCCGGGAGGGGAGGTGTGGATAGTGACCTGTGCTTGCACACAGGCTCTTGGTGGCTGCAGCAGCAGCCTTAGCATCTCATGCCCGCCTCTGGGGTCCACGCTGATCACTGCAGCTCATGACTGTCTCTGGAGCTCCTTTAAGCAGCGCTCTTAATCCCCCCTCCTCGTGCACCAGGAAACAGAGAGGCAAGAAAAAGTCTCTTGCCGCTTGGGCAGCTGCAAACCTTTTCCCGGACCCCCTCCCAGCTAGCTGTGTGCACTAGCCCCCTTCAGGCTGTGTTCACGCAGCCAACCCCAGTCCTCTCCCTGGGATCTGACCTCCGAAGCCCGAGCCTCAGCTCTGAACCCCCACCTGCCCCTGTGGGTGAGCACATAAGCCTCGCAGGCTGGTGAGTGCTGGTCGGCACCGATCCTCTGTGCGGGAATCACTCTGCTTTGCTCTCTGCACCCCTGTTGCTGCACTCTCCTCCATGGCTCCGAAGTTTCCCCCCTGCCTCCCCCAGTCTTCGCCAGTGAAGGGACTTCCTAGTGTGTGGAAACCTTTCCTCCTTCACAGTTCCTTTCCAGAGGTTCAGATCCATCCCTATTCTTTTGTCTCTCTTTTTTCTTTTGTCCTACCCAGGTACGTGGGGAGTTTCTTGCCTTTTGGGAAGTCTGAGATCTTTTGCCAGCATTCAGTAGGTGTTCTGTAGGAGTTGTTCCACATGTAGATGTATTTTTGATGTATTTGTGGGGAGGAAGGTGATCTCCACATCTTACTCCTCCGCCATCTTGAAGGTCCCCTCCCCCCTTTATTTTTAAATGGGATTTTGTGCTATATGCTGTATTGCAATTGGCTTATTTAACTGGACAGTGTTTCATGGTCAGTATATCTGCCAGTATGTACAGATATAGTTCTCTGTTTATAATGGCTGCATAATATTCCACTCTATGGATATGGTATCATTAATTAACCTAATATTTTATTGAAGAACGTTTGGATTGTTTTCAGTTTTTTAATATTACAAAAAATGCTACAGTGAACATCTCTGGCAACTTGGGTAGGTTTTCTATAGAATACATTCGTAAAGTGGAGCTTTTGACTCATATATGTATATTTAGAATTGTGATAGATGCTGCCAAATTGTTTTCTGAAAAAGTGGAATCACTTTAGATTACCTCCCACAGTATTTGAAAGAACCCACACAGTGATATCACCAGGTATTTGGTATTCTGAATTTCTAATCTGATTTGTAAATAATACTTCATTTTAGTTTGCATGCTTTTCAATAATACTTAATTGATTAGTCTTCCACATTTTTGTTAGTGGCTTATATGTATTTCTATTAATTGCGTTTGACCTTTTTTGACCAGTTTTCTAGTTGGTGGTCTACATGCGTCTTACTGATTTATAAGACCTTTTTGTATATTGGATCTCTTAGATTTTTATTGTTACATGTGTTGAAGATGCTAGTTCTAGTTTGTGTTTTTAAATTTATGCTGTTTTTGGTTGTTGTTTTTCTTAATTTTTATGTTGTGATTTTTATCTGTCTTTTGAGAAAAATTGTCATAAAGCCAAGTTCCAAAAAACTTGGACTCAGAGAGTTTAAAGGTCATTTCTTTTAAACTTCCAAGGAATAGATTACACTAGTACAATTTGAGGAGTTCCAGAGTATAAAAGAAGGGAGAGAGAGAAGCCTTTCAGTTCTTTTTTATAAAGCAAACGTAATTCTAATTTTGAAATTGAGTAAAAAAAAAATTATCCAGTCCAACAAACTTTGTAAATCAATCTCAGTTATGACTATAAATACAAAAATCCCTTAATGAAGTATCAGCGGGGTGAATGTTATCTGCAAAATAAATGAGTAATATACAATAATCAAATGGGATTCATGTTAGAATTTCTATTTCAAAGGAAAATAGTTCAATATTAGGGAAATAAATTTTATAAATATGTCAAGAGCTTTTTTAAAAGGAGGTTATCATTATAATAGATGCCAGAAAGGTGTTTTTATAGAAGTTAAACTCTTATTCTGATTTTTGTAACCTTAGTAAAATTTGATTAGGTGAATAGTTCTTAATTTCATACACATACATCTGAACCCCAAACAAGTCATATCCTTATCAGAGAAACACTAACAGCATTTGCATTAATGTCAAGAACAAAATAAGGATGCTTACTATAAGCTCTTTTTGTCTTACATTGTTTTGGGAACTGTAAGGCAATTTAGTTATGTAAGAGAAAAAAACAAGAGACACAAATAATAATAAAAATAGCTAATAATGACAGAGCATTTATTTTATGCCTAGTACTATTCTAATTATTGAACATTATTATTTCTTTACCACATATTATGATAATATCACAAATAGGTAACACAAATGCAGAAATTATTATTATGCCCATATAAAGTTGTGGAAACTGAGGCAATGAGAGTTTAACAAACTTGCCTAAGGTTACATGGCCAATAAATACGGAGGACTAGATTTTAACTTAGGCAGACTGACTGACTTACACTTATAAGTATACTTCTTATACTCTAAGCTAGGATTTTTGCAAACCTTTAAAGTGTGATTGGAACAGAGCCAGGCTCATTCCTTTATGTATTGTCTACGGCTACTGTGTGCTACCGTAGCAGAGTTGACTGGTTATGACACAGCTGTGTATGCCCCATTAAGCCTAAAATATTTATTTTCTTGCCCTTTACAGAAAAAAAACAGCCAATCACTGTTCTAAACCACTGTATTATGTTACCTTGGATCAAACTATTAGGCCTTTTTTATTAGGAAAGAGGGGACAATTTTATATTTTAGATTATATGAATATATGCTTGATAAACCCAAGCATGAACTCAGAAACTGTTAGAAATAGTAATCATAAAGTGAGATAGCTTTCTTTTAACTAATATGCAAAATTAAGTTGGTTTCCAATTTACAAGTAATAGCCAGCTTGGGAATACATTTAGGTAATAGAGCCCAGTTTCAAGAGCAAAACCCCATAAATATCCAAAGGTAAATGTAAAAGAAATGTGAAGGATACAAATGAAGAGAAGTTTAAAACTATACTGACTAAAACAAAAGGAGATTGAATAAATAGACATGTCATGTTCTTGGCTGGGATGACTCAGCATTAAAAAAAAGACATTTGTTTTTTATCTAAATTAGTTTGTAAAATTAAACATCTTATTTAGAGTGCCAAGGGAATTGTTTTAATTTGATGAGATGGTTCTAAAAATTCTGAAAGAAAAACATGACCCAGAAAAGACCAGGAATTTTCTGAAAAATAGGTTTATGACTTCAAGATGTTAAACTGAACATATGCTAAAGTTTTGTCCTTCCGCAGCAAACTTTAGACATCCTTAAAGTTTTAATAAACTTCTATTTGAAACAAGAAAGGGAGTTATTTCTGGGATGGAAAAGGAGTAAAGAAAGAAACAAATGGGAACCCTCTCTGGAAATCCCTAAGAACTGCATTACTGATAGTCCAGGCCAGGGTTGCTGGCTTGAGTTTTCCATGCTTGAGGGGTCTTTATAGGCCAGAAGATGGGTGCATAACCACAGATCACCAAAACCTAGAGAATGTAAGCATCACAAAACAAGGGCAACAAATCCAACAAAAGGTGTCTTAGACTAGATAAAGTAGAAAAAACAGAAGAATCTAAAAAGGACTGTATTCCTCTAAGCAATAAAAGAAGGATTTGCTTCCACAACATAACAAACAGGAATTATGAAACAAGTAGAGTGCATTATGAAAAAAGAAACTATTATTGAATATTAAACCTAAGTACATGTAAAGAATAGCAGATAGGACTCAATTGAAGAGCTAGTGAGTGGACTGGAAGATAGATGTGAGGAAATCTCCTGGAATGTACAACACAAAGAGTTACAAAGGAAAAGGTAAGAGACATGGAGAACCTCGCCAGAAGTTATAACATTTGTCTAATAAGAGTTCCAGAAGGAGAAAATGGAAGATAGACTGTATTTGAAGCAATAATGTCCAAGAATGTTCCTAAACTGAACACACAAGTCCTTAGGATTGAAAGATCTACCAAGTGCAAAATAAAATTTATACATACAAAGTGATAAAGATATATAACATATATTTTAATTTAAAATTAAAATATAAAGACACATCACAATAACCTTCCAAATATCAAGAATAAAGGCAAAATTCGTAAAAGTTACCTATAGAAAAGACAATTTATCAAGACAATTCCTATCAAGAATTGACCATCTGACATTAGACTTCTTAATAACAACTATATATGGAAGAAGACAAATGGTCTGAGGAATAAACTTTGAACTGTACTTCTGTGTTTAGTCATTCTGTCATTCAAGAGTGAAGGCAAAATAAAGACATTTTCATATATACAAGAACTTAAAGTTATCATCTTCAGCATAGGTACAACTGACATTTTGAATGAGATTGTACTGTGTATTGCAAGATATTTAGCAACCCTCGCCCTCACCCATTAAATGCCAAAAGCTCTGTGCAGTCATTTTGATAAACTAAAATACCTCCCACATATTTGATAGAAAAGTGTTCCCAGTCAAGAACTGCTATTCAACTGACTTAAAAATAACATCTAAAAAGTTTGCTACAAAAAGAAAAATAAACCCAGAGGCAATGGGATGCAAGGTGTAATGTTGAACAAAGAAATTAGTAAGCATATTGGTAAATCTAAATATCTACTGGCTGTAAAAAAAAAAAAAAAAAAGAGAGAGAGAGTATGTGATTATAAGACAATGTTATACTAAATTTCCATGATAACAAGTTTGGAATTTGGGTGGCTGAGGAGAGAATGAAGCAAAATAAAAGTAAACTTCTCTCTTCAGATGAGACCAAAGTTATTGATTAACTTTAGTTTTTGTTGAATGGTAAGGTGAAGGGTGTTAGGAAGGTGGTGAAAAGAATTTAAAAGTAAGCACAGTAGTTCCCCCCTCCTTATCTGCTGTTTTGCTTTCTGTGGTTTCACTTACCCACAGTTAACTGCAGTCTGAAAATATTAAATGGAAAATTTCAGAAGTAAACAATTCATAAGTTTTAAATTGCATGCCATTCTGTGTAATGTTATTAAATTCCTTGCTGTCTCACCCAGGACATGAATCATCCCTTTGTCCTGCGTATCCACACTGTTTATGCTACCCGTTTTTTCTGTTAGTATAGGAAAAAAACGTAGTATATATAGGGTTTGGTACTGTCTGCAGTTCAGGCATCCACTGGGGGTTTTAGAACATATCCCCTGTGGATAAGGAGGGACTGTTGTCCTAGAAAAAAAGAAGGACGTTACAAGCTTTTAGATAAAGGGGCGGGGTGGGGGGAGGTAGAGGGTGGATAGAACAAATAGAACTTGATCAGTCTAAGAAGACTAAAAAGGAGACATAAATGCATATATTTACCATGGAAGCACGATAAATAAAAATTGCAAAAATATAATGTCAGAAATAAGTCTAACCATATTAATAAAAAAGAAAACATTGGTAAAGCTCACTGATTAAAATATAGTAACTCACATATGGCTAAAACCAAAATCCAATAAAATCACAACTAAAATACAATAATAATGGTTGAAAATAAAATGATAAGAAAATGTTGTTCATTTAGAAAGTACTTATACCTGGTAGATACCAAGACAAAACAAAACAAAAAACCCTCTGGGGTAATAAATTATTTAAGGGAACAAAGAGGAAGTGTTCATTTTGATAAAAGCAAAAATTTAACAAGATAGTTTTAATATAAATGGCTTTAAAATATATAAAATGAAAATTACAGAACTGAAAAAGAAATGGAAAATCTATAATTATCTTTGAAGACTTTAGTATAAATGTATTAGACAAAAATTAAAGGTATAGGAGGTTCAAATAACACTTAAAAAGTGTATCTAACTGATATTTATTTAGAATTCTGACACTAACATAATTTATATATATAAATTCTTTTCAACTGTACATGGATTGTTTTTAAAATACGGTTATGTTCTAGGCCATAAAGGAAGCTTTAATAAATTCCTTTTTAAAAAGTGATGTCTTATAGAACACTTTCACTAACTACAATGTAATGAATTTAGAATTTAACAACCAAAAGCCCCCTCAATGCATAAAACTGGGTATTTAAATTATACATTTTAGTAACTTCTTGATTAAAGAGGAACTGAAAAGAAAAGTGGTAAAACTTAGAATTGAACAACAGTTAAAGCCTTGGTATCAAAACCTGTGTGATTCAGACAATGTAATATTCAAAGGGAACTTAAAGAGTTTTCAATTCATTTATTGGCAAGACATTGCATAAATAGCATGATATTATTTATATTTTAAAATGTCTTCTTTTTCTGCACACATATGTTTATATACGTAAAATTTGCTCTTTTTGTTTGCAAAGATCTGGAATGATACCCAACTCTTATCAGTGATTATCAGTAGTATTCTAAGGGAAAAGTATTACTACATATGTGTGAATTAAGTAATTTTAAAAAATCAGTACATCTTTTTTAAAAGAAGAGTTACAATATATAATTTGCCTTATGTCAAAAGTAAATCACCCTAAGTGTCCATCAGCAGATGAATGGATAAAGAAGATGTAGCACATATATACAATGGAATATTACTCAGCCATAAAAAGAAACAAAATTGAGTTATTTGTAGTGAGGTGGAGTGACCTAGAGTCTGTCATACAGAGTGAAGTAAGTCAGAGAGAGGAAAACAAATACCGTATGCTAACACATATATATGGAATCTAAAAATAAAAAAAGTTATGAAGAACCTAGGGACAAGACAGGAATAAAAACGCAGACCTACTAGAGAATGGACTTGAGGACACGGGGAGGGGGAGGGGGAAGGGTAAGCTGGGACAAAATGAGAGAGTGGCATGGACATATATACACTACCAAATGTAAAATAGATAGCTAGTGGGAAGCAGCCGCATAGCACAGGGAGATCAGCTCATTGCTTTGTGACCACCTAGAGGAGTGGGATAGGGAGGATGGGAGGGAGACACAAGAGGGAGGGGATATGGGGATATATGTATACATATAGCTGATTCACTTTGTTTTACAGCAGAAACTAACACAACATTGTAAAGCAATTATACTTCAATAAAGATGTTAAAAAATAAATAAATCACAATAATTAAACTGTGTGGTATTGGTGGCAAGCTCTCAATTGCTGATTGCTAAAAGTAAAACAGAAAAGAAAATCTAGGATGAAATCCAAGAATACATGAAATTATTATATATGATTAATGTGGCATTTCAAACTAGCAGGGGAAAATGGATCATCATTTTGGTGCTGGGGATTTGGATTGCTATTTCAAGGAGTAAAAAATGCTGGGTTCCCCACAGCCAATATAACACTCAATGGTGAAAAGCTGAAAGCCTTCCCACTAAAATCTGGAACAAGATAAGGATGCCCACTCTTACCTCTTCTATTCAACATAGTATTGGAAGTCCTAGTCACAACAATCAGACAAGAAAAAGAAATAAAAGATATCCACATTGGAAGGGAAGAGGTAAAATTGTCATTATATGCAGATGATATGATACTCTATATAGAAAACCCTAAAGACCACACAAAAACTACTAGAACTGATAAACATATTCAGCAAGGTAGCAGGATGCAAGATTAACATACAGAAATCGCTTGCATTTCTTTATACCAACAATGAAATATCAGAAAGGGAATGTAAAAAAAATATACCTTTTAAAATTGTACCCCCAGAATAAAACACTTAGGAATAAACCTGATCAAGAAGGTGAAAGACTTATATGCTGAGAACTATAAAACAGTAAAGGAAACTGAGGATGATTCAAAGAAATGGAAAAATAGCCCATACTCTTGGATTGGAAGACTTAATACTGTTAAAATGGCCATACTACCCAAAGCAATCTGCAGATTTAATGTGATCTCTATCAAATTACCTATGACATTTTTCACAGAACTAGAACACATAATCCTAAAATTCATATGGAACCATAAAGGATCCAGAATTGCCAAAGCAATCCTGAGGAAAAAGAAGAAAGCAGGAGGCATAACGATCCCAGACTTCAGACAGTACTACAAAGCTACAGTAATCAAAACAGCGTGGTATTGGCACAAAAACAGACATATGGATCAGTAGAACAGAAAAGAGAGCCCAGAAATAAACCCATACACCTATGGTCAATTAATCTCCGACAAAGAAGGCAAGAATACACAATGGGAAAAAGACAGTCTCTTCTGCAAGTTGTGTTGGGAAAGTTGGACACCTGCATGTAAATCAACGAAGTTAGGACACACCCTCACACCATACACAAAAATAAACTCAAAATGGCTTAAAGACTTAAACATACGGCATAACACCATAAAACTCCCAGAAGAGATCACAGGCATAACATTCTCTGACATAACTTGTACCAATGTTTTCTTAGGTCAGTTTCCCAAGGCAATAGAAATAAAAACAAAAATAAACAAATGGGACCTAATCAAACTTACAAGCTTTTGCACAGCAAAGGAAACCATAAAATGAAAGGACAACATACAGAATGGGAGAAAATATTTGCAAATGATGCAACTGACAAGGGCTTAATTTCCAAAATAATACAAACAGCTCATACAACTCAACAACAACAAAAACCAAACAACCCAATTGAAAAATGGGCAGGAGACTTAAAGAGACATTTCTCCAAGTGGCACATGAAAAAATGCTCAACATTGCTAATTATTAGAGAAATTTGTCAAAACTACAATGAGGTACCACCTCACGCTGGTCAGAATGGTGATCATTAAAAAGTCTACAAATAACAAATGCTGTAGAGGATGTGGAGAAAAGGGAACCCTCCTACACTGTTGGTGGGAATGTAAGTTGGTGCAGCCACTGTGGAAAATCAGAAAGGAGGTTCCTCAGAAAACTGAAAATACAATTACCATAAGATCCAGCAATCCCACTCCTGGGCATATATCCAGACAAAACTCTAATCCAAAAATATACATGTACCCCTATGTTCACAGGAGCACTATTCATAACAGCCAAGACATGGAAACAACCTAAATGTCTATCAACAGATGAATGGATAAAGAAGACGTGGAACATATATACAATGGAATACCACTCAGCCATAAAAAAAGAATGAAATAATGCCATTTGCAGCAACATGGGTGGTCCTAGAGATTATCATACTAAGTGAAGTAAGTCAGAAAGAGAAAGACAAATACTGTATGATATCACTTATATGTGGAATCGAAAATATGACACAAATGAACCTATCTGTGAAACAGAAACAGAATCATGAACAGAGAGAATGGATTGGTGGTTGCCAAGGGGGAGGGGGTGGGAGAGGGATAAAAAGCTGAGTTCCAACCTCACACAAAAGTTACTTCATATGCCTCAAAATATTTAAATGTTAAAGAAAAGTCACACAGATGCTTAATAAAAATTACTAGATGAAAATATGGATGAATATATGTTGGATTGGCAATGGCCCTTATAAACATGACACAGCATATCTGGGAACTTGGCTACCAGAACATCATTCTCATCCTCTGTGTTCTCAACTCCAAGCTATGCCTTTCCCAGACCTTGGGCTGCTGAGACCTTAAGGGAGCTGGGTGTTGATAAGGATTCAGGCTTTTGTTCCTATCCCTGCAAAACAGACAAACTCTTTTCCCCAAGGGTAGGAAATTATCAGGCATAAGCCTAGGTGGAGAGCAGCTGATCCCGCAAAAGTTTGACATTAGGAGATCTGTGGACCTGGGGTAAAGCTGATCCGGCATGAATGCCTTAGGTTTCCAGACTCTTAAAGACTTGGAGCTAAACAAATGGGCTGAGTTGTCTCTGTTCATGAGGTTGGGCAAGTTCAGGAAGATAGGAAAGCAGAGAAAATTCTCAAGGTACTTCTGGAGAGAGCTAACAGCCTGCCCTTAAACTATAGACCCATTGCATAAGCAACTTCTTTGATTTTCAAAATCTGTAAGGATTTCTGCCATTAAGAATATTACAGGTACAGGACCTGAGCCCTAAAGAGGCAATAGGAAATAAAAAACTTCCCAGCAGGTAGAGAAAAGACTGACAACTAAAATATTTGCCTAGTACAATAAAATTGCTGACAGAGAAAGGCAAAAACCTGAATTAAAAATTAAGAGCACATGAGATCTAAATGCAGCATGAAGAAAGATCTCTTGGAACTTAAAAAAATGTGGTGTTTGAATCCAAAATTCAGGGAAGAAAAAGGAACATGGAAGATTGGTAATAATAAACACATTCTAGAAAAAAGAAATGGTTCCTAAGCTGAAAAACTCTATATAAAGACTGAATGTCCAAAAAAAAAAAAAAAAAAAAGACCATTTTGGAAAAGTTCCTGAACTTTAGTTTGGACCGATGGGGGTGGGGTAGGGAAAGACACTCCTAGGCATAAATTCTGGTTAAAATGTGTAAACTCTAAAAACAAAGAGGAAATTTTTACAAGTTTCCAGGGAGAAAGAATTAAGTGTTTAACAAAGGAAAGTAAAAAGATTAGAGTGACATCAGATTTCCCATGTGCACAGCTGAAACTAGAAAAAAATGAAATTATATTTTCATTTAGACAAAGGCCTGCAACCTAAAGATCTTATTCTCAACCAAGCTAAGCCTGTCAGGGTGAAAGAAAGATGGTCAAGGATATGCAGGAACTCAGAAAGTACATTACCCAAGCACCCCAGCTGAGGAAAGACTAACCAAACCAAAAAGAACCAGAGACCTCATGAAGGAGGAGGGTGAAGAGAAAGCAGTGAAGAGGGATGAACTTAGATAAACGTGTACTTAATAGATTATATTAGACTGGGAATGTGAAATATGAGTGCTAAATAAGGATTCTGGAAACAGACAAGACAAAATGCAAGTAAAATTCTAATAAATATTAAATTATGCCAACAAAATCTAAGAGCTATAGTTTGCAGAGAGTTGGGGGACACCTAAGAGAAGAAAGGGAGCTAAGAGTATTCAAAAGATCTTATCCTATTTGAGTGTAAACAGGGAGAATGTGGCATGGTGGAGGCGGAAACCATAAGTCTCATTAGGAAAAATAGGTCTTACCTTGCTTACCTATAGGAGAGTCATATGTGTTTTGCTAAGAGCAGAGAAACAGGGTAATGTTTAATGGCATCTTTTTTTAAAAAAAAGGCAAATCAGAATCATCAGATTTTCAAGGGGAAAAATGTAGTGAATGGCAGTTTTGTTGCACCAACAAAAACAAAAGAGAAGAAATACTGTCAATTATATCAGTCATTATGCTAAATGAGAATGGACTGAATTTTTCAACTGAGATACTGACTTAAAAAACAAAAGACAGCTAAACGCTATTACAAGAAAATTTGAAGAAAAAGAGGTATGAAAAATCCCTTTACAGGGACTTCCCTGGTGGCACAGTGGTTAAGAATCCGCCTGCCAATGCAGGGAACACAGGTTTGAGCCCTGGTCCGGGAAGATCCCGCATGCCGCAGAACAGCTAAGCCTGTGCACCACAACTACTGAGCCTGCACTCTAGAGCCCATGAGCCACAACTGCTGAAGCCCGTGCGCCCTAGAGCCCGTGCTCTGCAACAAGAGAGGCCACCACAATGAGAAGCCTGCGCACCGAAAGGAAGAGTAGCCCCCGCTCGCCGCAACTAGAGAAAGCCTGCACATGGCAACGAAGACCCAATGCAGCCAAAAATAAATAAAAATTTTTTTTAAAATCCCTTTACAGGTAAAGGTAAACCCATAGAAATTAGGATTATCAATATCAGATATTACTACTATTAAATGCAATACACAGAATAAAGAACTTTATACTATGAAAAGAGGCAAAATCAATGAAAATATAACAAGCACAAACCTGTACACACTAAACTACATGGCTACTAAATCCATAAATCGAAACCCATTAAAATTCTGGGAGAAGTAGATCAAAATACAATTATAGCAGGAAATTTCAACATGTATCCCTCATTAGGCAAATCTAAGGATATAGAGTAAGGATATAGATGCATTGACTAACACAATCAGTAGACATGTGATGATGTAATAGATAAGGAGAAAACCCTGCCTGTGTCAAATGTACGCACGACACAAAACACAGAAGTAGAGCATTATACTAGTCATTGCATGGGTTGTGGGGGGTGGATATAGAGGCAGGTCAGGATCATTATCCTCAAAGAACTGATAATCTGGTTGAGAAACTAGATGAATTGAACAAATACATTTTGGCCTGAAAGATGAACTGACAAAAGTAAGTACAGAGTGCTATGAGAACATAGAGAAGAGGGGAATTGCTATCTAAGATGAGATGGGGCATCAAAAAACTGGGGGACATGTTGGCTTCTAAGATAAAACCCCAGAGGTAGATTATGAATACATGTGTTGAAGAGAAAAGTGAAAAGACATTTCAACCAGAAAGTTGAAAATAGGACATTCAGAGGAGAGAGTCAAATTCATACCTGCAGATATGACTGAAGTCTCTTAATAGGATGGAGTAGGATTGCATGTGCTAAAAATGGTAGAGAGGTAGACAGAGGACTTATCATGAAGATTCTCATAGGTGTAACCTTGAAAACTTTAAACAGTGAATTGATTTGATGAGATTTACAGATGTGGAGGAAAGACTGGAGAAAAGGAGGCTAGTTATGCTGTTGCATGCAGTAACCCATGTAAGAAGTGATGAGGGCTTGAACACAAGGAAGAAGGAGGAGAGTGTAAAGTACAGATGCAAATGATGGGAAGGAGGTAACACTGGCAGGAGTGCTGGCTTAGACATGAAGGCACAAGGAGTCATGGATAAATTCCAGGTTTCTGGGTTGGGCCATGCTTGGACTCTGATGCTGTTCACAGAGATAGGTAATAACAGAAGAGTATTGTGTGTGCGAGCAGGAAGATGGTGACTTAAGATTTGGGTATGTGTTGATCTTGAGTTTTGTTGGGGTACCCAGGTAGAAGTGACAGTTATGATCCGGAGCTCAGGAGCAAGGCCTGGGCTAGAGATAGAGACTCAGCAGCCATCAGTGTTTTAACAATAGTCATGAGAGTGGGTGAGATCATACAGGTATGGTGTTTATGTAGTGAAAAGGGAAGAGTATTGAGGACGGAAGCCTCTGAAATACATACCTTTAAGTGCTAGAAAAATAAAAGGAGTCCAAGTAACTCCTGACCTTTGCCAAAGCAGTTGTGTGTTAGAAGGAGCGGGCAGAACAAAATTGCAGTGATTTAAAGAGAGAATGGGAAGTAAAGAATTCTTTATATTAAATCTCAGGAAATAAATAAGATGGAAATTAATATTGAAAGTAAAGTTATCAGTAGCACAGAGTTACCATGTCACCTGAGTAAACCAGTTATTTTAAAGTTTCATAACTTCCCTGAAAACTTTATAAAATTGTTTATAAGAGTCTATAAGATTGTCCATTGGTGTAAGTAAGGGGTTAAAGTGCCCCAGTATTATTGTGTTACTGTTGATTTCCTCTTTTATAGCTGTTAGCAGTTGCCTTATGAGTTTATAAGAAGCTGAGTAATACACCGTCTAGGTAATCTAGACACTTCTATAGGAGTTTGCTGTTGCATTCAGTAAATTCAACTTTTCTTAGAAGTTAGAAACCAATGCAGTGTTTTTTATAACACATTTTCCAGTAGTGATCTGAAGCTTCTTAGTCAGCAAACTATAGTAGTCTAGTAGTTTTATTATCTAGGATGAAATAAGCATCTCTAAGAAGCCATTTTATGTCCATGTGAATTTACAGTCTGAAAATTATATGCCTGCTGGTTTCTGAGATTCTAAGAGAAATTGATACTTAGAAGAACCTCAGTTTTCAGTACAATTTCAGAACAGATTTCAGTACATATTCAGGAAATTTCACTTATGATTTTCAGTAATAAGTTTCCAGCAAATGGGACACTCACACTTTCATGTTACCTTTTCTGATTAAGATGAAGGAGTGCACAATATGAAGGTCTAGGGAAAGGTGGAGGGAATAGCACTTGCACAATCTCGGCAAGGGGAAGAACTTGGCATTTCCAAAAAGAATAAACTGTAAGTGGCCAGAGTAGAAGCATGGAGAGCAGTTATGAGGCTGTTACAAAACTATAAATCAGAGAAATATAATGGTGGTTTGAACTGCTTACAGTGGCTAACAAGGTTGTGAGAAGTGGTTAGATTCAAAATATGAGGGACTTCCCTGGAGGTCCAGCAGTTGGGACCTCACCTTCCAATGCAGGGGCTGTGGGTTCGATCCCTGGTCAGGGAGCTAGGATCCCACATGCCTCGTGGCCAAAAAACCAAGGCATGAAACAGAAGCAATATTATAAAAAATTCAGTAAAGACTTTAAAAATGGTCCAGATCAAAAAAAAAATTTTTTTTTAAATATGATGAAAATAGAGCCAATAGGGCCTTCTGATGACTTCTATATGGAGAGGTGGAGAAAAGTCATGAATGGTGCTTAGTCTTAGGCCTGAGTTATTTGGTTAATGGAAGCTTTTTGAAATAGGGAAGCTTGGAAGGAGCAGATTTGAGCTGTTGTGGGGGAGGTGGGGTGGAGGAGAAGCATCAAGACGTCTGATTTAGACTTAGGGAAGAATTTGCATGATCAGTTGACTCAGACAGCTTTGTCCTATTGTATGTATTTTCCCTATTTTCTTAAGCTATCCAGAACTTCACTCTTCACTTCATAAAGATTGTCTAATGAAGCAACTGTGTAGGAGGTATTCAAGGTAGAAGAGGCAGTGCTTGACAACTACCTTAGCATATAATTTCTAATAAAAGATTGAAATTCTAATAAAAGATTGAAATTGTAATTTCTAATGAAAGATTGAAATAGAAGGAACAGATAAATGTGTAAAGCTTTTTGTGCTAAAGACATTGGTGTGAAGTGACCAGATGATATACCTCATGTTAACAAACCTTACAGAAAAGTATTCTGTTTCTGTGTTGTGTATGTAATGTGAGTAGCCAAGACAAGCTACCTTAATGAGGTCAAAACAGAATTCTGAAATTATTTAATTTGTTGTTATTTTGCAAAGATCTTTGTATATAAATCATATATTTGAGGTGACTCAGGAAGATTGAGCCCAGAATCCCAGATCTCCTTTAAAACAGACCATGATACTAAGTTCAGCCCAAGTGGAACTAATAGAATCTTTCTGGTGTCCTTTGTAATTAGGTCCAGAAGCTGACCTCTAGGAGTAGAGGGGTTGAATCTCTAATTTTGGGAAATGATACACTAGAGGAAACTACTGTGGTCTCCCAGAACATAGTCTCTGGCTAAACGATTGGACTGGATGTCTTTCTTGATTAAAGTAAGCCTCCAAGTCAGGGTAAAATTCTTTCAGTCCTAAAGTAGAATCATAGTAGAACACATTAAGAAATAAGAGTTTTAAACTTATATTTTTACTAAATAAACGGTAAACTTAAAAAATGTAACAATTATTTAGTATGAGCAATTTTGAGAGAATAGGGGGCTTGTTTGTGTCATTCATCACTATTTTTCCAGCACAAGCACAGTTAGGTACTCTGATATTTTTCTATGTAGATAGGTAAATTAATGAAACCTCACATTAGAAAGCATAACTTCTTTCGTGATTTTTTAAAAACACATTTCTACAGTCCACTATACCCACCACCAGTCCCTCCCATCAGAAAACTTGCACAAGCCTCTTAGATAGCCTCATCCAACAGAGGGCAGACAGCAGAAGCAAGAAGAACTACAGTCCTGCAGTCTGTGGAACAGAAAGATATACAAGATGAAAAGGCAGAGGGCTGTGTACCAGATGAAGAAACAAGATAAAACCCCAGGAAAAAAAACAAATGAAGTGGAGATAGGCAACCTTCCAGAAAAAGAATTCAGAATAATGACAGTGAAGATGATACAGGACCTCAGAAAAAGAATGGAGGCAAAGATGGAGAAGATGCAAGAAATGTTTAACAAACACCTAGAAGAATTAAAGAACAAACAAACAGAGATGAACAATAAAATAACTGAAATGAA
The DNA here is from genome assembly GCF_003031525.2 of Neophocaena asiaeorientalis asiaeorientalis. Taxonomy (NCBI): domain Eukaryota; kingdom Metazoa; phylum Chordata; class Mammalia; order Artiodactyla; family Phocoenidae; genus Neophocaena; species Neophocaena asiaeorientalis. The sequence continues at coordinate 7,958,648 of NW_020174561.1, forward strand.
AACTACACTAGAAGGAATCAATAGCAGAATAACTGAGGCAGAAGAACGGATAAGTTACCTGGAAGACAGAATGGTGGAATTCACTGCTGCGGAACAGAATAAAGAAAAAAGAATGAAAAGAAATGAAGACAGCCTAAGAGACCTCTGGGACAACATTAAACACAACAACATTCGCATTATAGGGGTCCCAGAAGAAGAACAGAGAGAGAAGGGACCAGAGAAAATATTTGAAGAGATTATAGTCGAAAACTTCCCTAACATGGGAAAGGAAATAGCCACCCAAGTCCAGGAAATGCAGAGAGTCCCATACAGGATAAACCCAAGGAGGAACACATGAGACACATAGTAATCAAACTGGCAAAAATTAAAGACAAAAATATTGAAAGCATCAAGGGAAAAATGACCAATAACATAGAAGGGAACTCCCATAAGGTTAACAGCTGATTTCTCAGCAGAAACTCTACAAGCTAGAAGGGAGAGGCATGATATACTTAAAGTGATGAAACAGAAGAACCTACAACCAAGATTACTCTACCCAGCAAGGATCTCATTCAGATTCGATGGAGAAACCAAAAGCTTTACAGACAAGCAAAAGCTAAGAGAATTCAGCACCACCAAACCAGCTCTACAACAAATGCTAAAGGAACTTCTCTAAGTGGGAAACACAAGAGAAGAAAAGGATCTACAAAAACAAACCCAAAACAATTAAGAAAATGGTCATAGGAACATACATATCGATAATTACCTTAAAAGTGAATGGATTAATGCTCCAACTGAAAGACACAGGCTGGCTGAATGGATACAAAAACAAGACCCATATATATGCTGTCTACAAGAGACCCACTTCAGACCTAGGGACACATACAGACTGAAAGTGAGGGGATGGAAAAAGATATTCCATGCAAATGGAAATCAAAAGAAAGCTGGAGTAGCAATACTCATATCAGATAAAATAGACTTTAAAATAAAGAATGTTACAAGATACAAGGAAGGACACTACATAATGATCAAGGGGTCAATCCAAGAAGAAGATAAAATAATTATAAATATATATGAACCCAACACAGGAGCACTTCAACACATAAGGCAACTGATAACAGCTATAAAGGAGGAAATCAACAGTAACACAGTAACAGTAATAAAAGAGGAAATCAACAGTAACACAGTAATACTGGGGCACTTTAACCCCTTATTTAGACCAATGGACAGATCATCCAAAATGAAAATAAATAAGGAAACAGAAGCTTTAAATGACACAATAGACCAGATAGATGTAATTGATATTTATAGGACATTCCATCCAAAAACAGCAGATTACACTTTCTTCTCAAGTGCACATGGAACATTCTCCAGGATAGATAACATCTTGGGTCACAAATCAATCCTCAGTAAATTTAAGAAAATTGAAATCGTATCAAGCATCTTTTCCGACCACAACGCTATGAGATTAGAAATGAATTACAGGGAAAAAAACGTAAAACACAAAAACAGATGGAGGCTAAACAGTACATTACTAAATAACCAAGAAATCACTGAGGAAATCAAAAAATACGTAGAGACAAATGACAATGAAAACACGATGATCCAAAACCTATGGGATGCAGCAAAAGCAGTTCTAAGAGGGAAGTTTATAGCTATACAAGCCTACCTCAAGAAACAAGAAAAATCTCAAATAAAAAATCTAACCTTACACCTAAAGGAACTAGAGAAAGAACAAACAAAACCCAAGATTAGCAGAAGGAATGAAATCATAAAAATCAGAGCAGAAATAAATGAAATAGAAACAAAGAAAACAATAGCAAAGATCAGTAAAACTAAAAGCTGGTTCTTTGAGAAGATAAACAAAATTGATAAACCATTAGCCAGAATCATCAAGAAAAAGAGGGAGAGGACTCAAATCAATAAAATTAGAAATGAAAAAGGAGAAGTTACAACAGACACTGCAGAAATACAAAGCATCCTAAGAGACTACTACAAGCAACTCTATGCCAATAAAATGGACAACCTGGAAGAAATGGACAAATTCTTAGAAAGGTATAACCTTCCAAGACTGAACCAGGAAGAAATAGAAAATATGAACAGACCAATCACAAGTAATGAAATTAAAACTGTGATTAAAAATCTTCCAACAAAACCAGTGGCATTTTTTACGGAACTAGAACAAAAAATCTTAAAATTTTTATGGAGACACAAAAGACCCCAAATAGCCAAAGCAGTCTTGAGGGCAAAGAACGGAGCTGGAGGAATCAGACTCCCTAACCTCAGAATATACTACAAAGCTACAGTAATCAAGACAGTATGGTACTGGCACGAAACCAAAACATAGATCAATGGAACAAGATAGAAAGCCCAGAGATAAACCCATGCACCTATGGTCAACTAATTAATGACAAAGGAGGCAAGGATATACAATGGAGAAAAGACAGC
>NW_020174561.1:7961170-7977955 GCF_003031525.2 Neophocaena asiaeorientalis asiaeorientalis
GGGGGGGGGGGTGGTTGGTGGTGGTGGTGTAATGAATTGGGCGATTGGGATTGACATGTATACACTGATGTGTATAAAATAGATGACTAATAAGAATCTGCTGTATAAAAAAATAAAATAAAATTCAAGAAATTTTTAAAAACCCACATTTCTTCACTAGAGGGTGCTGTGTAAGCATTCAATACTTTTAAGAGTGTAATCTCCCTTATATTTATTTATTTGCTGGAAAATTGGGTTTTCAGATCCTCTGATTTCTGAAAAGCTTTCATGTTTCTTTACTTTCAAAACAACACTGATGGTATTGTGTATGGTAAATTTCATGGCTTTGAAGAACTGTTAAGGGCAGCATTGACACAGTTTCTTTTTTTCCTCCTCTGTAGGAGACGTATGACTCCCATCATGTATGCTGCACGGAATGGTCACCCTCAGGTTGTTGCTCTCCTTGTTGCTCATGGAGCAGAAGTTAATACCCGGGATGAGAATGGCTATACTGTGAGAACCGATTGTACAGTGTTCCTTTTTATCTCTAGGGCGTTAATATCTTATTATCAGTAGTCCACAAGGGAGGTTTTTTAAGAAGTAAAAATTATAGAAGGGCTGGGATGTAATTGCTGTTCAGTGAAGAAAAGCAACAGCTTAAATGGGAAAAAAGAAATTATCTGCTTCTCCTGGTCCTCACCCTTGACACAAGAAATTGTAACACACAACAAAGCCTGGATTCTGGAATACAAATGGAATTCTTTTTTTATAGAAAACAGTTCTGTGATTGGCAGATAAATCGTTTTATTCTATAACATCACTTGTCTGTGTAAAACATTATTTGGTCTTACAAAATCAGTGAACACTGGCAGTCTGCTTTGCAATTACAACTTTGGAAATAGGTTTACATTTTATTGTGAAATGATGAGATTGCATCATTCCATTAATTAACCATGTTCACTTTTTTATTGTGCCATAAATACTGTTGAAAAGTTTTCCCCTCTGTGTCATATACACTCCCTCTCTTTAAACAGTCTTTTTTTCCCCCTACTTACAGGCTTTAACATGGGCAGCACATCAGGGTCATAAAAATGTAGTTTTGAAGTTGCTTGAACTTGGAGCTAATAAAATGATACAAACCAAAGATGGAAAGACACCAAGTGAGATTGCAAAAAGAAATAAACATCTAGAGGTATCCTGTTATTAAACTAATTTTTCTTAGCCTATATTATTGTTTGTAAAACTTTTGTTTTGTTAGAACTCACTACTAAAATAATAGTATATCTGGCTATTATTAAATGTTTCAATGTGTAATTTTCTTCCAGCCAGGTAATGAAAACTTTATATTACTAGAGTATTTATCTTTCACTAAATAAGAGGAATTTATAATGTGGTAATTTAAAAACTATATAAAGGGATAATAAAGTCTTATCTAGCCCTAGAAATAAAATTGTAATAGACTTTAAATGTTTATTTAAACATTTCCAACTGGTTCAGATTTTCAAAAATTAATTAGTGTATTGACAGTTAGTAAAATTTCAAAATTTGCACATGTAATTAAACTATTGTTTTAAAATTTTAATTAATACATATTAAACAATTTAAAAATTAAATCCTTTAAGCTACATTTACCTCTGTACATTTGACAAGGTATGTAATAAATTGATAACATGCTTGGGTATATGATTTACAATCATCAGATCTTAAAGTCAGTAATAAATATTTGCCATACATTAAATTATTGATATAAACTTTTGGTCTGAATATTAAAACCTTCAGCCAAAGGTGTGTAATTTCTAAGCAAGGATCAAATACAGTACAACTGTAAATCTGTTATATAGTTCAAGATCTTCTAAAACTGAGTTTCTGAATTTGAAAACTTGTAACATTCCAAAGGTTCCATCATATAATACTCAGACCATGCCAGTTTTGTTGCATGTAAAATAACTTCCTCTATTATTTTATTATTTTTTTTTTTGGCGGTACGCGGGCCTCTCACTGTTGTGGCCTCTCCCGTTGTGGAGCACAGGCTCCGGACACGCAGGCTCAGTGGCTATGGCTCACGGGCCCAGCCACTCCGCGGCATGTGGGATCCTCCCAGACCGGGGCACGAACCCGTGTCCCCTGCATCGGCAGGTGGACTCTCAACCACTGTGCCACCAGGGAAGCCCCACTTCCTCTATTTTTAAGCAGCCTATAAACATGCCTATCATTTTATAACTCAGATCTACATTTCCAAAATTATTCTAGTGTAAATGCTAATCACTGAAGCCCTGTGAAAGTTTAAAAAAAAATTAAGTTTTTCTACTAAGCTTTGGAAATTTGAAAACTTTTAATTAATATACTGCATCATTAAATTTAGGGTAGATGACAGTGAATTTGACATACTAAGAAATTTATGAACATCAAAGATTATTTTGAGTCATAAAGTGTTTCTTGAAGTGAGATTTGATTTTGTATCTTGGCTGATTATATGACTTAAACTTGGCTTGCTAAAAAGTTAGAACTAAGAAGTTTGAAAACTAAGAAATTTCACATCTCTTTAAGTTGTACAGTTGAGATTTGTGTACCTTAGTCGTGCTTCTTACTCTCTCTCAATTGAAAAATGTATTTAGGGCTTCCCTGGTGCCACAGTGGTTGAGAGTCCGCCTGCCAATGCAGGGGACACGGGTTCGTGCCCCGGTCTGGGAAGATCCCAAATACCGCAGAGCGGCTGGGCCCGTGAGCCATGGCCGCTGAGCCTGCACGTCCGGAGCCTGTGCTCCGCAACGGGAGAGGCCACAACAGTGAGAGGCCTGCGTATCGCAAAAGAAAAAAAAATGTATTTAAAATACTTAGTCTTTCTGATTCACTTACCAAAATGGAATTTTTAGTTTTGTTTTATATCTTGTTGAAAATATTATATTAATTACTATCTTGCTTTAATTTTTACTGTAACTTTTTTCAGATCTTCAACTTTCTTTCCTTGACTTTAAATCCTTGGGGAGGAAAGCTTCAACAGCTAACTAAAGAAGAGACTATTTGTAAACTATTGAGAACAGATTCTGATAAAGATCACATATTTAGGTAACATAGCATGTTTCTGTTCAACACAATACCTATAAATAAGTAAAAATTGTGCATGTTTTTTATTACTTATAGTAAATGTGATGACTTATTTAAAATATATATTTTAAACTTTTACAAGCATTTAAAACTATTACTTAGAAGTGTCTGAATTTTAAGTGCTTTGTTCTCCAGAATTTTAGAAAAATTTGATATACATGTACTAACAGTAATGAGAATAATGTTTTACTTTAAATAAAATATCAACAATACAGTTTTTTTCTAAAAGGTTCTAAGATTATATTTTTTTTAGTGTTCAAACTAGATTGCATCTTGCTCTCTAATTCTTTATAGCAGATTTCTGATTTTATAAGCTAAAAATAAAAATACGTTTTTTCCCCTGAACACAGTTGTTCAGTACATGGCCACAGCATTATCCTCTACTTACCTACATTTAAAATAGTTAGTAAATTTTTACTTCCTACAATTAAAGAGATTTTCACGTACAGACCACTCACAAGGAATACAGCTGACCCTTGAACAATTCCGGGGGTTAGGGGCGCTGACCCTGCCCTTGGAAAATCTGTATCCAAGGTTCCTCCATCTCTGCAGTTCCACATCTGTGGATTCAACTAACCATGACTGTGTAGTACTATAGTATTTACTGTTGAAAAAACTCCATGTGTAAGTGGATCTGCACAGTTCAAACTGTGTTGTTCAGGGGTCAATTGTATAAATATTGGCAAATATTTTCCTTCTTAGGAAAAATGAGCTTCATTTTACTATCACCATTTTCTCTGTTTACTTAAATCTTCACTCAGGAAACCTTTCTTATTCCTTTGTATAACATAGGTCTAGTGGGTAAATTTGCAAATATAGGCATACCTCAGAGATATTGGGGTTCAGTTCCAGACCACCACAATAAAGCAAATATCACAATAAAGTGAGTTACGCAAATTTAAAAGTTATGTTTACACCATACTGTAGTCTATTAAGTGTGCGATAGCATTCTGTCTACAAAAACAATGTACATATATTAATTAAAAATTACATTATTGCTAAAAAATGGTAACCATCATCTGAGCCTTCAGCAAGTTGTAATAGCAACATCAAGAATCACCATAACAAATATAATAATGGAAAAAGTTTGAAATATTTCAAGAATTACCGAAGTGTGACACAGACACACAAAGTGAGCAGATACTGTTGGAGAAATGACACCAATAGACTTAGTTGACATAGGGTTGTCACAAACCTTCAATTTGTAAAAAACAATGTCTGCAGATAAAGCAATAAAGCAAAGCACAGTAAAACGACATATGCCTGTATATTCTACATAGACTCATTCTTACTCATTCTTATTCTCATTCTGTCTCTGCATCATAAATATATATTTATTATTTGTGCACTGATAGTCTGTTCTGAAATTGACATTGCTATAAATATGTATAGTTCATATACAGCATTTGGAGATCTGGAAATATTTTTACATGGTCTTGGACTTGAACATATGACAGATTTACTGAAGGTAAGATTTTGTTTAAGCTATGGTGAGTTATGTATGCATGTTTATTTGTTGGTTAACATAACATTAAATATTAATTCATAAGCATGCTTATGAAGGGGTGACAGAGGTACTTTTCTCCATAATTTGTAGTATTGATACATCCCATTTTAAAATTACAAGCATTGTGAAAATTTATTATTATAGAAATTTACATAAATTAGAATCTGGCTTTTACCCACTGCCCAAAGCATCACAGAACTCCTTGTACATCTAAGCCCTTAGTCTGTTTTTGCAGTTGCTGATCTTTGTGTATAGAATATTAGAAGCATGATTTTAAACCAAACAAACCAGGTATCAGATTCTTGCTCTAATGATTATTAACTGAAATATGTTACTTAGATCTCCTTTTTTTTCATAAGGATGGTAATACCTAGTGTAGGATTGTCATAAATATTAAATTAGATCATATGTGAAGCTCTGTTGTAGGTATTTTAGGCATGCATTATGGGATTTGAGCAGATGACAGTTATCAGCCATTTAGCTGATACTGCAGCAGTAAAGCACTATTTAAGACAGGCTCTCCTTAAGAATATGCACATTCATTTAGGCAGTTTAGAATTGGGTTTCATTGTACAATCGTGAAACTTCCTATTTGAGAAATATTCAGTAAAACCAAATTTTATTAATATTATACAATTATAAATTTTAAAAATTCATAAAACAATTTCTGTCAAACTTTATAGAGCTGTTTTCTTTTTATGTAAGCAAATATAAGTTGTAATACTTTTTTCTGAATCTGGGAAACTAGTTATGTTTATATTTTTTTTAGTAATTATACATATTATTATACTCATTACTATCTACCCAGTAGTTGAAAGTTTTTAGGCGGGTAGCATATAACTGACTAACTTATATGTACAGTTGCCTACTTCCCCTTCTACTATTTCATTTGTATAGAAAGGTGGCATTTTTTTCTTTTCTACAGGAAAGGGATATAACTTTAAGACATCTTTTGACCATGACGAAAGATGAGTTTACAAAGGTTAGTATCAATTTCAAAAACTCCAGACATTATCTTTCATATTTTTAATAGTTTGAATCCTTTTATTTTCTATTTAAAAAATCCTACAGCTATAGACTGTGAATGATCTTTTGCTAGGTTCCTCATTAGATATGATTATGGATAACCATATCTAAAATCTTCCATTCCAATATTAAGTTGCCTTAGGAATATTTAAAGACTTAAAAGCTTTTGCACAGCAAAGGAGACCATAAACAAGATGAAAAGACAACCCTCAAAATGGGAGAAAATATTTGCAAATGAAGCCGCTGACCAAGGATTAATCTCCAAAATTTACACTTAGAGTTTTTTTTTTTCATTCAGATTAGTTATGACATCTCAACTAAAACTGATGGTTTATTTCTAAACATGAAATAGATCTGTAAAACAGTATAAAACAGGTTACTTAGAAATAAGAGGTGGTTTTTTGTACATGTGGGTATAAACGTGTTCTTCAAATACTGCCTTTTGCTAGGTTCTCAAAATGACCAAGACTTATTATTTTGCTAATGAGTAGTATTAAGTAACAATTTGAAAATAGCTGTGGGAAATATCAGAGATACTTTAATAAGTAGGATACACAAAAAGGAATGATCTTCCTGTATGAGCACATTGGAAACTTGAAATCTTTACCATTACTGAAAATCAAACCATACTACTACTTAGCTAAATCCAGGATAGAAAATTTAGTTAATTCTAAAGGTAGAACATAGACAAAAAGAAGACTTAATTCTCACTTAATCAGTGATAACATTTTAAATAATATTTTGAAGGACAAATTGTTTTACTCTGGTTTTCTGGAAACATTATATATTAAAATCTAGTAATTTGTTTTTAGAATCCATCACAATTGTTATATAATGCAAAAAATTGACTATAGTCACTATATATCTAAATATTTTAGTGATGTAACCTAGTCAGTCCAGTTACAAGCAAACTTGTATATTTTTCAGTATGGTTTTTTTCCAGTATGTATCTATTTTTTTCAAGATGTTAATCAAGTAGAAAACTTCTTCAGTAATTTTGTATATTGTTCAAGTATGACTACCTTATTGTACTTTAAAATCATTTCTACTTAGAATGGAATTACCAGTAGAGATCAGCAGAAAATTATGGCTGCTCTTAAAGAACTAGAGGTAGAAGAGATAAAATTTGGAGAATTACCTGAAGTGGCAAAGTTGGAAATCAGGTAAAATTAACCTACTGGTTTACATTAATACTGTTTAGAACCAACTTTCTTTTTTAATTGAATTTTGATAATGTCCAAGTTATTTTACTTAATACCATCATTTTGGCAGGGATATGGATAGTTCATTTTGCGATATAGTGTGTTCTGAAGTAGAAATTACTCTATAAAGTCAGTTTTTACAAAGAAGCAAAACTAATGCATCTTCTTAACTCACATAGAAATATTTTTGTTGTATTTTTCCATTGCATTTTGTTAAATGAGTTAATTAAAAGATCCCATGCTTTTCATAGTGTAGCTCTTACTCTCTTTAAATCATATAAATGTCAGATTGAAGATTCAGAGGGTAATATTTTTGCTTAGGGCAATAAGAAAGCATTTCTCATGTACTCAGCTCTATTTTCAGCCTTATTCTTTATGAAATTATGTTATCAATATATAAAGTTCATTTCAATATTATAAACTTGTCAAACACTGATTAGTAGCAATATTAGTAATCTAAAATTTATTTTGAAAATAATGGTATTTGATTTTTTAAACATATTGTGGAACAGTAAATGATTTTTTTAACTTTTTATTTGAAATAATTTTAGATTCACAAGAAATTGCAGAGATGTACAGAAAGGTTCTATGTACCCTTCACCCAGTGTCACCCAGCGTACCCAGTTATCTTGCATAACTATAGTACAATATCAAAACCAGAAACTGACATTTTTCTGGTTTGTATTTCATCAGTTATACACATGCTCATTTGTGCGTGTGTGTATAGCTCTATGCAATTTTGTCATGTGTGTAGCTTCTCATAACCACTGCCACAATCAATATACTTAACATACCATCACCACAATGCTACCACATACTACCCCTTCATAGCTCCCACCACCCCTCCCCATCCCTAAAACTAGCAATTGATAATTTGTTATCCGTCTTTAAAATGATGTTATTTCATGAATGTTACATAAATGCAATCATACAGTACGTATCCATTTTTGATTGGCTTTTTTCAGTCAGCCCAATTTCCTTGAAGTTCATCCAAGTCTATAAAATATAATACTTACAAGTGCAGTAGTATAGTGTAGCCTGCCTAACACTAACATTGCAACTATGAGAAACATTAATTAAACATAGGAATAATAAGTTTCCACACCATTTTAAAATTTAGATAAGTCTTCTAGGGGATAATTTAGATGATCCAGATTTCTTTAAAAATGTTATTGCAAAATTATTTCCCTTTCTCTAACTGTATCTCCTTTTAACAAGATGATCTATATTCAAAATAACGCCTCATCATTGTTTCAAAATAACATTGCATCTCTTAAATATTGTAAAGGATTTCAGTTGTGAGGACTTAAATCAGCAAACTTTGAGTCTCTTTGTTCATTTTCTTTACTTTTCTAATTTATTGCTTCTATGAAGGAATATTCTGAGTTCTACATGACTGAATTGCAAATTAAATTTTTTAATATAACTTATTTGTATGATGTCAGAGTTGCCTCTATGAATTTTCATTGTTGAGATTTAATAGACTTAAAGAATGTACAGAATCCTGAATGGTTCACTTATTAAAACTGCTGAATTTTTTAAAAAATAAAACTGGCAGACATATATTTCAGGAATTTGACCTTGTTATTAAATCACAGACTTTGTTTACATGCTGTTATGGAAAAGGTTTTACTTCCCATTTGTTCAAAGTCATTCTTTAAAGAAGAAATTAGTCATTAAGTCATAAGAAAACTAACAGCAGGAAAAGTTGAACTGATTGATTATAATCTTCTGGTAATGTGACTTCAACAATTTAGCTACTGATTTATTTTAAGATACTTTTCTTCTATGTGTTCAGTTTTATAAAATAGTCTGTTACAGGAACACACATGCACAGTACATTTACTTTTTTCTACAGTTGGCCTTAGTATGTTTTCAGAATTAGAGAATGCAATCTAAAAATACTAATAACCATTTCATTACTACTTTGAGATATTTTGAACACAAATATTAAGTTTCACCCATGTCTTGACATTTTCAGCAGTTTCTGCCCAGACCTTTTCTCTGAGCCTTTTTGATACCTACTTAAATGTATCAAAAGCATCTCAAAATTATGTCTACTTAGGAAATGATTTCTCCTCCAAAAAAAATCTGTATAGATGCAAATTTTCACACAAAAAATACATTGTTCACATCTATTATAAATATTCATCTAATATAAACTTGGAAACTCTAAATATTTAAGGTGAATGGTTGGATTATATTACATCAGTATAATTATTTTATTATGTTGTTTAAATTATTTTGAGACTTAATGTCATGGAAAAATACTCATAATAATATAAAAGGCAATATAAAACGGAGTGTGAGGTATAATGCCAGTTGTATATATTCATATGAAAAATACTAGAAGAAAATGTGTACTATAAGAAAATATTCTGTAAGAAAATATTACCAGTCATTATCTTTGGGTGATAAAAGTATTGGTAATTCTAGTTTTTCCAGATAGTCTACAGTGAGCACATAGTACTTCTGTTTCGAGTACCTTTATTTAAAGTATAAATTTTATCCTAATACTTAACTTCACATTTTAAAAATATGGCCTGTTGTTTCAGTCAACTTACACTTTGTTGTGCTGCAGTAACAAATAACTTCTAAATCTAAATAACTTACAGAAACAAAGCTTATTTCTTGATCGCCTATATCATGGATCAGCTGCAGTGAATCTCCTCCTTATTATTCTGAAAACAGGCTGGAGAAATAGCTCCACCTCGAACTATTCAAAAGTTACATAGTCACTTCCAGTCATATTTTATTTGCCAGAGCAAGTCATATGGCCAAGCCTCTTGTAATCCTCTGGCAGAGAGAGGCCTGGTAGTATTTGGCTCAGTAGAAAAGACATGACAATTTGATCAAATAATATAGTCTACCATACATATGCCATATCTGCTTATTTTGAAATCCTTAAATAAGTACAAAATTATCAGGGCTGCCATGTAAAGGTATGTAGGTTGTACAGCTGTGGAGTGGGGGCTGGGCAGCCAGTCACACAGTATATGATGAAAGGCACATTTTTGAGTTGTGTTTTTTATAATTTGCCTATCCATATTCAGTGGCCCTGAAAATTATACATCACAAGAAAGGTATATATTTTCCTTTCATTAAGATTATGTAATTTTGTTAATAATAGTATTTGCTTATTCGAACTGAGTTGTTAACTTAGTCTTCCTTGAGAATAAGAGCTTATAAGTTTATATTCCACATATATATGTGTGCTTTGACTATCTAGAATAATATACCTGCTATCATTTTGAATGACAGTTCTCAATGGATCTTAATTTCCTTAAGAATCATTACATAAAAAATATATAGGGCATTAATGAATTACTTATTCAAGTACTTATTTTTTCATTGATAATAAATAAAATTTGAGTAAAGAGCACTAAAATATAAGTTTTAAGTATACCTTATATAAACATTACATGGAAACAGAAAAATTAATACAAGTAATGACTGCTGTTGTTTCGACAGAAAAATATGTTCAAGTTCTGTTCTTTCTTGAGCAAAAAGCAGAAAGAAAATTAATAAAGAAGAATTATATTTATTTGGAAATGTTTTTATAAATACCACTTTTGCTAGATAGAACAAGAGCTTATCTAAATTTTTTTATTTCAATTTGCTTTTATAAAGCAGTCATCAGATACTTTTCATAGTTGGTGACTTGATTATATATTATATTTGTAAAGTTTAAAGTCTTTATTTTGTATAAACTTTATTTTTCAATCTAATAGCTAAGAAAAAAGATTTCTTTTAAATTAAAATACTATATAAAAGTCGTGTCTTAGAGAAAAGTTTGCTATTAAGTTTCATTAGAGGTTGTCCTTGCTTGCTTTTTATAACCTTTCCTCCTAGAAACAGCATGAAAGAAACTTTGTACAGTGTATAGTCAAAACTTCTACCTATAAGAATTTCATTTGGACTCAGAAGTAGCTTTTAGTCCCATTGTATTAGTTTTTGTGTGAATTTTTATTATAATAGATACTGCTAAATAACTCTCCAGAAAGGTCATCTCACAAATTTGTCAACTCTTGATACTAATGATCTACCTAATTTTTGTCATTCCACTAGAATATAACGTCTTATTTTAATCCCATGTTTATTATCCATTTAAAATTTTCTTTTTTTCTTTTCCTCTGAGTTACCTATTCTTATCCTCGGTCCCCTTTTCTATTTGGCTGTGTTAGTTTCTTTGTAGCTTTCACAATAAATTGGCTTCTGTCTTTGAAACTAATCTAGTCATCAGTATCTCTTCATTGTCCGCATCATTGGCCTAATCCTAATTATTTAACATGCTTGACTTTTTTCCTCCATCTTGAATCTATTCCCTTCAATACCTTTCATAACAGACCTTAACTCCTGATTTTCTTTTTCTCAGGGTACTTTTCCTTTGATAGCTTTTTTCTTCTACCCCTATCGACTCTCCCCTCTTCACAATATGTATCTTTTTTCTTTGTGGTCCTCTCCGTGACCATTGTTTTGATTTCTACTGGTGACCAAAATTATAGACATTTCTGATACTTCTGTGGTTTGTGCCTATATTCATAATTGCAGGAAAGACTGAAATTCTGTTAGAGGTTAGTGAAAATAAACATGTAATTTTTCCCCATGTAAGTTCATCAACTGCCTGAATTCTGTGTAGCCTCATGAGGCTGTGGACCCCAGTATAAGTACCTACAAGACTGACATTTCTACTTGCCACCATCATCATTATTAAGTTTGTTTAAATGCTATATATATACTAGACAGAATGCTAGGTGCTTTTCACATGTTATCTCCTTCAGTCCTCCTGACACTCCTTTTACCTCAGTTCTACAGATATGGAAATATTTGGCTGAAGATTAGGTTTGCCCAAGATCATAAAGCTGTGGAAGCTGAATTCAAACTCAGGTCTTCCTGACACTAGAGACTGTGTTCTTAATTATTATGCTATATTGCTTTCTCTTCACCCCGCTGCTTTCTCCACCACCCGCCCCCAAATTCACTTCCCTGCTTGGTAGTGCCATCTTCCACTGCAACCAAAGAACTTAGAATAACCCTAGACCTTTCCTTTTCTTTTACGTGCAATCCATCACCAACTTTTTCAGTTTATTCTCCTAAACATTTCTTAAACTAGTCTCCTAATTATTCTATTTCCACTTTTTGTTTTCCTTTAATCCACACCACTCCCCAAATAAACTTTCTCATACGAAAATCTGATTTTCTACTTTCCTGTTTAAAATTCTTTAGTAACTGTACATTATCCAAAAGATAATATTCCATTCCTTAGCATGTCACGAAAGTTCCTTAAACAAGCGATCCTGTACAGCCTCTTTTCTTACGACTTTCCCATAATTGTGCTTTAGTTATACCTTGGAGACCTCCTACCCCTGTTCTTTCGCACCTGCTATTCTCTCCGTCCAGAATCTCTTTTCTTCCTTACCTGACAAACTTATTTTTAAGCTCCAGACTCAGTTCAAGTATGAACTCTATGAAGCATAACTAAATCCCTATTCTCATTATACTAGATTCATTATGTCTGAGTTTTAGATGTCTCAACTATAAACTACTGTTAATAACATCTACCTTACAGGAGTTGTTGGGAAGAATTTAAAAAGTAATAAATGTAAAATAACTAGTGCAGTGCCTTCACATAATAGACATTCAAATATTGGCACTTTTATGTTCCTTCTTCATATGTCCCTGTGAATAACAATGTTATAATTCTATGTCTGCTTCTCATCCTGAACTTTGAGATCCTCAAGATTGGATGCTTGGTTTTCTTTGTATGCTCAAAGTCTGTTTCAGTTGCTAATACAAAGGAACTATTCTACAAATATTTTTTTAAATAATCTAATAAATGTTATGACTAGACATTGAATAACTAGCCAAGTAAAATGGAGTAAATTGTTCATATTAGTGATTCCTTTTTATTTCCTCTCTTTAGTGGTGATGAGTTCCTCAACTTTCTTCTGAAATTAAACAAACAGTGTGGCCATTTAATAACAGCTGTACAGAACATTATTACTGAGTTGCCTGTAAATTCTCAGAAGGTATTCTACAAGTTATTCAGTGAAGAAAAGTATGAATGCTGGAGAACATTCCAGATAAGTTAATGATAACTCAATAAACTGTAATGATCTGGTAAAACTGTGTCCTCTGTAAAATCACCTAAGATCTAAATAAGTCAATTTATTTAATATTACTTTTTTATACTAATTAATTGAAAAACTTTGTGTTCTAGCCCTCAAGAAAAGGAAAATGAGTCAGACCAAAAGTTAAACTGATCTGTGTATTGAACTTACCATTTGTTCTTAAAGGGAATTTAATTGTTTAAAATATAAAGTGACAGGAGACCCAAGTGAAAGTTGAAACAAAACAGTGTGTTGAGTGTTATTAAAAACCATTTCAATATAAGGATTTTTTAATGAAGGAAATTTTAAATAGAGAAAGTGTAAGTGACCTGTAAAAGCAAACTTGTTTTATAAAGTTTTTCATGTGATTTGGTTTTAGCTATTTGCATATAGTGAAAAATATTTAATGCACTTGTTTTCCTATGATTTTTATATAACACTAATATGGGAATCATGTCATTCTTCAAACCTTCATGACTTTATTCACCATAAATATTTTTATTACTAATGTTAGTCTCCATGGTGATATATATATATATATTTAATAAATGCATTCAGGAAACGATTTGACTATTTATATAAAAATACTGAGCTCTTTTGGTGTCAGGATTTATCCTGAATAAAAAAATGCTTTTCAGTTATGTAATTTAATTTAATATTTGATAATGTTGTATACTTTTTGTGGATATAAAGTTGTGAAAAGTTGCTTTCCATTCTTTAAAATGTAACTTTTGAAAATATTAACAGATAGTACTAGAATGGGCTTCTCCCCGGAATTTTACTTCAGTTTGTGAAGAACTGGTTAGTAATGTTGAAGACTTGAGTGAAGAGGTCTGCAAACTAAAAGACTTAATTCAGAAGGTATTTAAATATTTAAAATTAAAAATGGGGAAGATTATTTACAGCATAATATGTTAGACAATGAAGCAGTTCTGACGAGCAACTTAAGCTCCCACGAGACAGGTGGAGAAAGGACAGTTTTCAAAGGAAGAAATATACATAGGAAACAAACTTTGTTGGTCATTAATGAAATGCATACTGAAAGAACAGTGATATATCATTTTCATCCTATAAATTAGCAGGGAATGTATTACCCTACCCATTACTGGTTATAGTTCATCAAACATAGTATTTTCATGTGAGACTGATGTCTAAACCACTTTCAAAAACAGTTTGGCAAGATGTGGCAAGGACCATAAAAATATTTGTATCTTTAATAGTACTAGTTTAATGATTCCAAAATTATATGTACATAAAGGTCCTATATGAGAATGATTTAATAAATTATGGTATAACCGTTTCTTATAATGATATGCAGCCAGTTGAAAAATATAATGAAAAGAATATATCAACTTGTTAAAGAAGTTCTATTTCTAATTTTTATTTACATATATAAATGTGAATATAAAAAAACTACCAAAAATGAAATGTTATTAGCTCTGTTAATGAGGTAGGGTTGTGGATAAAATATTCCTTCTATTTTCTAGACTTTTTTTTTGGCTGCATTGGGTCTTCGTTGGGGCACACGGGCTTTCTTTAGTTGCGACAAGCGGGGGCTACTCTTCGTTCTGGTGCACGGGTGTCTCATTGTGGTGGCTTCTCTTGTTGCGGAGCACGGGGCTCTAGGTGCGTGGGCTTCAATAGTTGTGGCACATGGATTTAGTTGCTCTGCGTCATGTGGGGATCTTCCCCAGCCCAGGGCTCGAACCTGTGTCCCCTGCATTGGCAGGGGGATTCTTAACCACTGCACCACCAGGGAAGCCCCTTCTAGACTTTTTATGGTATCTTTTATAATTTAACTTTTTAAAAGAGTATGGGCTTTTTTTGGTTCTTGTTCCTATACTCATATAGAAGTATGTATTTTGGTTTAAGGACAGGTGACGTTTTTCCCCCTTTAAGGAAACTGGCTATAACAAAACCTAAGCTGCTAAAATAGAGAACTCTGTTGAACGTAGATAATAAAGGGCAACACTTTCACTTGACTAAAGAACTCATTTCTGAGTCTCCACGTCTAATAAAGATATTTGATATCGATAAAGTTTTTGTGAAATATCTGATGTGAACATTAGATTATGCATTAAATTTTTATAGCATCAACCCATGTCATTTAATATTTTCATTAGTATTTTATCAAAAAAGTTATTTTCCTCAAAATAAACTTTATACATGTTCCAGGCAATTTGTCATTCTAGCTATTAACATGTTCAGTCAAAAGGAGTCTTTTTTAAAAATGCGCAGAAAATTGTGAAGCAAATTCTACAAAATTATAGGGGGATAAAGACATTTAAAATAGGGCAAATGAGCAATATATTTCACATTTTTTGTACATGATAACTCCTTTCCAGAGAAGGGCATCTTAGAAGTTGTATTATCTCTGACATTTATTCATTCAACAAACCTAAGAGTGCCTCCTGTATGTCAGGCAACTGTGCTACACATTAGTTTCCTAATTATTCTCTCTACTTCCACTTTGTGTTCCTTTAATACACACCACTCCCCAAATGAACTTTCTCATGCAAAAATATGATTTTATACTTTCTGAACTTGCTGACAACACGAAAATTATAGCACCATTCATCTTCACTGTATCTGTCATCTAGAAGAATTGAAGGGAAATGGTATTGATTTTACTTATTAGCATGGTGTTTTTCCTGGGGATGCAAGAGAAATTTGGAAGGATTTGTGTAAAGATACTTCCTGCAAAGCATCAACCTTTAATGTTTAGTGTAAGAAATTCCCTAAGACATCTTTGTCTCAGGATTGGTAATTATTTGTTTTCTCCAAGATGAACTAAAAACATCTGGGGAGGTGGGGTGGAGGATTAAGATGAAATTAGAGAGAGCACCCAGATTTTTCTTAAAGGGATGAAATTAAGAAACACTGCTTTCAGAGTGTAACTTTGACTTGAAAACATGAACAATTCAATCAGGTACCATAATATTTATTTTAATAAAGTATACCTATAGAGAAAATTTTCAGCTTTCTTTAGCTAAATGGAAGGTTGTTTTTCTTTGGTCTTTTCTACCTTGAATCTATACATTTCTATGTAAGGACTGGCCTTGAAAACATATTCATTGGTTCATAATAACAGCAGATATAGTTCTTTGGGCAGGAACGTCTTAATTTTGCAGCAAGCCTGTGCATTGGGTTTTCTTTGGATTAGGCTTAAACAAGTAATAATCACCAAATAAGATTTTATTTAGAGAACTATGAGGCTTCCAGATTTGGGAGTAAGCTATCATGCCTGTTAAGCTTATGATATTTTAGAGTTTACCAATAATAACAGAAGGGATTTTTTAAAAGAAACATATGAGCTATCATAGATAAGTATATGGAGGTAACAAAGAGAGAGGGTGGGAGAGGTCAAGGCCAGACTCTAACACCACATCATTCTCTTTCAAACCAACACACTGACAAGCTCCTGTCAGAAAGGGTCATTCTAAGTAATTGGTTAATAAAAGGAATGACTGTCTCAGGATTCAGTAAATGGAGCATCAGTGTCAAAAAGGAATCTGTTGCTGAATGAAGCCATTTGGAAGTTAGACCAAGAATACAGTATTAATGAGATTGGCATTGAAGACCATCTTCTACTATAAATTTGAAATTAATTTTGCAGGTTTTTTTAATTAAATATTTACACTGTAGATTTGAGAAGTAGTTATTTTTGCTAATGTTGAACGTATGTCACCACTCCAGCACAGGATGTTTCTAGTAAATATCACTCTGTAAATGTGCCTGATTCTTTTTATCTTTCAAGGATCTTTTGGTTTCTGCTCATTCTCCCTCTTCTGCCTCTCCCCAGCAACTATCTCCTCCCTCTCCCTCCCCCCTCCCCTCCCTCTCTCTCTCTCTCACA
>NW_020174561.1:7978084-8011072 GCF_003031525.2 Neophocaena asiaeorientalis asiaeorientalis
CTCTCTCTCTCTCTCTCTCTCTCTCTCTCTCTCTCACACACACACACACACACACACAAGTTGAGAGGCCTTCTTTAGCAAGAAAGTTCTACGTATAGGAATTTAGAAACTGACTGGGTCATGTACTTTCATTGTTGAGAAGTGCAAAAAGAACCACTGAAATTTTTGTTAACATTTGTTCCTGTGACTATATTTAAATAAAGGATTATACTTCTAGTGTTAGCATCGAATCTTCTAGTTTCTGTTGAATTTCATGTACTGTAGGTATGCCATAACAATACCTTTTTTAATAAGGTTCACTTTTTTTGTAAGAAATCAGTTGATATTTAATACAAAGGGAAAAACGACTGTCGTTCCTTATAGGTAGAAATAGAAACTTTAACGTTAAAGGAACTTTATCTCCTGACATAAAAACATGTTTTTAAAATGTAATAATCTATAGAAGCATTTATTTTTAATGTAAAACTAATAGTCTACTACAGTGGGATCCTGGTTGAAAGAAAGACTGTCTTTTAAGATTTTGAATCTTTACTTTAAATCTTCCACGGGAATCTTGCATTTAGGCTACATCTAAATCAAGTGATTAACATGGATATTTTGATATTTTTTAAAATCAAAGATATTTTTATTTTCACTGTACTGCACATTAACTTTTTCATTTTTCCCATACTAAACATTAGTTGCAAAATGAACGAGAAGATGATCCAACTCGTATACCGTTAACGGAAGGAGTATCTACATGGAATAGAATTTTGAAGAGGACGGCTATTACCGTATGCGGATTTGGGTTTCTTCTTTTCATTTGCAAGCTAACTTTTCAGAGAAAATAACCCTAATATTTGTCTTGAGTAATTATGTATGTCTTATTCAAATTACCTAAAAATGTTGCTTTTAACTGTTTGTGGCACAGTATAACTACATTCTTTGCCAACACTCCATAGGAAAAATTATGATAGCTTACTGCAGAATGTTTTTCTTTAGAAAGTGGTTTGTCAGTTTGAGTTGACAATATAATTTGTTATATTTTTATGTTAACTTTGATCAAGCAGTAAATTATAAGTGATTCTTAAGTTTGATCCTATCCTATGACTCTAATAAATAACATTTAAAATAAATAAAAGTTTTATCTAATATTCTTTGACATTTATAAAAGTGTGTTCATTTGTCACAGTGAATCTTACACTATTTGTAAAGTGTTCATAAATTAGTAGCTTTCTTTTAGTTCTTATTTTTCCCTTCCATTATTATGTAATAAGGAATTTCTTATTTAGTTTTTTTAGTTATATATCATTATAAGGAAATTATTAACTTGAGAGTAGTTTAGAGAATGCAAAGTATAAAGATAAAATGTAAAATTTTTGAATTATGGATAAAAACCTAGGAAAAATATTTTAAATGTAAACTTTAAAAAGCAGAAAATTCAGAGAGTAGTGTGGAAAGCCTAAAGCACATTAGAATTTTTTATGTAATGTACTTTTGGGAACATATGACGTGTACTATGTGTAACATTCTGGAGGATGGTATGAAAGTGAATGGCATTTGGCGTATAACTTCTCATACCAATCTGAAGAAGTAATGCACGATTTCTTTGTGGGGCTTTTTTTTTCAAAATCAAAATAATAATATTCAGATTTTAAAAGTGAGGTTAATAAAAAGGCAGGCCTAATTTAGCAGGCAATATAGTAGTTAAATCTTGCTTGACTTAGTACCATACTTAGAACAGATGCAGTTGATCTACAACTGGGATAACAGTGCTTTTAGCAGTGCTCTTTTTGACTGTCTCTTTCTAATCTCTCCGATAGGCTGTCTGCCTCATTTGGTATTATACCCAACCCTTAGGCTCCACTAATTACTGGTTGATTGCTCTACTGTTTTGACATGCCCTGGGGCATGAATTGCTCAGCAGTCTCATAGAATTAAATTTGGACAGGGGTAATTTTTGAGGCCAGCTTTTGAGGCATATTCTGATCAGGGAAGGGTCCTTCTCAGCTGTCCCTTGCCCTGGTTCTCTCTGGTGAACTAGCTGGCCTAGTTCACCTTAGAGGAGCTGTTGTCTTCAGGAGTGCCCTTAGGCTTGATTTTCTCCACATTCTCTTTCAAATGAAGTCAGTTCCTTTGGGGAGAACTCTGAAACTCTCTTTCTTATGGACTGCTTCTCCCCCCTGGACAAAATCTCTGAGCCACTCCTCTGAGTGCTGGGTGGGGCAGTAGCCTCTGGTCTTCTGCGTTTGCTTCTTACACTTCTGCCGTATAAGTGAGCTGGCGAAAGGAAGATCGCGGCCTTAGTGTTCTGGCCTGCCATTCCTGGGGTAGAGTTCTCATCCTGTGAGGCTCAACGGAAGGAGAGAGCCCTCAGCCTCTCAGCCACACTCACCAGAATTGAGCTGCACAAGCTTGGAGCTGGAGGGCATTAGAAAAGCTGGAGGATTGCCCTTCACATGAGATATGGTAACTCTTATTTGGGAGCTGAGGGGAGAGGGAGCCCCATCTTCTTGGCCACATCCACCCAGAGCTTTTGGAGCTTTTGCTAAACTGAGATGACTTGGGGTTGCCGGGAGGCAGGTGGTAAGGGAGAGATTGGATCAGTGGCTCAGTGTTCTTACTGAGTTTTAGTAGGTTTTCTTGAATAAATGTTTTTTCATTTGTTCTGAGCCCTTAGGGCTCTGCAAAGACTTTAAAGTGCCAATAAAAACATTATACTGGACGTACGTGACACATTTGTTCGTTATTAGAGGAACTAATTCAAAACTATTTGAGCAACGTTCTATTATATTCCTCTACCTGTAAATTCAGATTATCTTATCAATATTCTAAACAAAATGAACAAATTTTTATATTGCATAACCATCTTGGAGAGAGAGTAAATAAGATGACATTTTCAGAAGTGTCACCATCTCTGGACTTATCTCTGTAAGGCAGTATTATTCACGTTTCTCTTCCCAACTGATCTTTCATAATTATTTCCATGAATTTTCTTCCTTCCTGGAATCGTTCTAACACTTTAATCTTCTGTATTTTCTTTCCTTTTGAAGTCCATGTCTACTGTGACGTGCTCCCTCTTCCCTCTCAACCCCTAACCTTCACTTTTCTGTTGACAGATAAAGCAGAAGGTAGCCCAGGTTCCTAGCCCTGTCACATTATCTTGTACCTTGTCCGAGTCTTGGTTTCCTCATCTGTATAATAGATTCTAAAGACTAAATGAATCAGAACAATGCCTCCTTGTTAATAGGTCCAATTTGGAGTTCTGAAATTAGAACTAAATCTTAGGGGCTTTATGTAAGAGAATCAGTGCTTCCTAGACAAAGTGAACCCCTCATAAGTGGTTTTGCTTTTTGAGCTCACATCCAGAGATCTCATATGAGAATTGATCTTAACATTTGGTTGTTGCCAATATTTTGTAATATTTTGGGGAAAATTACTAGTAATTACATTTCAATTCATTAAATAATTACTGATTGCTTAGTATGTGTAAAACAATACACCCATACATTACATATTTTACATGAGATCAGAAAACCTAAATATGTTTGCTATTATTAAGAGAGACATTGAGGTTACTGTTGTTTTATGGATGTTTTACAAACCCACTTTGTAAAACTGTTTCATAGGAAAGGGGGTGGTTGAGCATTTTGTTTTGTTTTGCATCTCCACAGTTGACAACGTGGTGTGATAGACTTATCTTTCCTTATGGGAGAAGGGCTCAACCTCAATCAATGCCTTCCTACAAAAAAACAGCTACAGAGGGAAAATCGGTGAAGTCCCAGCGTGTGAAATCTTTTAGAAGAGATTTAGACTAGATTTAAAGTAAGTTTCTATTCATTGTGGAGTCAAGGTACATTAGTGCTAAACCAATTTTTGGAGTTGCGTATGTACAATTTCCCCTGCCCTCAGTGTAAGGTATTAAAATAAGACACCTAGAATCTTCAGTAGTAATACTATTAACTATCCAGTTAGTGGTAATATAACAATTAACTGTAGTTAGTGGTAGAACTAAAATAGTGGCAATATTACATTAACCCTGTGGCGAATGAAAATTGGACTTAAAATGTAGAAACGAAAGATTAGAGTTATTATGCAAAGTTCTTCAGTTTCTAGATAAAATAGGAATAGCATCATAGAATGAAAGAAAAATTGTGGATTTTGTTTCCTGAAGTATATGCTGTTATGTGGCTCCCAGATCTCCCTTTAGGAGTAAAGAACTTATTCCCACAGCTGCTGGGAATGTAGCTAGCAGAAAGGCCTCTTTAGGAGTTTTCTCTGCTAAAGAAAGATGTATTCCCAAAAGTATGTCCTACTCCCAGGAATGACTAATCAACATAGGGGTTTAAAGGCCCCAATTTCAAGGGCCCTCATCCCAAACCAAGATAACTCTGAAGGACCGTCCCCCTTTCAGAGCTCCCGGTGAGGCTGGCCAAGGCTTTCATTAAGAGTGTATCACAGCCCATCTTCTCCCTCTGTCCAGTGCTGCTGCTTTCCCTTCCCTTGCACAGGTGTTGCTCTCCAGAGCCCTTCCTAATGAATGTCCTGTATGCTAATCTTCACCTCAGCATTCACTTTCCAGGGAACCCAATTTTGTCACTGACCTGCAGAGCCTTGCATAAGTCATGAAATATACGATCATTATTAATAATGATCTTCTCCAGAACTTAAGTTTCCTAATCTGAAAAATAAAGATCGGGCTTCCCTGGTGGCGCAGTGGTTGAGAGTCCGCCTGCCGATGCAGGGGACACGGGTTCGTGCCCCGGTCCGGGAGGATCCCACATGCCGCGGAGCGGCTGTGCCCGTGAGCCATGGCCGCTGAGCCTGCGCGTCCGGAGCCTGTGCTCCACAACGGGAGAGGCCACAACAGTGAGAGGCCCGCGTACCACAAAAAAATAAAAAAAATAAAAAATAAAGATCATCCTGAACTAGGGTTGTTGCTGGAGTGTTAAATGGAGTAACATACAAGTGGTTGTAGAGTTTTATAACTAATGCAGACTTGTGGCCAAACAGACATGAGTTCCAGTTTCAGCTCTGCCTCTTACTAGCCATGCAACTTTTAGAACACTACCAAAGGTCTCCAAGTCTCTGGCTATAACATGCATGTAACAGTAATAATCAGACTAAAAATACTGCATTAATTCAGCATTTATTCTCATCTATAACAAGAAGAACAGTAATAATCAGACTTAAAATCATTGCTTTAATTTGGCATTTACTGTGCCAGTCATTCAGCTAATTTTTAAAAACCTATATTTTAATAAATATATTTAATTAAACCTATAAGGTTGTTGTAAAGATTAAGTGAACTAAGGCAATATAGTTTTCTCCAATGTGTGCGTTTATAGCATACATTAATAAACGGTAGCCAGTATAATTTCTACTGTTATAATTGATCATAAAGCGTTTATTACACTGACTTGTACCAAAAATCAGATTTTTATAATTGCCAGGACCATATTTTTGTTCGAGAGAAATATTTTCTATCATTTAGTGACATAGAATTAAAAATACTTAAATCATCTAAGCTAACACAGATATATTCACAATCCACAAGACAACAGTTAATAGGCCAAGCAGATAATAAATTATCTGAGAAGACTCCCTCTATTTCCCCTCTGCCTTTTTAACAGGTGGTACTATACTCAAAAGCAGAAACCATTTGTCTATAAAACCAAGTTTATTAAACCCTCTTGTGATGATGGTGAGAGCTAGAGTCTGCATTCTTATTGTTCCATAGGTGAGGACTGGTGGTGGTGTGAGGAGTGTGTAATTCAATCCCGGTCAGACTGTCAGCTTGATAATGACACCCTAATACACTTTCACCTCCTCAAGCCACAGAGAGGACCTCTTCTCCCTGAAATGTTTTATCCACCATGAGGGCACCAGTTTATCCACCTGAGAGGTACACATTTTCTCAGCTTTTTATTTATTAAATTCGCTTGATTTTTAAAATATTTACCCTTTATGTCTACTTGAAAACGAATACTAAAGACATGGTAAAATCTGGGCTAACTGAATTGATAAATAACATTAAATGATTCCATTTTAAGCACAGATATGGGGCTATTACCAAATACCCGAAAGCCATAAGATGGAGCCCCACACTAAGAACGGTGCAAGAACCCTCCTTATATAGATCCTGGAGCACGTGCACCAGCTCTGGATGTGAGAAAAAGAAACCCATCTTTTATTAAACCACTGTGTGGGTTTTCTGTTAATGGTGCCAAAGGCATTCCCAAGTAATACAGGGTTATGCCTGTGTTGCCTCATTCTGCAATTTGTTTTTTCCATCAGCATTTCAGATGCATCCATGTTAAAAAGTAAAGATGTAATTAATTCCTTTAAACTGCTCTATAGTATTCCATCATATGTCCATCCCACATTTTCTACTTGTTCCCCTACTGATAAAATTTTGAGTTATATCTAACTTATTCTTCTCAACAGTACTGTACTGTACATACTTGTACATGTGTCCCTGTGTAAATATGACAAAGTTTCTTTAACTACATTTAGCAGTGGAATAGCTAGTTGTAGGGCACAAAGATTTTCAATTTCTACTTCATTAACTATTGATGTTGCCAGGTATTTCTGTTTGCCCCTCACGAGCCTCCCTCTACCCCACCCTACCCTGGGAAGCTGAGTCTATCAATCCAAAATACATCAAAGGACCTTTCAACTACTGATGGGGCTTATCCAATGGCAGAATATCTGAGGGAGGGTAAATCTAGATATTTATTCACCTGGCTGTACTCCCTGTGAGGTTGCTACCTTTGCCCCTCAACTGAAGGCTTCCTCTCAAGACAACCTCTACAAGATTCACTCCTTCTGGGTTCCTGGAACCTTTACTCCCCCCACATCCCTTCTGGTCTGAGGGGTGGTAACAGCTCCTCTGCCCACACCTTCAAAAATAGTCCCTTTGTAAAGCAAATCTCCTCAAATCATTCTGCCATCTGTTTCCAGGTGAGAACATGACTGCATCACTTCTGTACTGCTCTTCAAGGAGCCCGTATTAATTTACAGACCTACCAGCAGTGCATGAGAGTGTTTGTTACCCCACAGCCATACCGACACTTAACATTAACTGACTTAACGTTTTCTCCTATCTTATGGATTCAATAAAGTTGATTGTTTTTGTTTTATTTTGTGCTTCTCTGATTACTAGTGAAATTGAGCATCTCTTTAGGTTTATAGGCCATTTTTCTCCCTATAAATTACTTTCTACTATGATTTGCCTATCTTTCTACTGGACTGTCTGTTTTTTGTTGGCTTTTAATCCTTTAAATATTTGAAATATTAATCCTTTATCTGTAACATGTGCTGGACTTTCTTCTATCTCCTGTTTATCTCTTGCTTATGATGTTCTTTGTTGCCCAGACATTTTAAAAATCTACCTGTATTTTCTTCTGTTTTAAAGTTTTACTTTTCACGTTTTGGACTTTAACATAGCTGAAAATTAGTTTTTGTGCACAGTGTAAAACAGAAATCCAATAACATTTTGTCCTCGTAGTGAGCCAGTTTCCACACCACCATTATTAATCTATCTTTTCCTCCTTGATTTGAAATGGTGCCGATTTCCATGCCTAATTTTTAATGACTTATGGGTCTGAATTTTATGTTTTATTCCATTCATCTTATTTGCTGCCAATACCACACTGTTTTAAGAATTGATACTAAGGCTTTATAATATGTCTTAACATCTAGTAGCACAACAGTGATTTACTACTACATTTTAATTTGTTTCTTGCTAGCTGAGAAATGTAAATTACTTCTGTATTTGACCTTGAATCCAGATCAAGAATCTGAACTGTCTTATTCATCCTAATAGTTTTGTCCACTGATTGTTTTAGGTTTTCTATGTAGAGCTGCAAATAATGAAAGTTTTACCTCTTTCTTTCTATTTCTTGTACTTCTTATTTCTTTATCTTACCAGAACATTTTAGGACCTCAGTCCCATAGTTAATAACAGTGGCGATAATGGATGTTCTTGTTACTTTGGGGACTATTTCTAATATTTATTCCTTGCATCCATGCCCTTGCAATATGTGGAGTCTCTTTCCTAACCCCCAGTATCCATATTGGCCATTTGACTTTTTTCAGCCAATGGGACATTAGCAAAAGGGATGGAAGCAAAGTCTTGAATGGTGCTTGTGCATTAGGGTTTTCACTCTCACGGCTTTTCTGATCTTCCATTACATTAACAAGTTCAGGATAACTTAATATAATGAGATAATCATGGCCCAGTTATCCTTCACTCTAGCAAACACATAGACATGTGAGTGAGGCCATCAAACGTGTGTGACCCCAGCCGAGACCAGCAGAAAAACTGCCCAGCTGAACCCTGTTTAAATTTCTGATCCACAAAATAGCTAATACATGGCTGTTATTTTAAGTGTCGAAATTTTGGTAGTTGTTTCAAGCTATGTGTTACATGGCAAAAGCAAATTGATACAGTCAATTAATGAGAGAGATGAGTTAAAATCTCTCGCTAAGATTTTCAGTTTAACCTAGTATTTCTGTTAATTTTTGCTATGAAGATTTGAGACTGTAATGTTAGATAAATTTAACCTTAAAATTATTGTTTTACAGGTGGATGGTATCTTTTATCGTTATGTGATCAACTTTTTTTATCCCTAACTAATGTTTCTGCCTTAAAATATAATTTGTCAAAAAATATATATAATTTGTCTGATACTAATAGAGGTATACTTTTTAAAAAAAGATTATTTTCCTGGTATGCCCTTTACCATTCTTATGCTTTCATTCTTTCTGTGTCCTAAAAGGAAATAAATCTGCCAATCCTGTCCTTAAAAAGAGATGGAAAGTTTTGCTAATTTACATCTATTGTGATTATTTGTGTACTGGTATTTGTATTTATTTCCACTGTCCCTTCGGCTTTTATTAAGCTTTTCTCCTTCCTACTTCACACTGATTTATGAAGTTTTTTTAACCCCCCTCCTTTCCCAACCATATTTTAAATTATATATTCTTTTTTATTTCTTTTAGCAATTATCCTTAAATTTTTAACTTAACAACAGATGGAAAGTCTAAGGAGAACCAGCAACTCTCCCTTCCCCTTAAAATTATAAACCAGAAAACTTTAACTCTGATCATTCTCCTTTTGTTTTACTTGGCCTTGTTCATATACTTGTTAGACATTTGGATATCTTCTTTGTGAAATGACTATTCAAGTTTTTAGCCCATTTTATAATTGAATTGTCTACCTTTTTCTTTTTGACTGGTAGGAATTCTTTTAATATTCAGAAGAAAAGTCCTTTATTAGATATATGTATTGCAAATATCTTCTCTCAGTCTGGAGTTTGCTTTTCAAACTTTCTTAATGGCATATTTTGATGAACAGAAGTTCTTAATTTTAATTAAGTTCAACATCTTTCTCTTTTCCCTCACACTGCTTTTTATGTTCTGTTTAAGAAATCTTTGCTTATACAAAAGTCATTAAGGTGTCCTGTGTTTTATTCTTGAAGCTTGATTGTTTTTAGCTTTGAGATCCAGATTTATGATCCATATCAATATTTTTTATATTATAGGAGGTAGGGCTAAAGATTAATTTTGTTCATTCAGCAATCCATTTGCTCTATTACCAAAAATTTAAAGAAGCTTTCTTCCGCATTAAATTGCTTTGCACCTTTGCTGAAAAACAAGTTGGTTCTATATGTAGGGCCCTATTTTGGGACTCTATTAATTTGTCTACTTGACTGTTCTTGCACTATATCACCTTGCCCTGATTATTATAGCTTTATATTAAGTAAGCTTGATAGCCCATAGTGTAAATCTTTCAACTTGGCTCTTCTTCAAAATAATCATGACTGTTCTAAGCCTGCTGCATTTTCATATACATTTTAGAATCATTACCTGAGGAGACTTATCTATACTAGAACTAATTTAGATAACAAGGTCCTAGACTTCAAGCCAGTACCATATTGGAATAAGACAAGAGTGGGAGAGAGTGAAGGTTTTGTGCATGCAGAAGGAATGTGAGTCGTTGTGTCCAGAGGGAACACTGTGGAAGATTATATTTTCCAGAGACGGCCACAACAATATCTCCTATGTTACATGTTTTTCTGCATTACCTTGTTACTCTCAAGATGAGCCCCCAAAACATCTAGCTTTGAAAGCCAACAGGGCTTGCATCCATGAGATCTACAAGACTATAGTGAATGAAGAGACAGTTCTTAAAGGGCTCACTCAGACTCACTGTGGCTACCCCTCACAGCACAGAGCAGAGGCAGTAGACTGAAACACCCATTCTTTCACTAAAAGAGGCTTATTTGCTTATTTTAAAACCTTCAGCCTGAGGGATAGGCTTCTAATTCATCCAGTTAGAGGAACATAAAGAAAAAAACAAAAAGTGGAGATAGCTCAAAGGACTTGTGGGACAACATCAAGAGGACCAATGTTCACATTATAGGAATCTGAGAAGGAGAAATGAGAGAGAAATGGGCAGAACAATTTTTGAAGAAATATTTACTGAAAACTTGCCTAACCTGGGGAAGGAAACAGACATCCAGATTGAGGAAGACTAGAATGTTTCAAATAAGAGGAATCCCAAAAGACCCACACCAAGACATATTATAACTAAATTGTCAAAAGTTAAAGACAAGGAGAGATTCTAAAATGCAGCAAGAGAGGGACACTGCCAATACAACAGAGTAGAAAGACCCTGAGCTCACCTCCTCTCATGGGTACACCAAAATTACAAGTACTTACAGAACTGCTATCAATGAAAAAGACTAGAGCTTCCAGAAAAGACTTTGTACAACTAAACATATAAAGAAGGAACTACAAAAAGAGATGGGTTGGAGGCTCAGAATCACAGTATAGTTAAGACCTATACACCCCAGGTGGGTGACACACAATTGAGAGATTAATTACAATTGCAGAGGTTCTCCCCAAGGAGTGAGGGGTCTGAGCCCCACATTGGGATCCTCAGCTTGGAAGTCCCATGCCAGGAAGACAAGCCCCCAGACTGTTTGGCTTTCAGGGCCAGTGGGGTTTACTTCCAGGAGACCGCGGGAGGGCTGTGGGAAATAGAGACTCCACTCTTAAAACAGTGCACACAAAATTTCACATGCTCTGGGACCCAAGGCAGAAGCACTAATTTGAAAGGAGCCTAGGTGAGACCTACCTGCTGATCTTAGAGAGTCTTCCAAAGAGGCAGGAGGAAACTGCAGCTCATGCTGGGGACATAGACACTGGCAGCAGCCATTTTGGGGAGCTCATTCTACTACGTGGACAGTGGTCATTTTTGAATCCTTCCTCTAGTTTATTAGCCTCAGGACCAAGTCCTGCCACAGACCACCAGCCTGTAGGCACCAGTGCTGGGATACCTCAGGCCTCACAATTAACTGGGGGGGACACAGCCCCATCCATCAGCAGATAGGCTGCCTTAAGACCACCTGAGCCCACAGCTGCCCCTGGACATGGCCCTGGCCCCACTCACCAATGCACAGGCACTAGACCCAAGACCCCCAGGACAATGCAGCCAGACCCCAGGACCCAGCTCTGCCTGCCAGTGAGGTGGCACTAGCCCCAGGACCTAGCTTTACCTGCTGGTGGGTGGGCACCAGCCCCATGATATCCTGTACCCTGACTCCACCCATCAGTGAACCAGGCACCAATGGTTCTGTAGCCGGCCACCTCGTGACCTGGCCCTGCCACCAGTGGCCAGTAGCCTCTACACAAGGCATGGCCTGACAACAACCAGACTGGGGGCCAGCCATGCCTACCACACTGCCCACAGTACTCAGCTCACCACAACAGAAGGACCCACAAAGCCCACACAGGCGGCACCCCTAGAGCATATAACTCTGGTCACACACACACACACACACACACACACACCTCATGGTAACCACAAACTAAAAGTCTCTAACAGATACACATACGAAAAAGAAAAAAGAATCCAAATGTACCACTAAAGATACCAATCAAGTCACCAGGGAAGAGAACAAAAGAAGAAATGAACAAAACAACTATAAAAACAACCCAACAAGCAATTAACAAAATACATATCAATAAATACCCTAAATGTAAATGAACTAAATGTTCCAATCAAAAGACAGAGAGTGGATAAATGAATAAAAAAAAGAAGAACCGTATATATGCTATATACAAGAGACTCATTTAAGATCTAAAGACACACAGACTAAAAATGAGAGGATAGAAAAAGGTATTCCATGCAAACAGAAATCAAAAGAAAGCTGGGGTAGCAATACTTACATCAGACAAAATAGAATTTAAAACAAAGACTGTTACAAGAAACAAAGAAGAATATTACATAAGGATCAAGGGATAAATCCAAGAAAAAGATATAACAATTATAAATATATATGCACCCAATGTAGTACTACCTAAATACATAAAGCAAATATTAACATGCATAAAGAAAGAAATTGACAGCACAATAAAAGCAGAAGTGAAAAAGGAGAGTTACAACCAGCACCACAGAAACACAATGATTACTATGAATAATTATATACCAATAAAATGGACAACCTAGAAGAAATGGACAAATGCTTAGAAAGGTACAATTTCTCAAGAATGAAGCAGGAAGAAATAAAAAATATGAACAGACCAAGTACCAGTGATGAAATTGAATCAAACAAAAGTTTTGATTCCAACAAACAAAAGTTCAGGACCAGATGGCTTCACAGGTGAATTCTATGAAGCATTTAGAGAAGAGTTAACACCTATCCTTCTCAAACTATTCCAAAAAAGTGCAGAAGGAATACTTCCAAACTGATTCTATGAGGCTAGCATCCCCCTTCTATCAAAACCAGACAAAGATATCACAGAAGAAGAAAATTACAGGCCAATATCACAATATCACTAATGAACAAAGATGCAAAAATCCTCAACAAAATATTAGCAAACCAAATCCAACCATACATTAAAAGGATCATACACTGTAATCAAGTGGGATTTATCCCAGGGATGCAAGGATGTTCAATATCCACAAATCAATCAATATCATACACCAAACTGAAGAAAGAAAAAAAAAGCTTCAGACAAAATTTAACAACCATTTATGATAAAAAAACTCTCCAGAAAGTGGGTATAGAGGGAATATACCTCAACACAATAAAGGCCATACATGTTAAGTCCAGAGCTAACATCATACTCAATGGTGAAAAGCTGAAAGCATTTCCTCTAAGACCAGGAACAAGACAAGGATGCCTACTCTCACCACTTTTATTAACCATAGTATTGGAAGTCCTATCCGTAGCAATCAGACAAGAAAAGAATTAAAAGTAATTCAAATTGGAAAGGAAAAAGTAAAACTTACTATTTGCAGATGACATGATTACTATACATAGAAAATCCTAATGATTCCAATGAAAATATACTAGAGTTCATCAATGAATTCAGTAAAGTTGCAGGATACAAAATTAATAAACAGTTTGTTGCATTTCTATATTCTAAGGAAGAACTCTCAGAAAGAGAAATTAAGGAAACAATTCCATTCACAATTGCATCAAAAAGAATAAAATACCTAAAAATTAACCTGCCTAAGGAGGTAAAAGACTTGTACCAGGACAACTGTAGGATGCTGATGAAAGAAACTAAAGATGACATCAACAGATGGAAGGATACATTGTGTTCATGAATTAGAGGAATTCATATTGTTAAAATGACCAATGGCATTTTTCACAGAACTAGAACAAGTAATTTAAAAATGTGTATGGAAACATGAAAGACCCTGAAAAGCAAAAATAATCTTGAGAATGAAAAACATAGCTGGAGGTATCATGCTCCCCAACTTCAGATGATACTACAAAGCTACAGTTATCAAAATAGTATCATACTGGCACAAAAACAGACACATATTAATGGAAGAGAATAGAGAGCCCAGAAATAAACCCACAAATTTATGGTCAATTAATCTATGACAAAGGAGGCAAGACTATACAATGGAGAAAAGACAGTGTCTTCAATAAGTGGTGCTGGGAAAACTGGACAGCTACATGTAAAAGAATGAAATTAGAACACTCCCTAACACCATACACAAAAATAAACTCAAAATGGATTAAAGACCTAAATGTAAGGTCAGACACTATAAAACTCTTAGAGGAAAACACAGGCAGAACACTCTATGACATAAACACAGCAACATCTTTTTTGACCCACCTCCTAGAGTAATGAAAATTAAAACAAAAATAAACAAATGGGACCTAATTAAACTTAAAAGCTTTTGCACAGAAAAGGAAACCATAAACAAGACAAAAAGACAATATTTCCAAACGAAGCAACTGACAAAGCATTAATCTCCAAAATATACAAACAGCTCATGCAGCTCAATATTTAAAAAAAAAAAACCAAACAACCCAATCCAAAAATGGGCAGTAGACATTTCTCCAAAGAAGACATACAGATGGCCAACAAATACATGAAAAGATGCTCAACATCACTAATTATCAGAGAAATGCAAATCAAAACTACAATGATGCATCAGCTCACACCAGTCAGAATGGCCATCATCAAAAAATCTACACACAATAAATGCTGGAGAGGGTGTGGAGAAAAGGGAACCCTTTTGCACTGTTGGTGGGAATGTAAATTGATATAGCCACTATGGAGAACAGTATGAAGGTTCCTTAAAAAATGAAAAATAGAACTACCATACGACCAGCAATCCCACTACTGGGCATATACCCTGAGAAAACCATAATTCAAATAGAGACATGTACCACAATGTACATTGCAGCACTATTTACCATAGCCCAGACATAGAAGCAACCTAAGTGCTCATCGACAGATGTATGAATAAAGAAGATGTGGCACATATATACAATGGAATATTACTCAGCGTTAAAAAGAAACGAAATTGAGTTATTTGTAGTGAGGTGGATGGACCTACAGTCTGTCATACAGAGTGAAGTAAGTCAGAAAGATAAAAACAAGTATTGTATATTAACACATATATGTGGAACCTAGAAAAATGGTATAGATGATCTTACTTGCAAAGCAGAAATAGAGACACAGACGTAGAGAACAAAAGTATGGATACCCAGGGGGAAAGGGGGAGTGGGATGAATTGGGAGATTGGGATTGACGTATATACACTACTGATGCTATGTATAAAATAGACACCTAATGAGAACATATTGTATAGCACAGGGAACTCTACTCAGTGCTCTGTGGTGACCTAATTGGGAAGGAAATCCCCAAAAGAGGGGATAGATATATATGTATAGCTGATTCACTCTGCTGTACAGCAGAAACTAACACAACATTGTAAAGCAACTATATGCCAATAAAAGTTAATTTAAAAAAGAAAAAGACCCAACTATATGCTGCTTAGAAAAAATTCACTTCATGCTTAAGGACACACAAAGACTGCAAATGAAGGAATGGATGCAATGCAAACTAAAAAAAATGCTGGGGTACCTATAGTTACATCAGACAAAATAGACTTTAAGACAAGACTGTAATAAGAGACAAAGAAGGCCACTGTATAATGATAAAAGGGTCAATCCAACAGGGTATAAGATCTGTAAATATTTATTCACCCCCAATATAAGCACTTAAATATATAAAGTAAATATTAACAAACTTAAAGGGAGAAACAGACAGCAAAACAATAATAGTAGGAGATTTCAATACCACACTTTCATCAGTAGAGAGAGCATTCAGACAGAAAGTTGATGAGAAAACACTGGATTTAAATAACATGTTAGACCAGATGGACTTAATAGACATTTCCAGAACATTCCATCCAAAAGCAGCATAATACACATTCTTCTCCAACACACATGGAACATTCTCCAGGATAGATCATATGTTAGCCACAAAACAAGTCTTAATAAATATAAGAAGTTTGAAAATATGAAATCATATCAAGCATCTTTTCCAGCCACAATGGTATAAAAGTAGAGATTAATTACAATAAGAAAACTTGAAAATACACAAATATATGGATATTAAACATCATCCTACTGAAAAAATGATGGGTCAAAGAAGAAATTAAAAGCAAAGTAAATATCTTGAGATAAATGAAAATGGAAATACAATATATCAAAACTTATGTGATGCAGCAAAAACATTTCTGAGACAGAAGTTCATGGTGATAAATGCCTACGTTAAGAAACAAGAAAAACCTCAAATAAACAACATAACTTTATACCTCAAGAAACCAGAAAAACAACAAATAAAATCCAAAGTTAGTAGAAAAAAGGAAATAACAAAGATCACAATGGAAATAAATGATTGGAGAGTAAAAAGACAACAGAAAAGATCAATGAAACTAAGAGTTGGTTCTTTGAAAAGATAAACAAAATTGACAAACCTTTAGCTGGACTCACTAAGAATAAAAGAGAGAGGACTCAAACAAAATCAGAAATGAAAGAGGAGACATGGTAACTTATACCGCAGAAATACAAAGGATCTGGGCTTCCCTTGTGGTCCAGTGGTAAAGAATCCACCTTACAATGCAGGGGACATGGGTTCCATCCCTGGTCAGGGAACTGAGATGTTGCGGGACAACTAAGCCCGCATGCCACAACTACTGAGCTTGCGTGCCTCAACTAGAGCCCACATGCTGCAAACTACAGAGCCCACGTGCTCTGGAACTCACGCACCACAACTACAGAGCCTATGCGCCCTGGAGCCTGCACACCACAACTAGAGAAGAGAAAACCTTCATTCCACAACTAGAAAGAAGACTGCGCACCACAACAAAGAGCCCGCATGCCACAACGAAAGATCCCGCATGCCTCAAGAAAGATCCCGTGTGCCGCAACTAAGACCTGACACAGCCAAAAATAAATTAATAAGTAAATCTTTAAAAAAAGAAAAAAAGAAATACAAAGGATCATAAGAGACTACTATGAACAATTATACACCAAAAAATTGGACAACTTAGAAGAAATGTATAAATTTCTAGAAACATACAACCTACCAAACTGAATCATGAAGAAACAGAAAATCTGAGTAGATCTGTTACTAGGAAGGAGGTGGAATTAGTAATAAAAAAATCTCCCAACAAACAAAAGTCAGGAACAGATGGCTTCACTGGTGAATTCTACCAAACATTTAAAGAAGAATTAATAACAATCCATCTCAAACTCTTCCAAAAAATATAGAAGAGGAGGGAACACTTCCAAACTAATTTTACAAGGCCAGCATTACTCTGATATCAAAACTAGACAAGAACACAACAAGAAAAGAAATTACAGGCCAATATTCTTGATGAACATAGAGGCAAAAATCCTCAACACTGCATATTTAATGCTCTGTGGAAATGCCCAGCCAGGGTGTACAACCCAAGGACAGTGCGGGGCTGGGCCCTACCAACAACTCGGCTCTGCACAAGGAAGACCTCAGCAGCAAGATTACAGAACAAAAAAGGCAGCAACAGAACAGCAACATATTTTCTTGCAGATTGAACAGAAATGCTTTCTGAAAGCAAAAATATATTGGATGAGCTGAGGAAAGAATACCAAGAAATAGTAAACTCAGAGAAGACCAAATCAAGAAATAGTAAACTTAAATTTGCATAGAAATGTGTGGCATTTGTTGTGCAGTAAGCTTTTCTGTTGAGCATTTCAGCAAAGATTTGAAAGAGGATTTACGGTGTAATCTTAAATGGTGGGGACCCAATAGTAGTAAACAGTTGTTAAAGTCTAATGTTAATTACCAGTGTTTATTTTCTGGTCATGTCCTTCACTTAAGAGGGGTGTTGACCGCCCAGCCTGTGGAAGATGAAAGAGGCAATGTGTTCCTGTGGAATGGAGAAGTCTTTAGTGGAATAAAGGTTGAAGCTGAAGAGAATGATACCCAAATAATGTTTAATTATCTTTCCTCTTGTAAGAATGAATCTGATATTTTGTCACTTTTCTCAAAAGTCCAACGTCTTTGGTCTTTTATATATTATCAAGCATCTAGTCATTCTTTATGGTTTGGTAGGGATTTTTTTGGTCATCTTAGCTTGCTTTGGCATTTTAGTAATTTGGGCAAGAGTTCCTGTCTTTCTTCAGTTGGCACCCAAACATCTGGAGTGGCCAATCAGTGGCAAGAAGTTCCAGTATCTGGAATCTTCAGAATTGATCTCAAGAATACTTCCATTTCCAAATCAGTTGTTTTAAATTTGTATCCTTGGAAATAACTCTAGGGAGGATGCTATCAAAGAATGTGTTAATAGCCTGACTCAAATTTCAGCAGACTTGTCAACATTTATATCAGTGGTAGCAAATGAAGCCAAACTGTATCTTAAAGAACCTGTTGTCCCTTTAAATATGACGTTGCCACAAGCTGCATTTGAGATCCATTGCAGTAGCATTTCCAGCGTCCCACCGACAAGAGAAACCCTTCAGGTCTTTCTTATTGATGGACACATGAAGGAAGTAGGTCAGCAGTTCATTGATGTCCTGAGTATTGCAGTCAAGAGACGTGTCTTGTGTTTACCTAGGAATGAAAACCTGACACCAAACAAAGTTTTGAAAACTAGTAATAGAAAAGCAAATGTTGCAATCCTATTTTCTGGGGGGATTGAGTCCATGGTTATTGCAGCCCTTGCTGACCATCATATTCCCTTAGGTGAACCAATTAATCTTCTTAATGTGGCTTTCATGACTAAAGAAAAGACCATACCAGCTAGTTTTAACAAAAAAGGGAGAAAACAGAAAATCATTGTGAAATACCCTCTGAAGAATCCTCTAAAAATGTCGTTGCTGCTGCTAGTCCTGGTGAACAATTCAACATACCAGATCGAATCACAGGAAGAACAGGACTAAAGGAATTACAAGCTGCCAACCCTTTTCGGATGTGGAATTTTGTTGAAATTAATGTTTCTCTAGAAGAACTGCAAAGATTAAGAAGAACTCGAATATCCCACTTCATTCAGCCTTTGGATACAGTGTTGGATGATAGCATTGGCTGTGCAGTATGGTTTGCTTCTGGAGGAGTTAGTTGGTTAGGGACCCAGGATGAAGCAAAACCATATTAGAGCAGTGCAAAGGTAGTTCTTACTGGAATCGGTGCAGATGAGCAGCTTGCAGGTTATTCTCGTCATCGTGCCTGCTTCAAGACACACGGGCCAGAGGAATGAATAAGGAAATTGCGATGGAACTGGGTTGAATTTCTTCTAGAAATCTTGGTCGTGATGACAGTTATTGGTGATCATGGAAAAGAAGGAAGATTTCCTTTCCCGCATGAAACTGTCTCCTTTCTAAATTCCCTACCAGTTTGGGAAAGGGCAAATTTGACTTTACCCCATAGAATTGGTGAAAAACTAATTTTGCATCTTGCAGCAGTGGAACTTGGTCTTACAACCTCTGCTCTTCTGCCAAAATGGGTCATGCAATTTGGATCCAGAATTGCAAAAATGGAAAAGAATAATGAAAAGACATCTGATAAATGTAGAAAGCTCCAAGTCATTTCTTTAGAAAACCTTTCTATTGAAAAAGAGATTAAAATGTAATATTTCATAGTGTAACATTTACTGAATGATGATTTTAAAAAAATAAAATACTCTGCTTCTTTGAAAACAAACAAAAATTCCTCAACAAATATTAGCCAACCAAATTCAATACATGTTTAAGTATACTGTTATCATAAATTTATACCATGATCAAGTATGATTTATTCCAGGCATGTAATGATGGTTCAATGCCTGCAAATCAATCAATGTGTGATACACCACATTAACAAAATGAAGGATAAAATCATATGATCATCTCAATAGATGCAGAAAAAGCACTTGACAAAATTTAACATTCATCCCTGATTAAAATGCTCAACAAACTGAGTATAAAGGGAATGTACCTCAACACAATAAAGGCCATATATTACAAGCCCACAGCAAACACTGTACTCAATGGTTTAAAAAAAGAAAGAAAGAGAGCTTTGCTTCTAAGATCAGAAACAAGACAAAGATGCCAACTCTTGCCACTTTTATTCAACAGTGGAAGTGCTAGCCAGAGTAATAGTCAAGAAAAAAAAAAGCCATCCAAATTGAAAAGGAACATGACATTTGCATCTATTTGCAGGTGACATGATATTATATATAGAAAACCCTAAAAACCCCACCAAAAAAAAAAAACCTGTTAGAACTAATAAATGAATTCAGTAAACTTGAAGGATATAAAATCAATATACAAAAGTTAGTTGCATTTCTATACACTAATAATGAACTATCAGAAAGAGAAATTAAGAAAACAGTCACATTTACAATTGCAAAAGAATAAAATACCTAGAAATAAATTTAACCAAGGAGGTGAAATACATACACACTGAAAACTGTAAGACATTGATGAAAGAATTTGAAGAAGACACAAATAAATGGAAAGATATTCCATGCTCATTAATTGGAAGAATTAACATTGTTAAAATGTCTCTACTACCCAAAGCAATTGATAGATTCAATGTAATCCCTATCATAATTTCAATGGCATTTTTCACAAAAATAGAATATACAATCCTAAAATTTGTATGGAACCACAAAGGCACTGAATAGCCAAGGCAATCTTGAGAAAGAAAGAAAAAGCTGGAGGCATCACATTTCCTGATTTCAAACTATACTACAAAGCTATAGTCATCAAAACAGTATAGTACTGTCATAAAAACACACATAGACCAATGGAACAGAATAGAGAGCCCAGAAATAAGCCCATGCACATATGGTCAATTACTTTACCACAAAGGAGCCAAGAATATAAAATAGGGAAAGGATAGTCTCTTCAATAATGGTGTTGGGAAAACTAAACAGCCACATGCAAAAGAATGAAACTGAACCAGTATCTTACTCCACTCACAAAATCAATTCAAAATGGATTAAAGACATGAATGTATGACCTGAAACCATAAAACTCCTAGAAGAAAACATAGGTGGTGAGCTCCTGGACATCAGTCATGGCAATGATTTTTTGGATTTGACACCAAAAGGAAAAGCAACAAAAGCAAAAATTAAAAAGTGGGACTACATCAAACTAAAAAGATTCTTTATATCAAAAGAAACAATTAACAAAGTGAAAAGACAACTTATGGAATACGAGAAAATATTTGCAAGTCATTTATCTGATAAAGGGTTAATATCCATAATACATAAAGAACTACTACAACTCAATAGAAAAAACAAATTAATTAATAAATGGGAAAAGTATCTGAATAGACATCCTCACAAAGAAGACACACAAAGGGCCAACAGGTACAGGGAAAGGTGTTCAACATCACTAATCAGTGAAATGCAAATCAAAACCACAATAAGATGTCCCCTCACACCTGTTAGAATAGCTATTATCAAAAAGACAAGAAATAACATGTATTGGTGAGGATGTGGAGAAAAGGGAACCCTTGTGCACTGTTGGTGGGAATGTTAACTGGTACAGCCACTATGGAAAACAATATGGAGGTTCCTCAAAAATTAAAAATAGAACTACCATATGATCCAGCAATTCCACTTCTGGACATTTAACTGAAGGAAATGAAATCGCTAACTCAAAAAGATATCTGTACCCCTGTGTTTATTAAAGCATTATTCACAATAGCCAAGACATGGAGACACCCTAAGTGTTCATTAACACATGAATGGGTTAAAAAAATGTGGTGTGTGTGTGTGTAAAAAAAGGAAATTCTATTTTTTGTAACAACATGTATGGACCTTGAGGGCATCACGCTAAGTGAAATAAGTCAGACAGAGAAAGACAATTACTGTATGATCACTTCTACTTAGAATCTTAAAAACAAAAACTAAAAACACCAAACTCATAGATGCAGAGAACAGATTGGTGGTTGCCAGAAGTGGGGAGTGGCTGAAATGGGTAAAGGTGTTTTAAAAGGTACAAACTTTCACTTATAAATAAGTCCTAGGGATGTAATATACAGCATAGTGACTTTAGCTAACCATACTGTATTATATATTTGAAAGTTGCTACCACAGTAAATCTTAAAAGTCCTCATCACAAGAAAGAAAAAAATTGTAACTATATGTGGTGATGAATGTTAACTAAACTTATTGTGGTAAACTAAACTTATTGTGGTAATCACAATACATACATATATCTAATCATTATATTATACACCTAGAACTATTTGTATGTCAATTATATCTCAATTTTTAAAAAGCAGTAATTTGAGGGTAGTTTTTTATGCAGCAATAGATAACTGGAAAATTATTTATTGTATTATTTCTTTAGTGGTTAACAGAGAGATCACAATATTTATTCTTGACTTAGAGTACATATTAAATATGGTTTCATAATAATGCATTTTTATTTAGTTCAAAATACAGCTGACCCTTGAACAACTCGGATTGGAACTGCATGGGTCCAGTTATGTGCAAATTTTTTCCAATAAATATATACTGCAATACTACACAATCCATGGTTGGTTGAATCCATGGATTCCTGGATCCAGAAGGTCAACGTAAAGTTATACATGGATTTTTTGACTGTGCAGGGATTGGCATCCCTAACTCCCATGTTGTTCAAGGGTCAACTGTATTTTCCTTGAAACTTTTTACTTGACCCAGAGATTATTTACAGGCATGCTGTTTAACTTCCAAGAGTTTGGAGATTTTCTTGATTTCTTTCTATTACTGATTTTCCACTTAATTCCATTATGATCAGGGAAAACATTTTGCATGATTTCAATTTTTAAAAAAATTTAAAGATTGTTTTATTACCCAGAATGTGGTCTGTCTTAGCAAATGTTTCATGTTCATTTGAAAAGAATGTATATTCTACTGTTGTAGAGTGACATTCTATAAATGTGGACTATATCCAGTTGGTTGATGGTATTGTTGAGTTCTATATCGTGCTGGTTTTCTTTTTCTTTTTCTTTTTTTAGGTCTTGCTGATTTTCTATTTGTTCTATGAACTACTGAGAGTAGAGTGCTGACATCTCTAATTGTATATTTGCCTGTTTTTCTTTTTCAGTTCTGTCCATTTTTGCTTTATATATTTTGAAAATCTATTGTTTGGTGCATACACATTTAGGACCATATTTCCTCTTGGTCAATTGACCCTTTTGTCATTATGTTATATCCCTCATCCCAGGTAAATGTTTTTGCTCAGATACCTACTTTGATATTGATATATCTACTCCAGTTTTATTTTAATTAGTATTTGCATAATTTATCTTTTTCCATCCTTCTCCTTTTGAGCCTACCTGTATTATATTTGAAATGAGAAGAAGATGTGGCCATATATACAATGGAATATTACTCAGCCATAAAAAGAAATGAAATTGAGCTA
Source organism: Neophocaena asiaeorientalis asiaeorientalis (assembly GCF_003031525.2). Classification (NCBI taxonomy): domain Eukaryota; kingdom Metazoa; phylum Chordata; class Mammalia; order Artiodactyla; family Phocoenidae; genus Neophocaena; species Neophocaena asiaeorientalis. Next base: position 8,001,274 of record NW_020174561.1, read on the forward strand.
TTTTTAATGAGGTGGATGGACCTAGAGTCTGTCATACAGAGTGAAGTAAGTCAGAAAGAGAAAGACAAATACTGTATGCTAACACATATATATGGAATTTAAGGGAAAAAAATGTTATGAAGAACCTAGGGGTAAATCAGGGATAAAAACACAGACCTACTAGAGCATGGAAATGAGGATATGGGTAGGGGTAGGGGTAGGCTGTGACGAAGTGAGAGAGTGGCATAGACATATATACACTACAAAACGTAAAACAGCTAGTGGGAAGCAGCCGCATAACACAGGGAGACCAGCTCGGTGCTTTGTGACCACCTAGAGGGGTGGGATAGGGAGGGTGACACAAGAGGGAAGAGATATGGGAACATATGTATATGTATAACTGATTCACTTTGTTATAAAGCAGAAACTAGCGCACCACTGTAAAGCAATTATACTCCAATAAAGATGTAAAAAAAAAAAAGAAAAGAAATGAGATACTTGTGTTTTTATTCATTCAGACAATTTTTGTTTTTAAATTTTTGTTTTGGGAACACATATACCTTATATAATAGTTGATTTTTAAAATTTTATGTCTACTATTTGTTTCCTGTTTATTCTGTTTCTCATTCCTCTGGTTACCCTTTCTTGCCTTCTTTTGAATTATTTAAACTTTTAATTTATTATGTTTTTTCTACATCTCTTTGTATAGGTTTTTTAGTGGTTGCTATCAAGATAATGTTAGTTATACATCACTTTTTGCAGTATATAGAATCAAATTTTACAACTTTCAAAGTTAGCACCAGAGAGTCAATTTACCCTCCCTAGTTGATATGGTAGTTTTTTAATATAAGGTATTACCTCTACATACAGTGAAACCACTATCACACACTGTTGCTATTTTTGCCTTCAACCTTCAAACATATTTTAAAGAACTGGAGAGAAGTAGAAGTTTATAATATATACCCAGCTATCTACCATGTCTCTTGAATTTTTTTCATTCCAGATTTTCCAAGTTTCCTTCTTGGATCATTTCCCTTCTGTCTCAAAAACTTCCTTTAGCATTTCTTTTAAAACAGGTCTGCTGACAATGAATTCTCTTTGATTTCATCTGAGAGTGTCTTTATTTCACTTTCATTCATGAAGGTATTGTCACTGGATATAGAATTCTGGGCTGAGGGTTCTTTTCCTTCAGAGCTTTAAAAAATACTGTTTCATTCCCTTCTGCTTTCACAATTCCTCATGAGAAATCTACAGTCATTCAAATAATCATTTTCCTTTGTTCCCCATAAGTAATGCATCATCTGTCTTTGTCATCATATAAGATTTTGTCTTTGCCTTTAGGTTTCAGTAGTTTTATTATTAAGTGTCTTGGCATGGATTTTTTTTTAACTTTTAATTTTATATAGTTGATTAACAATGTGTTAGTTTCACGTGTACAGCAAAGTGATTCAGTTATATATATACATGTATCTATTCTTTTTCAAATTCTTTTCCCATCGAGGTTCTTACATAATACTGAACAGAGTTCCCTGTGTTATAAGTAGGCCCTTGTTGGTTATCCATTTTAAATACAGCAGTGTGTACATGTCAATCCCAAACTCCCTAACTATCCCTTCCCCCCGGTAACCATGTTTGTTCTCTAAGCCTGTGAGTCTGTTTTGTAAATAAGTTCATTAGTATAAATTTTTTTTAGATTCTGCATATAAGTGATATTATACAATATTTCACTTTCTCTGACTTACTTCACTCAGTATGACAATCTCTAGGTCCATCCATGTTGCTGCAAATGTCATTATTTCATTCTTTTTAATGGCTGAGTAATATTCCATTGTATATATGTACCACAACTTCTTTATCCATTCCTCTGTTGATGGATATTTAGGTTGCGTCTATGTCTTGACTACTGTAAACAGTGCTGCAATGAACATTGGGGTGCATGTATCCTTTCAGACCATGTTTTTCCCTGGATATATGCCCAGGAGTGGGGTTGCTGTATCATATGGTACCTCTATTTTTAGGTTTGTTTTTTTTTTTTTTGCAGTGCAACGGAGCAACAGGCTCCAGACGCGCAGGCTCAGCAGCCATGGCCCATGGGTTCAGCTGCTCCGCGCCATGTGGGATCCTCCCGGACCGGGGCATGAACCCGTGTCCCCTGCATCGGCAGGCAGACCCTCAACCACTGCGTCACCAGGGAAGTCCTATTTTTAGGTTTTTAAGGAACCTCCATACTGTTCTCCATAGTGGCTGTACCAATTTACATTCTCATCAACAGTGTAGGAGAGTTCCCTTCTCTCCACACCCACTCCAACATTTATTGTTTGTGGATTTTTTGATGATAGCTATTCTGACTGGTGTAAGGTGATATCTCAATGTAATTTTGATTTGCATTTCTCTAATAATTAGCAATGTTGAACATCTTTTCATGTGTCTCTTGGCCATCTGTATGTCTTCTTTGGAGAAATGTCTATTTAGGTCTTCTGACCATTTTTTGATTGGGTTCTTTGTTTTGATGAGATTAAGCTGCATGAGCTGTTTGTAAATTTTGGAGACTAATCCCTTGTCAGTCACATCATTTGCAAATAGTTTCTCCCATTCTGTGGGTTGTCTTTCCATTTTGTTTATGGTTTCCTTTGCTGTGCAAAAGCTTTTGAGTTGAGTTCGGTCTCATTTGTTTATTTTTGTTTTTTTTTTAATTTCCATTACCCTGGGAGACAGATTGAAAAAGATATTGCTGCAATTTATGTCAGAGAGTGTTCTGCCTGTTTTCCTCTAAGAGTTTCATAGTGTCAGGTCTCACATTTAGGTCTTTAAACTATTTTGAGCTTATTTTTGTGTATGGTATTAAAGAATGTTCTAATTTCATTTTTTTTTTTACATATAGGTAGCTGTCCAGTTTTCCCAGCATCTGGCATGGATTTCTTTGGGTTTACCCTGTTTGGGGTTTTCAAATCTCTGAGCTTTTCAAATCTCTAGGTGTATGCCTTTGACAAAGTTTAGGAAATTTTTAGCCATTAGTTCTGCAAATATTTTTTGTTGCAATAGACTGTTTATCATCTCCTTCCAGGAGTCATGACACATTACACCTTTTGGAATTGTTTCAGAGATTCCTGAAGCTTTGTTCATTTCTTTTCACTCTTTTTTGTTTTTTCCTTCTTTTGTTAGGACTAGATAATTTCTATTGTTCATCCTTGAAGATAATATATCTTCAAGTTCACTCAGACATTTTTCTGCCATCTCAATATTGCTACTGCCCTTATTCAGTGAAATATTTCACCCTCTCACTGTGGAAGATAGTACATATATTTTTCCATTCTAAAACTTCTGTGTGGTTCCTTTTTCCATTTTGTTTCTTTGCTGATATTTTCTATTGTCCATTTGTTTCCAAAGTATTCATCATTACTTCTTGGAGCATTTTCATCATAGCTGCTTTACAAGTCTTTGTCTGATAATTTCAACATCTCCGTCATCTCAGAATTAGTGTCTGTAGATTGTCTTTTCTATTTGAATTGGAACATTACAGGTTTTTGTATGCCAAGTAATTTTGATTGCATCCTGGACATTTTGAATAGAATGTTAATAGACTCTAGGTCTTGTTTAAATCCTATGAAAAATGTTGATATTCTTGTTTTAGCACACAATCAACCCAGTTGGGTTCAGGCCAAAAATTCTGACCACCTTTCTGTGTCTAACGTCTAATGGTCTGTTAGACATTCTTATGCTGTACCTTATTTTATGTTCTGTATTTTATACCCTTTTAATTCTCTCTGTGAATTAATCTGGATACTTTTTATTCACCTCTTCTGGTTTACTAGTCCACTGTTTTGCTGATTCTAGATAGTTCCTCAATCCATCTATCTAATTCTCAATTTCAGTCTTAACTTCCCTCCTCCCCTCAGTTCTAGGATTTTTATTGAAGTCTTCTGTATGGGTTCCAGCTCTGTTAAAATTACTTGTTATTGTTTGAACTTTTATTTTATTTTTAAAATTAATTTATTTTATTTAATTAATTGTTTTCTAAGCCCCCTGTGTGGGGGCTTTTCTCTGGTTGTGGTGAGCGGGGACTACTCTTCGTTGCAGTGCGCGGGCTTCTCACTGTGGTGGCTTCTCTTGTCATGGAGCGTGTGCTCTAGGTGTGCAGGCTTCAGTAGTTGTGGCACACAGGCTCAGTAGTTGTGGTGCACGGGCTTAGTTGCTCTGCGACAAGTGGGATCTTCCCGGACCAGGGCTCGAACCCATGTCCCCTGCATTGGCAGGCGGATTCTTAACCACTGTGCCACCAGGGAAGCCCTGAACTTTTAAATTTCAGTTATTTTGCAGTCCTCAGATAAATCAAAACTCTAAATTACTTGTGGGTCTATTTCTACTTCTGTTGATTTGCTTACTGGGTTTTTGTTTGTTTGTTTGTTTTGTAACTTTTAGATTTGATGCTACATATAATAGATGAAAATTTGTAGAGACCCTGAATGAAATTATGTTCCTCCAAGGAGGGTTGAGTTTTCTTTTGGCTTGCAAATAGAGTACCTATGACTCACTTTGATCCTGTCAAGACTTGGTTTTAGACTACTGGGGTGCTCTGTTGCAGTTTTGCCCTTGCTCGTGGAGTGTAGTCCTTATTCCCAAGGTAAGGGGAAGAAGAACAAAAGAAGAGCTCCTCTTTCAATTGTGAAGGATATTTTCACTGATTGTAGAGTTCAGTGTGAACCATTTTTTCTTTTCAGCATTTTAAAGATGCTGCTCCACTGTCTTCTGGCTTCCATTATTGCTAGTGAAAGTCAGTTGTAATGCATATTCTTGCTCCTCTATATTTAATGTATCTTTTCCCTCTGGCTGCTTCAGAGATGTTTCTCCCCCTTTTTGATTTTAAACTGTTTGATCATGATGTATATAGGTGTGATATGTTTTTTTGTTTGTTTGTTTGTTTTTTTGCGGTACGCGGGCCTCTCACTGTTGTGGCCTCTCCTGTTGCAGAGCACAGGCTCCGGACGCGCAGGCTCAACGGCCATGGTTCACGGGCCCAGCCGCTCCGCGGCATGTGGGATCTTCCTGGACCAGGGCACGAACCCGTGTCCCCTGCATCGGCAGGCAGATTCTCAACCACTGTACCACCAGGGAAGCCCTTGCTTTGTATTTATTTTGCTTGGCGTTTTCTGACCATCTTGGGTCTGTAAATTGATGTGTTCTATCATATTGGACAAATTTGGTGCAGTATATCTTCAAATATTTTTGTCACATTTTTCTCTTTCTTTCTGGAACTTCACTTGCACGTGTATTTAAACTGCTTGGTCTTGTCCTGCAGATATCTGATGTTACATTTCTTTAATTGTCAATATCTTTTCTTTCTGTTTTTCAGATTATATAACTTCTATCTTTAAGTTTATTGTCCCTTTCTCCTGCCAATTCCATTCCATTGTTATGCCCATTCAGTGAATTTTTCATCTCAGATATTGTACTTTTGGTTCTAGATTTTCATTTGTTTCTAATGGCTTTCATTTCTCCACTGAGATTCTCCATTAGTTGTTCATTGTGACCTTTAAATACTTGAACATAGTTATGAGTTATGCTAAAATTTATTTCCTGCTAGTTCCTCCAACTGAGCCTTCTCAAAGTCATTTTCTTTCGACTGCTTTCCCTTAAGTATGGATCACATTTTTTCTGTTTTTTCACTTGCCTATTAATTTTTTATTGTATGCTTGACATTGTAAATGATACAATGTTATCTTCCTTCAATGGGTGTTGGTTTTATCCTTGTAAATTCCCCTTGGCCTGTCTGATTTGTTTTTATTCTTTGTTACTGCATGTGATATGAGGAAACAGAATTTTGAATTTTGTTCTAAGACATGCTTTTTATACTAAGGTATGATCCTTAAAGGATGTCTTTCTGGCATCTCAAATGAATGCCTGAAGTGCTTAATAAGGTCTCTCTACCCCACTGAGCTGGAACTCCAACGTCTCTCAACGCTGCATGACATGCAGAAAGCAATTTCTGCTAGGCGTTAGAGTCTTCTCATGGCTATATTCAGCCCAGCTCTTGACCAAGAACACATGGTGAATCACCATGTAGACTTTTGGGACCCTCTCTTTCACAGCTACCTATTTTCAGATATTCTACCCTGCCAATTTCAGCTGCTTCAGCAGCCCAGACCTCTACTCCCTCTATCCTTAACTAAGACTACTGCTCTGTTTCCACTTTCTTGCACCCCCAAAAAAGTGTCCTTCAGCAGAAAACTCAGGACAGTTATGGGATAGTTGTGGAGCACACCTCAGGTGTTTTCCTTCTGTCAAAGATCATAGCTGTGTGCTGCCTATTACCCAATGCCTGAAAAGATTTGCCTTATCATTTTGTCCAGTCTTATATTTTTTTTCAGTAGGAGAACAAGTCACGTACCTATTACTTTCTCACGGCTGGAAGCAAGTCTTTGGTGCACATTAATTTAAATGCACACTGAGATTTAAATCATTGATATTAGAACTTTTCATAAAATCAATTTTTTTTTTTTTTGGCGGTATGCGGGCCTGTCACTGTTGTGGCCTCTCCTGTTGCAGAGCACAGGCTCCGGACGCGCAGGCTCAGCGGCCATGGCTCACAGGCCTAAGCCGCTCTGTGGCATGTGGGATCTTTCTGGACCAGGGCATCGGCAGGCGGACTCTCAACCACTGTGCCACCAGGGAAGCCCTCATAAAATCAATTTTTGACAAAGATTAGCTAAGAGTGTGCTTAATAAAAATTTTAGGAGTGACTAAAGGGGAAAGCGGTTAATGCCTTTAAGGGCATTGAAAACACACTTCAAATTTCAAACTTAATCTATATTATTATGTATATGATGCTCTTAGTTGGATAGACTTAGCAAGTAAAAAAGTTTTAATGATATATATTGTTTTTATTTGATATATTACCTCTGTTGTTATATATATGATACTACTAGATTTAGAAAGTTATATATATATATATTTTTTTTCTTTCCCATTGTTGACCTTTTAATACACAATGTTCTTTCTTAAGGTCATTGATTCTAAGTTGGAAATACTAGACCTTTGAATCACTGGTTAGTGAGTAGCTAAATTAAGAGTCACTGCGTTAGGAAGAAACCAGTTCAGATTGAAACACATATGACTATTTGGTTGAAGAAGTAACTGTCCATTTTTAAAGGGTGGAGATGGTTTGGTAGTAAATTAGTTCTCTCTCTGCCCTGGGAGATTAGACAAACAATGGATCTAACTAAGAAAATAGACTGACTCATTTGGCTACAATGCTATACTAAAGTTACAAGCAAACTAACATTAATATCCAGAAAGAGAATTGGGTCCTGTATACTGTAAATGAATTTTACAGTCAATTCAATGAGAATTCTCACTGAAGAAACCAGAAATCAGATATTGAATTCATAGATCTAAAGGCACTCTGAACCCTGTCTTTCCTAATTCATCATCTGCTATAGCAAGGCTATAGTCATGTGTAATTTACTTAAATATTTATCAACTCTTCCTTAGGATGGTAGTTTTTATTGGAGAAGTGAGGTTTGTAATAACTTTCTTTCCTCTTAATTTTCTTGAGCATTTCCCAACTTCTTCTAGTAGTGAACACTCTATCTTCAAAGTGCACAGGTACAGATGAGGAAGAAGAAAAGTCAGACCTGTTGGGCAGGAAGCGAAGTTGTACAGGGCTAATAGTAGGTCATAAGTGAATAGGGGTGGAGAATGTGAGAGAAATGGAATCACAGATCTGGAGGGGACAAGTCACGTGGTCCAGACTGCCTCTAGACAGGTCGGGAAGGAGTGTTTGGGTGGACCTTTTTCACATCTGGATTTAGTTTCTCTTGAACTTTTTCAGCAGTTGCCATTCACCAAGGCTGATTTCTTCTCTGCAAGTCATGAGGTACTTCTCCTGCCCCAGGATAAAGCCCTTTGGAGTGGATTTAATTAGTTTTGGGGATGGTCCTGTTCTTACTCCAGGAGGTCTGTTTCAGGTTTAGGTCATTCCATTGGCCTCATCAACAACTGAAGGGCAGATCTCCTGGCCACTCAATAATTCCCTGGGCGGAGAGGAAAGGCCTCTAAGCTGATAGTCATACTCCATGTATTTCTAACTCCCCTCAGCTGGAAGAACATGATGTGCTGAGGTGGGTGGAGCTTTGAGTTGAGCTTTTTAGGTAGTTTCAGGTCTCACTGTCCATGAGAGAAGCATACAGCTGCCTACCTTTCCCGACGTACACATCCACATCCCTACATTATTCACTGGTAGAAGTGGAGAGACTGTGGACGAAGGAGGATGGAAGTGAATTTTAACTTATTCTTCTGCTTCACCCAGGGAAGAGGTTTATGAGCGTAAGCACAGAGGTTAATGAGATATTTCTTGCTCTTTGATGCCCATCACATCACTCGCCCCGTCTCCCCCAACCTCCTATCCCCCAACACACACACACACACACACACGAGCTTGTGCACGCACTGTGAGCAGAAATACAACCCCCACCTCCCCTGCCCCTCCCTCCCTCCAGGCACAGACCGATCAGAACTTCCCCTGGGTCGCGGCCCAGCGATATGGAGCGGCCCTGGCGCGGAGCCCTGCTCTTCCCGAGTCGTGGGTGGCGCGGTACTTGTTTCCCTCCCCTCCCTTTCCGGACCCAAACGGGGATGTATCTGGGTCAGCCTGGGAGGGGCCGGACCTGCCAGGGACCAGCGGGGGGAGGGGGGGAAGGGGGTGGCGATGACAGCATTTTTCAGGTTTTTGGCATTTCTGAGATTCGCCCCGTCCAGCTTCTCACCGCGCTCGCGCCTAGCGAGGGCTGATGCTCCGGCCAGTCTCGGCTCTAGGAGGGGGTTGGGGGAGAGCCGGTCTTTCCTATCCGGACGGCCACCCCTTCACGCCCTGCGAACAATGCAGCGCCCACCCCACCCCCAACACGCACACACATTCCCCATTCCCCAAGGCACGCTCCGCGGGCGGGCGGCGGGTTCCTCCGCCCCAGGAAAAGAGCAATGGAACAGTTCACGGCCGCCGCGAGTTCCTGGTCTTCCTTCCTTTCCGGTGATAAACGGCGGGGCTACAAGCCAGTTGCTGCTCAAGATGCTCCACCCGCGGGCTCAAGCCTGTGTCTCTTGGCCCTGCGGGGGCCTCGATCAGGACCGATAGTCCCTTGACCTCCGCAAGGAGCAAAAGCTGAGCGCCAGGGCAGCAAGAGGCGCGACCGGTGCTGGGGCGCAGACCCTCGGCGGGCTCCTGCTGCCTCAGTTCCTCCCTGCATGATCTTTTGCGCTCTACAGCGCCGTGGAGGAGCTGGGTGTGCGTAAACACCGCATCTTCCCCAGACGTTTTGGCCGAGGACGCCTGGGTGAGGTCCGGAGGGTCAGGGACCTTCCCGTTTCCCCTCCCTTGGAGCTCTCTATATAAGCCCAGCACCAAGCAATCAAGGCCACAGGTCTTCACTTCCCTGAGGCCTGAACCCTCCCTCTCCAACCTTGCCCTGCTTAGCTCCAGATTTACGAGGGCTTGCTCTTCCTTTCGGTATTAGGAAGAGAAGCGGAGGGATGAGTTGAAAATCATCTCTGGATTCTTGCCTCCTGTACACAGCTGTATCCCTATCCTCTCCCTCCTTTCCCCACATTGCCCGCTCGGGGACTTATGTTTGCCGGAGGGTAGCCTCGCCTATCCGGAGCGCTCGGTCCTGTGGCGGGGCACCCACTGATGCTCTTTGGCCCGGAGCTTCCCGAAAGGTGCCTGCCTCCGCGGGTGCTCGAGGCCACGCAGAGGTGCTTCTCCCTCCCCGCATCACCTCACCCACAGATCTCTCTTGCCATCATTTCACCCACCCTTATATAAAAC